>NC_092037.1:50830010-51430010 GCF_003086295.3 Arachis hypogaea | reverse complement strand
ATGCCTCTTTAGTACTGTTGGATGCATTTTGCCATCCATTCAGACTTTGAGAAATCATGTTGACTTGCTGAGTCAACACTTTATTCTGAGCCAATATGGCATTCAGAGCATCAATTTCAAGAACTCCCTTCCTCTGAGGCGTCCCATTATTCACGGAATTCCTCTCAGAAGTGTACATGAATTGGTTATTTGCAACCATGTCAATGAGTTCCTGAGCTTCTGCAGGCGTTTTCTTTAGGTGAATGGATCCACCTGCAGAGTGGTCCAATGACATTTTGAAAAACTTAGATAGACCATAATAGAATATATCTAATATGGTCCACTCTGAAAACATGTCAAAAGGACACTTTTTGGTCATCTGCTTGTATCTTTCCCAAGCTTCATAGAGGGATTCACCATCTTTTTGCTTGAAGGTCTGAACATCCACTCTAAGCTTGCTCAGCTTTTAAGGAGGAAAGAATTTATCCAAGAAGGCCGTGACCAGCTTATCCCAGGAGTCCAGGCTATCTTTAGGTTGTGAGTCCAACCATGTTCTACCTCTGTCTCTTACAGCAAAAGGGAAAAGCATGAGCCTGTAGACTTCAGGATCTACTCCACTCGTCTTAACAGTCTCACAAATCTGCAAGAACTCAGTTAAAAACTGGTAAGGATCTTCAGATGGAAGTCCATGAAACTTGTAGTTTTGTTGCATTAGAGCAACTAATTGAGGTTTCAGCTCAAAATTGTTTGCTCCAATGGCAGGAATTGAGATGCTTCTTCCATCAAACTTGGACGTGGGTTTAGTAAAATCACCAAGCATCCTCCTTGAATTATTGTTGTTGGGTTCGGCTGCCATCTCCTTCTCTTGTTCGAAAATTTCAGAAAGGTTGCCTCTGGATTGTTGTAATTTAGCTTCTCTTAGTTTCCTCTTCAGAGTCCTTTCAGGTTCAGGATCAGCTTCAACAAGAGTGCTTTTTCCTTGTTCCTGCTCATATGAAAGAGAAGAGAACAAGAAAAGAAGAGGAATCCTCTATGTCACAGTAAAGAGGATCCTTATTATTAGTAGAAGAAGAAAAGAATAAAGAAAGGAGAATCCAAACACAAGGGTAAGGATAGAGGCAGTGATTGGAGATGAAGAGAGGTGAAGAGAAGTGTTAGTAAATGAATAAATAAATAAAAGAAGATGAGAGAGAGAATTCAAAAATTAATTTTGAAAAGGAGTTAATGATTTTCGAAAATTAAAGATGAGATAGAATTAAAATTAAAATTTAAAATAATTAGTTAATTAAAAAGAATTTTTGAAAAAGGGATGAGATATTTTCGAAAAGTAGAGAGGGAAAAGTAGTTAGGTGGTTTTGAAAAAGATAAGAAACAAACAAAAAGTCAAATAGTTAGTTGAAAAAGATTTGAAAATCAAATTTGAAAAGATAAGAAGATAAGAAGTTAGAAAAGCTATTTTAAAATCAAATTTTTGAAAAAGATATGATATAAAGGATAGGATAAGATAAATTTAATTTTTTTAAAGTTAAAATTAATTACTTAACTAACAAGAAACTAAAAGATAAGATTCTAGAATTTAAAGATTGAACCTTTCTTAACAAGAAAGTAACAACTTCAAATTTTTGAACCAATCACATTAATTGTTAGCATAATTTTTGAAAATAAAGATAAATTTAAGAAAAAGATTTTTGAAAAACATTTTTTAAAAAGAAAATTTTGAAAATTAATAAGAAAAATGAAAAAGATTTGATTTTTGAAAAAGTTTTGAAAATATAAGATTTTTAAAATTGAAAATTTAACTTGACTTGTAAGAAACAACTAATTTTAAAATATTTTTTGACTAAGTCAACTCAAATTTTTGAAAATTATGAGAAAATTAAGGAAAAGATATATTTTTTTTAATTTTTAATTATGATGAGAGAGAAAAACACAAAAATGACTCAATGCATGAAAATTTTAGATCAAAACACATGATGCATACAAGAATACTATGAATGTCAAGATGAACACCAAGAACACTTTGAAGATCATGATGAACAACAAGAACATATTTTTGAAAAAATTTTGATGCAAAGAAAACATTCAAGACACCAAACTTAGAAATCTTTAATGCATGGACACTATGAATGCAAAAATGCATATGAAAAACAATAAAAGACACAAAACAAGAAAACATCAAGATCAAACACGAAGACTGATGAGCGGATATTTTATACGCTTTTTGGGGGTAATTTCATGTAGATTTTAGCATGTTTCAGTTAGTTTTTAGTAAAATAATATTAGTTTTTAGGCAAAAATCATATTTCTGGACTTTACTATGAGTTTGTGTGTTTTTCTGTGATTTCAGGTATTTTCTGGCTGAAATTGAGGGAGCTGAGCAAAAATCTGACTTAGGCTGAAAAAGGACTGCTGATGCTGTTGGATCCTGACCTCCCTGCACTCGAAATGGATTTTCTGGAGCTACAGGAGTCCAATTGGCGCGCTCTCAACGGCGTTGGAAAGTAGACATCCAGGGCTTTCCAGCAATATATAATAGTCCATACTTTGCGCGAGGATAGATGACGTAACTTGGCGTTAAACGCCAAGTTCATGCTGCTGTCTGGAGTTAAACGCCAGAAAAACGTCATTATCCGGAGTTGAACGCCCAAAACACGTCATAACCTGAAGTTTGACGCCAAGAAAGGCCTCTACACGTGGAAAGCTTTAGTCTCAGCCCCAGCACACACCAAGTGGGCCCCAGGAGTGGATTTCTGCACCAATTATCTTAGTTTATTCATTTTCTGTAAACCTAGGTTACTAGTTTACTATTTAAACAACTTTTACAGACATTTCTTGTACCTCATGACATTTTCAGATCTGAATTACATACTTTGTGACGGCATGAGTCTCTAAACTCCATTGTTGGGGCTGAGGAGCTCTGCAGCGTCTCGATGATTTAATACAATTCCTTTGTTTTCCATTCAAACACGCTTGTTCTTATCTAAGATGTTTATTCGCGCTTAACTGTGGAGAAGGTGATGATCCGTGACACTCATCACCTTCCTCAACCTATGAACGTGTGCCTGACAACCACCTCCGTTCTACATCAGATTGAATGAATATCTCTTAGATTCCCCAACAGAATCTTCGTGGTATAAGCCGGATTGATGGCGGCATTCATGAGAATCCGGAAAGTCTAAACCTTGTCTGTGGTATTCCGAGTAGGATTCCGGGATTGAATGACTGTGACGTGCTTCAAACTTTAACCTGCTGGGCGTTAGTGACAGACGCAAAAGAGTGATTCTATTCCAGTAGGAGCGGGAACCAACCGGTGATTAGCCGTACTGTGACAGAGTGCGTGCATAGTTTTCACTGCGAGGATGGGAAGTAGCCATTGACAACGGTGACACCCTACATAGAGCTTGCCATGGAAGGAACCTGTGTGTGAGAAGAGGATCTCAAGGAAGAGTTGAAGTCAGAGGACAAAGCATCTCCAAAACTCCAACATATTCCCCAGTACTGAAAATCAAGTAACTCTATTATTTTAACTTACAATTTTATGAAATTTGCAGTTTGGCTTTTTACAAATAAATCCAAATAATCCTATTGATATCCTGACTAAGACTAATAAAATAAATATTGATTGCTTCAAACCAATAATCTCTGTGGATTCGACCCTTACTCACGTAAGGTATTACTTGGACGACCCAGTACACTTGCTGGTCAGTTGAACGAAGTTGTGAGCTTCTCTAATCAGTTAGTTAAATTAGTTTAACTTTTTGGCACATGCCAAGGAGCCATTAATTAAAGATCACAATTTCGTCCACCAAGTTTTTGGCGCCGTTGCCGGGGATTATTGCGTTTGGACAATTGAAGGTTTATTTTAATTCTTAGATTAGGAATAATTTATTTTTATTTTTATTTTTATTGTTATAGAGTCATTAAATTTTAATAGGATAGTTTCTTTTCAAGAACATCTGCATCAAGTGTCATATTTATTCCCAATTGGCTTATATTCTTGATAAGGAAGCACCAATACTTTTGAAAATCTCTTTCAAAAATAATCTTTCTTGATTTAATCTTGTGCCAAACTCCAAGTTTGGTGTTTTATTGTTAATTTTTATAAATTTCGAAATTTTTCTTAAAGTTTTCTAAAAATTTTAAGTTTGGTGTTCTTCCTTTTGTTCTTGGTGTTCTTGTGAATCTTCAAGGTGTTCTTGAGTTTTTCTTGTGTTTTGATCTTAAAATTTTTAAGTTTGGTGTTCCTTGGTGTTTTCCCTCCAAAATTTTCGAAAATAAGGAACATTAAATCTAAAAATTTTAAGTCTTGTGTCTTTTGCATGTTTTTCTCTTTCATCATAAAATTCAAAATTCAAAAAAATTTTATATTCTCCAACTACTTTTTCGAAATTTTTTTTCATTTTTAGATTTTAATTTCAATTTTCTTTCGAAAAAAAAAATTTATATAAAAAAAAATATTTTTAACTTCTTTTTATCTATTCCATTTTTATTTATTTCATTGCCACATTCCAAACTATAAATTCTTAACTTGTATTCCATTATGGAAGTAAGTATGAGTGAACAGTCCAAGAGGACTCTGGGGTCATATGCAAACCCCACTACTGCTTCATATGGGAGTAGTATCTGTATACCCTCCATTGGAGTGAGTAGCTTTGAGCTGAATCCTCAGCTCATTATCATGGTGCAGCAAAACTGCCAGTATTCTGGTCTTCCACATGAAGAACCTACAGAATTTCTAGCACAATTTCTGCAAATTGCTGATACAGTACATGATAAAGAAGTGGATCAGGATGTCTACAGATTATTATTGTTTCCATTTGCTGTAAAAGATCAAGCTAAGAGGTGGTTAAACAACCAGCCTAAGAACAGCATAAAAACATGGAAACAGCTGTCAGAAAAATTCCTGAATCACTATTTCCCTCCCAAACGGATGACACAGCTAAGACTAAGCATCCAAGGCTTCAAACAAGGAGATAATGAATCCCTTTATGATGCATGGGAGAGATACAGAGAGATGCTAAGAAAATGCCCCTCTGAAATGTTTTCAGAATGGGTGCAATTAGACATCTTTTACTACGGGCTTACAGAAAAAGCTCAAATTTCTCTAGACCACTCAGCTGGTGGATCTATACACATGAGAAAAACAATTGAAGAAGCTCAAGAGCTTATTGATACAGTTGCCAGAAATCAGCATCTGTATCTAAACAGTGAATCTTCCATGAAAGAAGAAGCTAAAACAGTAACTGCAGAACTCAATCCGATGGATCAGGCTAATGAATTCAATCAGCAATTAGATTTTCTAACTCAGCAGCTAGCCGAATTCAAGGAAATATTACAGGAAACAAGAATGGCTAACAGGAACATGGAAGTACAATTAAAGCAAACAGAAAAGCAACTGTCAAAGCAAATAACAGAAGAATGCCAAGCAGTTCAATTAAGAAGTGGGAAAACATTAAATACCTCACTTCAAAGTAGCAAGAAGACAGGAAATGAACAAATGGCTACTAAAAATCCCTCTGAGGACAAGCAGAGCCCAGAAAGGGATAAAGCTGGCGCTGAACGCCCAAACCATGCTTATTCCTGGCGTTCAACGCCAGAAACAAGCATGGATCTGGCGTTGAACGCCCAAAAGGAGCATGGTTCTGGCGTTCAAACGCCAGTAACAAACAAGGAAGTGGCATTTGACGCCACTCCAGCTCCCACCACTAGCATTCAAATGCCAGTGGGGAATCAGTCACATACAAGTGCTGACCTTTCTAAAAAGGCTTCCCAACCCACTTCTGTAGGTAATAAAACTGCAGCAACTAAGGTTGAGGAATACAAAGCCAAAATGCCTTATCCTCAAAAACTCCGCCAAGCGGAACAGGATAAGCAATTTGCCCGCTTTGCAGACTATCTCAGGACTCTTGAAATAAAGATCCCGTTTGCAGAAGCACTTGAGCAAATACCCTCTTATGCTAAGTTCATGAAAGAGATCTTAAGTCATAAGAAGGATTGGAGGGAAACTGAAAAAGTTTACCTCACTGAAGAATGCAGTGCAGTCATTCTGAAAAGCTTACCTGAGAAGCTTAAAGATCCTGGGAGCTTTATGATACCATGCACATTAGAAGGTGTTTGTACCAAGCAAGCTTTATGTGATCTTGGGGCAAGTATCAACCTAATACCTGCATCTACTATCAGGAAGCTTGGTTTAGCTGAAGAAATTAAACCAACCAGGATATGTCTTCAACTTGCTGATGGCTCCATTAAATACCCATCAGGCGTGATTGAAGACATGATTGTCAAGGTTGGGCCATTTGCCTTTCCTACTGACTTTGTGGTGCTGGAAATGGAGGAGCACAAGAGTGCAACTCTCATTCTAGGAAGACCTTTCCTAGCTACTGGCCGAACCCTCATTGATGTCCAAAAAGGGGAAGTGACCTTGAGAGTCAATGAGGAGGAGTTCAAATTGAATGTTGTTAAAGCCATGCAACATCCAGACACCCCAAATGACTGCATGAGTGTTGATCTTATTGATTCTCTGGTAAGAGAGGTCAATATGGTTGAGAGTCTCGAATCAGAGCTGGAGGACATCTTTAAAGATGTTCAGCCTGATTTGGAGGAATCAGAGAAGATAATAGAACCTCTGAAATTCCCTCAAGAAGAGGAGAAACCTCCAAAACCCGAGCTCAAACCATTGCCACCATCCCTGAAATATGCATTTCTGGGAGAAGGTGAAACCTTTCCTGTAATTATAAGCTCTTCCTTAGAGCCACAGGAAGAGGAAGCACTAATTCAAGTGCTAAGGACGCACAAGACAGCTCTTGGGTGGTCCATTAGTGATCTTAAGGGCATCAGCCCAGCCAGATGCATGCACAAAATCTTGTTGGAGGATGACGCCAAGCCAGTGGTTCAACCACAAAGGCGGCTGAACCCAGCTATGAAAGAAGTGGTGCAAAAAGAGGTCACTAAATTACTAGAGGCTGGGATTATTTATCCTATTTCTGACAGCCCCTGGGTGAGCCCTGTTCAAGTTGTCCCTAAGAAGGGTGGCATGACAGTGGTTCATAATGAAAAAAATGAACTGGTTCCTACAAGGATAGTTACAGGGTGGCGTATGTGCATTGATTACAGAAGACTCAATACAGCCACCAGAAAGGATCATTTTCCTTTACCATTCATAGACCAGATGCTAGAAAGACTAGCAGGTCATGAATACTACTGCTTCCTGGATGGATATTCAGGTTATAATCAAATTGCAGTAGATCCCCAGGATCAGGAGAAAACGACCTTCACATGTCCATCTGGAGTATTTGCATACAGAAGGATGCCATTTGGCCTGTGCAATGCACCTGCAACCTTTCAGAGGTGCATGCTCTCAATTTTCTCTGATATGGTGGAAACATTTCTGGAAGTCTTCATGGATGACTTTTCAGTATTTGGAGACTCATTCAGCTCCTGCCTTAACCATTTAGCACTTGTTCTGAAAAGATGCCAAGAGACTAACCTGGTTTTAAACTGGGAAAAATGTCACTTTATGGTGACTGAAGGAATTGTCCTTGGGCACAAAATCTCGAACAAGGGGATAGAGGTGGACCAAGCTAAGGTAGAAGTAATTGAAAAATTACCACCACCTGCTAATGTTAAGGCAATCAGAAGCTTTTTGGGACATGCAGGGTTCTATAGGAGGTTTATAAAGGATTTTTCAAAAATCGCCAAACCTCTGAGCAACCTGCTAGCTGCAGACACGCCATTTATCTTTGATGAAGAGTGTCTGCAGGCATTTGAAACTCTGAAAGCTAAATTGGTTACAGCACCAATCATCTCTGCACCAGACTGGACATTACCATTTGAACTAATGTGTGATGCCAGTGACCATGCCATTGGTGCGGTGTTGGGACAAAGGCATGACAAGCTTCTGCATGTCATTTACTATGCCAGCCGTGTGCTAAATGATGCACAGAAGAATTACACAACCACAGAAAAAGAGCTACTTGCAGTGGTTTACGCCATTGACAAATTCAGATCCTACTTAGTAGGATCAAAAGTGATTGTGTACACTGATCATGCTGCTCTTAAATATCTACTCACAAAGCAAGATTCAAAACCCAGACTCATCAGATGGGTGCTGCTTCTGCAAGAGTTTGATATAGAAATAAGAGACAGAAAAGGGACAGAAAATCAAGTAGCAGATCATCTGTCCCGAATAGAACCAGTGGAAGGGGCGTCCCTTCCTCTCACTGAAATTTCTGAAACCTTTCCGGATGAGCAATTACTAGCCGTCCAGGAAGTGCCATGGTTTGCAGACATTGCAAACTACAAGGCAGTGAGATTCATACCCAAGGAGTACAGTAAGGTGCAATCAAAGAAATTAATCACAGATGCAAAATACTATCTCTGGGATGAACCATATCTCTTTAAGAGATGTGCAGACGGAGTAATCCGTAGATGTGTGCCTAAAGAAGAAGCACAGAAGATCCTTTGGCATTGCCATGGATCACAGTATGGAGGACATTTTGGAAGTGAACGAACAGCCACAAGAGTCCTCCAGAGTGGCTTCTACTGGCCTACTCTTTATAAAGATTCCCGAGCATTTGTGCTTAACTGTGATAGTTGCCAGAGATCAGGCAACCTGCCTCACAGTTACGCTATGCCTCAACAAGGAATCTTGGAAATTGAGTTGTTTGATGTATGGGGCATTGACTTCATGGGACCTTTCCCACCATCATACTCAAACACCTATATTCTGGTGGCAGTGGATTATGTATCCAAATGGGTGGAGGCTATTGCAACACCCACTAATGACACTAAAACAGTGTTAAAATTCCTCCAGAAACATATCTTCAGCAGATTTGGTATCCCTAGAGTGTTAATCAGTGATGGGGGTACTCATTTCTGTAATAAGCAGCTCTACTCTGCTCTAGTACGTTATGGAGTCAACCACAGAGTGGCTACTCCATATCACCCACAAACTAATGGGCAGGCTGAAGTCTCAAATCGAGAACTTAAAAGAATCCTGGAACGGACTGTAATTAACCGTAGAAAGGATTGGGCAAGAAGCTTGGATGATGCTCTGTGGGCATACAGAACAGCATTTAAGACCCCTATAGGGACCTCTCCATACCAGCTTGTGTATGGAAAGGCATGTCACTTGCCAGTGGAACTGGAACACAAGGCCTACTGGGCAACCAGATTCCTGAATCTTGATGCCAAATTAGCTGGAGAAAAACGATTGCTCCAGTTAAATGAGCTAGAGGAGTTTAGACTCAATGCTTTTGAAAATGCGAAAATCTACAAGGAAAAAGCAAAAAGATGGCATGATAAGAAATTGTCATCCAGAGTCTTTAAACCAGGACAAAAAGTTCTGCTATTCAACTCTAGGCTCAGATTATTCCCTGGGAAGTTAAAATCCCGGTGGAGAGGTCCATATGTGATCACAAGTGTATCACCATATGGATACATAGAACTTCAGGATAGTGACTCTAACAAAAAGTTCATTGTCAATGGACAAAGAGTTAAACACTATCTTGAAGATAATTTCGAGCAAGAATGCTCAAGACTGAGATTACATTGAATATCAGTGTCAGTCCAGCTAATGACATTAAAGAAGCGCTTGCTGGGAGGCAACCCAGCCATTTACAAAGTTTATTTACTGATTAAATAAATTTTCTTTTCTTTACAGGTTTAAGTCCAAGTATCTTCAAAGGTGAAGTAGTAATTAATTGAAGTCCCAAGAGTTACAGAGAAATTTGGAAGCTCACTGGCATGAAAAAACCAGTAAGAAATACTTTGGGCATTAAACGCCCAAAAGAAGCACCCACTGGGCGTTTAACGCCAGTAAGGGGAGCCTTCTGGGCGTTAAACACCACGAAGAAGCATCTTCTGGGCGTTAAACGCCAGAAAGATGCACCTTCTGGGCGTTTAACGCCAATCTGCTAGCATTCTGGGCGTTTAGAAAAACGCCCAGTAAAGAAGGACCTCCTGGCGTTCAACGCCAGGAAGAAGCATCACATGGGCGTTGAACGCCCAGGAGAAGCACATGTGGGCGTTAAACGCCCAAACCATGCACCATGTGGGCGTTTAACGCCAGGATGGTGGGAGGAGGTACAATCTCGTTTTTCCTTGCAATTTTTCAAAATTTTTATGTTTCAATTCATGATTTCTTGCATAAACATATTTTAAATTATCACTTTCAATTCCAAAAGTTTTTATCCTAATTTCTAAAATCCAATGATTGCAAATTTTTTAGATTTATCTTAACCCAAAAGCCAAATGGCTTTCCAATTCAAGCCATCAGCTTTTCAAATTTGTTTCCAACACATCTTTAACTCCTTTTAAAAATCCTTTTTAAAATTAAATTTCAAAATTATCTTTCAAATCATGATTCATATCTTTTCCTTTTTAAAATTATATCTTTTTCTGATCATATCTTTTAAATTATATCTTTTATCTTATCTCTTTCTTAATTTTTTTTTCGAAAATTACCCACCCCCTCCCTATATCTTGTGTTTGGCGTCCTCCTCATCATCACCATTCCACATTGCTCTCCTCCTATCCCTCTTCTTTCCTTTCTTTTGCTTGGGGACAAGCAAAGCTCTAAGTTTGGTGTGTTTTTCCCGTGATCACAAAAACTATTGTGTCTCTTGATCATGGCTCCTAAAGGGAAACAAACCGCCCCAAGAGGAAAGAAAGAAAGCGTTCCAAAGCCACTTTGGAACCAAGGGAAATTCTTAACTAAAGAACACTCAGACCATTACTACAAGATAATGAGTCACAGATCAGTGATCCCGGAAGTCAGATTTGATCTGAAAGAAGATGAATATCCGGAGATCCAAGAGCAAATTCGAAACAGGAATTGGGAAATTCTGGCCAATCCTGAAACGAAAGTGGGGAAGAATATGGTTCAGGAATTCTATGCTAATCTATGGCAGACAGAAAGGCAAAGAATCATTGGAGCTGCTATCTTTGACCATAAGACAGTGGTCAGAGGAAAAATCATTCATACCAATGCTGACAGGATTAGGGAGATATTCAAGATCCCTCAACTGAAAGATGACCCAGACTCCTTTAATAGGAGAATGATGAGGGTCAATAAAGGGATGGACAAGATTCTGGAGGACATATGTATCCCTAGAGCCAAGTGGACTACCAGTACAACTGGCATCCCAGTCCAACTCAAAAGAGAAGATCTAAAACCAGTAGCCAGAGGCTGGCTGGACTTTATTTGTCGTTCCATCTTGCCCACCAGCAACCATTCTGAAGCGCCAAAAATTAATCCTTGAACCACACCCCAAAGAGCCAGAGGAGCATCCACTCCTCAAAACAACAGGTTGCTGAGTTCCAATTTCTCTGTTCCAACTTAGTAGAGATTATTCCTTTTAGAAATTAACCTTAGAAGATATTTAGTAGTAATTAGGATGTCTATTTTGATTTTATTTCCAATTAAGCTATAATTTATTTTTCTCATCATCATTAGGCATGAATAAAATAGTAGATTTTCTTTTAGAATAAAGAAGTAATTTATATTTTTCGAGTTCTTAATAATAAAATTTATAATTAATTATATGTGGTGGCAATACTTTTTGTTCTCTGAATGAATGCTTGAACAGTGCATAATATGTACTTTGAATTTGAGGGATATTGGCTCCTGAAAGGACAAAGAACACGAAAAATATTGTTGAGGATCTGAAAAATCATGAAATTGATTCTTGAAGCAAGAAAAAGCAGTTCAAAAAAAAAAAAAAGTGGCGAAAATTTTAGCAAAGATCCAAGGCTTTGAGCATGAATGGATAGGAGGGCCCAAGGAAATAAAATCCAGGCCTAAGTGGCTAAATCAAGCTGTCCCTAACCATGTGCTTGTGTCATGAAGGTCCAAGTGAAAAGCTTGAGACTGAATGGTTAAAGTCGTGATCCAAAGCTAAAGAGTGTGCTTAAGAGCTCTGGACACCACTAACTGGGGACTTTAGCAAAGCTGAGTCACAATCTGAAAAGGTTCACCCAGTTATGTGTCTGTGGCATTTGTGTATCCGGTGGTAATACTGGAAGACAAAGTGCTTAGGGCCACAGCCAAGACTCATAAAATGACTGTGTTCAAGAATCAACATACTACACTAGGAGAATCAACAATACTATCTGAATTCTGAGTTCCTAAGGATGCCAATCATTCTGAAAATTTAAAGATACAGGGAGATGCCAAAACTGTTCAGAGGCAAAAAGCTACAAGCCCCGCTCATCTAATAAGAATCTGAGCCTCATTTAGAACTCGAGAATATTATTATTTCTTTATCTCTATTAGAACCTATTTTATTCATCTAGTTGCTTGAGGACAAGCAACAGTTTAAGTTTGGTGTTGTGATGAGCGGATATTTTATACGCTTTTTGGGGGTAATTTCATGTAGATTTTAGCATGTTTTAGTTAGTTTTTAGTAAAATAATATTAGTTTTTAGGCAAAAATCATATTTCTGGACTTTACTATGAGTTTGTGTGTTTTTCTGTGATTTCAGGTATTTTCTGGCTGAAATTGAGGGAGCTGAGCAAAAATCTGACTTAGGCTGAAAAAGGACTGCTGATGCTGTTGGATCCTGACCTCCCTGCACTCGAAATGGATTTTCTGGAGCTACAGGAGTCCAATTGGCGCGCTCTCAATGGCGTTGGAAAGTAGACATCCAGGGCTTTCCAGCAATATATAATAGTCCATACTTTGCGCGAGGATAGACGACGTAACTTGGCGTTAAACGCCAAGTTCATGCTGCTGTCTGGAGTTAAACGCCAGAAAAACGTCATTATCCGGAGTTGAACGCCCAAAACACGTCATAACCTGAAGTTTGACGCCAAGAAAGGCCTCTACACGTGGAAAGCTTTAGTCTCAGCCCGAGCACACACCAAGTGGGCCCCAGGAGTGGATTTCTGCACCAATTATCTTAGTTTATTCATTTTCTGTAATCCTAGGTTACTAGTTTACTATTTAAACAACTTTTATAGACATTTCTTGTACCTCATGACATTTTCAGATCTGAATTACATACTTTGTGACGGCATGAGTCTCTAAACTCCATTGTTGGGGGTGAGGAGCTCTGCAGCGTCTCGATGATTTAATACAATTCCTTTGTTTTCCATTCAAACACGCTTGTTCTTATCTAAGATGTTTATTCGCGCTTAACTGTGGAGAAGGTGATGATCCGTGACACTCATCACCTTCCTCAACCTATGAACGTGTGCCTGACAACCACCTCCGTTCTACATCAGATTGAATGAATATCTCTTAGATTCCCCAACAGAATCTTCGTGGTATAAGCCGGATTGATGGCGGCATTCATGAGAATCCGGAAAGTCTAAACCTTGTCTGTGGTATTCCGAGTAGGATTCCGGGATTGAATGACTGTGACGTGCTTCAAACTTTAACCTGCTGGGCGTTAGTGACAGACGCAAAAGAGTGATTCTATTCCAGTAGGAGCGGGAACCAACCGGTGATTAGCCGTACTGTGACAGAGTGCGTGCATAGTTTTCACTGCGAGGATGGGAAGTAGCCATTGACAACGGTGACACCCTACATAGAGCTTGCCATGGAAGGAACCTGCGTGTGAGAAGAGGATCTCAAGGAAGAGTTGAAGTCAGAGGACAAAGCATCTCCAAAACTCCAACATATTCCCCAGTACTGAAAATCAAGTAACTCTATTATTTTAACTTACAATTTTATGAAATTTGCAGTTTGGCTTTTTACAAATAAATCCAAATAATCCTATTGATATCCTGACTAAGACTAATAAAATAAATATTGATTGCTTCAAACCAATAATCTCTGTGGATTCGACCCTTACTCACGTAAGGTATTACTTGGACGACCCAGTACACTTGCTGGTCAGTTGAACGAAGTTGTGAGCTTCTCTAATCAGTTAGTTAAATTAGTTTAACTTTTTGGCACATGCCAAGGAGCCATTAATTAAAGATCACAATTTCGTCCACCAAAGACTTACCAAGAACAACTTGAAGATCATGAAGAACACTATGAATGCATGAATTTTCGAAGAATGCAAGAGATTTTTAAAAACATGCAATTGATACCAAACTTAAAAATTGACACAAGACTCAAACAAGAATCACAAAATATTTTTGATTTTTATGATTTTATGATTTTTTTGTTTTTTTATTATTTTTTTCGAAAATATTCTTTAGAAAAACGAAAATAAAAACAAATTTTTGAAAGATTTTTGAAAACTTTTTTTTTGAAAAGAAAATAAAAAGAAAATTACCTACTCGGAATATCACAGACAAGGTTAGACTTTCGGGATTCCCATGAATGCCTCCATCAATTCTAGCTTATACCATGAAGATTCTGATTAAAGAATCCAAGAGATATGCGTCCGGTCTAAGGTAGAACGGAAGTGGTTGTCAGTCATGCGTTCATAGGTGAGAATGATGATGAGTGTCATAGATCATCACATTCATCATGTTGAAGTGCAACGAATATCTTAGAATAAGAATAAGTCGAATTGAATAGAAAATAGAAGTACTTGCATTAAAACTCGAGGTACAGCAGAGCTCTACACCCTTAATCTATGGTGTGTAGAAACTCCACCGTTAAAAATACATAAGTGATGAAGGTCCAGGCATGGCCAAATGGCTAGCCCCCAAAATGTGATCAATAGTCTCCTAAGATGAATAATAAAATAAAACTGAGACCAAATATGTCTAATACAATAGTAAAACGTCCTATTTATACTAGACTAGCTACTAGGGTTTACAGAAGTAAGTAATTGATGCAGAAATCCACTTCTGGGGCCCACTTGGTGTGTGCTTGGGCTGAGCTTGATCTTTACACGAGCTGAGGCTTATCTTGGAGTTGAACGCCAAGTTGTAACGTGTTTTTGGGTGTTCAACTCTGGTTTGTGACGTGTTTCTGGCGTTTGACTCCAGGATGCAGCATAGAACTTGCATTGAGCGCCAGTTTACATCATCTAATTACGAATAAATTATGGACTATTATATATTGCTGGAAAGCTCTAGATGTATACTTTCCAACGCCGTTGAGAGCGCGCCATTTGGAATTCTGTAACTCCAGAAAATCTATTTTGAGTGCAGGGAGGTCAGATTCCAACAGCATCAGCAGTCTTTTGTCAGCCTCCTATCAGAATTTTGCTTAGGTCCCTCAATTTCAGCCAGAAAATACCTGAAATCACAGAAAAACACACAAACTCATAGTAAAGTCCAGAATGTGAATTTAGCATAAAAACTAATGAAAACATCCCTAAAAGTAACTAGATCATACTAAAAACTACCTAAAAACAATGCCAAAAAGCGTATAAATTATCCGCTCATCACATGCCAAGAGATTTTCTAATTATTAATTTATTTTTCTTATCAATTAAATTATTTGTTCAAACCTTTTCAAAACCCCAAAATATACCTTTGCATAACCAATAATAAATCATACTTCCCTGAAATTCCTTGAGAAGACGACCCGATGTTTAAATACTTCGGTTATCAATTCCAAAGGGGTTTGTTAATTGTGACAACCAAAACTTTTGTAAGAAAGGTTGATTGCTTGGTTTAGAAACTATACTTGCAACGAGAATTTATTATAACTTATAAACCAACAATCTTCAGTTCTTCAGCCAACTCCAAAAGTCACTTTGGCGGCCACTTGAAGACCCAGGCGTGGCACGCCAAGCTTGAAGAATGCACAAATACATGGGCGTGCCACTTGGGCAACATGGCGTGGCACTCTGGTACAATGGTTCAGAGAAGGGGCTGAGGACAATTGAAGACTGGGCGTGCCACTTGGTGTCGAAGGCGTGGCACGCCAGTTCTAAAAAGTCACTTTGGCGTGCCACTTGAAGGCCAAGGCGTGGCACGCCACTTACTGGAGCGAGACAAGATCATGGGCGTGGCACGCCAACCTATAGGAGTGGCACGCTAGTATAAGTTTCCAGAAAGGGTGGAAGAGGCCAATTACATGGGGCGTGCCACTTGGTATCGAAGGCGTGGCACGCCAATCACTATTCTTCACTTAGGCGTGCCACTTGAGCAACCAGGCGTGGCACGCCAGTGTCATTCAGAGGCCAAAGCATCATTGGGGTGTGCCACTTGAGTTCATGGCGTGGCACTCCAAACAGAGGAACCACTCACTCACAAAGGGGCGTGGCACGCCAGACCCTGGGCGTGCCACGCTAGTGTAACTTTCCAAAGAGCTTAGCCAAGCACATCACAAGGGCGTGGCATGCCAGACCCTGGGCGTGCCACGCTAGTTCAAGTTTCCAAAGGCAAACAAAGTGGAAAAATCAAAGGGCGTGCCACTTGAGCTCGAAGGCGTGGCACGCCAACACAAGAATGTCAAGTGGCACGCCAAAGTTGACAAGGGATGAGCGTGCCACTTGAAGGATTGAGCGTGGCACGCCAAGCCATTTTGAAGGGCACGTGACATGCCAATAGGAGCGCCAGCCACACGCCAGCTAAGGAGTCACGTTTATTGAGTGTTTTCTTTCCCTCCAAAATGTAATTTTCCCTTTTTCACTTTTGTAATTTCTTTATTTTCACTAGGAGTAGTATAAATACCCCCAAAGAGTATTGAAGAGGGGGTGAAACAGTTAGTTCTAGATCCACTTTTACATTCCACTTTTGCGTACTTTCTAAGCTATGAGTAGCTAACTTCCCTCTCATTGAGAGAGGGAGCTCTGTTGTACTTGATGGATTGATAATAGTGAAATTCTTCTTCTCTTCATCTTCTCTTGATTTTCTAGGAGAAATTTCGTTCTTAATGATTAGTGTTCAATCATATTGGGAAAGAGATTGAATGCAATTGAGTTTCATGGGAACCTTGGGAAAGAAAACATGAAACCATGCTTGAAATCCCTTCTCACACTTGAGTAGATTCTAGGTTTTGGTAATGGGATACGTGACATATAATCCCCCCTCTACCTGGACCTATAAGGGTGTGTGGTATAATTAGAGACCAAGCATATCTCTCTTCATGAGCAATTAGACCAAGAAATTGGCTATTGATCAAGATCTGAGAGATTAAGCCACCAAGGAATTAGAGCTCAATCAATCATGATTGCCAAGAGGTAAGTGAGTTGCATGATTGAAGAAGATCTAAGCTAGATTTGATCCAAAGAGACAACATCTCCCAATCTCAATGAATTTCCCTATTCTTATCTATCCATTTCTTTATAGCTTAATTTTACATTCAGCAATTCCCCATTCCCATTTACATTCAAGTAATTTATGATTCAGCACTTTACATTCTACAATTTCTAACTCTGCACTTTATTGCTTTTCTTTATATTCTAGTCATTTACATTTGTGCCATTTACAATTCTGCACTTCACAATCTTATTGATCCGCTTGACTAATTCATCAATTAATTAAAACTGCTTGGATTTGCCAATCTCTGTGGATACGATCCCACTCTACTATGGGTTATTACTTGGCGATAATTTTGGTGCGCTTTCCAAAAGAACTCGTTCGCTAAATTTTTTAAAAGGGGTAGTGAAACGAAGTCATCAACCGCCGAGGAAGAGCGCCAAAGGGCAGGGGCATATTTGCCATTTCACCCAAAATTTCAAATCAATGAAATGATGGGCATTTAATGCCCAGCACCAAAACCAAGAAAGCAGCGTGAAGGTCGAAGCGAACACGCGTGAGGGACACGAAACGCCACCGATGAGTTCCCGAAAAAGAAGAAAAGCTCGTCGCCTTAACAAACAAGACAAACACGCCCAACCACGAGCTCCAGACCTTGAGGCTGGCGCATTGGGGACACTATTACAGACTACCAAAGTCCAGCCCAAGAAGTCGCCGGGTCGGGGCACTATCCCACCCAGGCCCGAAACACCAGCAAAAAAGTTCCCTGGGTCAGCCTCTAAACACCCGACCCGGGGCCCGGCCGACTTGCCACCCAAAGCGCGCTACCACTCGGGTCAATGCCCTCAAGGTCGGTACCCGACGTCCCGGCCCGAAGTACGGGACGACCCGCTCACGTGGAAAGCGACTGCTCACAGATCCCCCATCAATGGGCCTGACCATTAATAAGCTCACCCAACACGGTATATAAGAGGAGAGGACAACTCTCCCCCCAAGGTACGTCATACCCTTACCTAATTCTACCACCCTTTAGTATGGACTCTGACTTGAGTGTCGGAGTGTCTTTGCAAGTGGCCATACCCCCCGCTCCGCTCAGCCTCCGACGTCGCTAGCACACGGAGTTTCCCTCACTCTACGCCAGTTCGGGATCTCCCCCTCTCCAGCTCATCACCCACCGACAACCCGAGATAACCAGGTAACGAACAAAAATCATCCAAATACTAATAAAAAAACATACAAAACATAGAAAAAAGAATCATCCAAATTCTAAAAAAACATACAAAACATAGAAAAAAGTATCATCCAAAACTAATAAAAAGAATCATCCAAAAATTAAGAAAAAGAAACATAAAACACGAGTTAAAAGAATAATTCAAAACCAAATAGGAAGAGGAGAAGAAGAAGAGCCGTAGGATGACCGGCGAACGTCACTGCCAATGGCGGCACGCACGAGGGAGAAGCGATGAAAGAGACACAATTTGAATGATTTGGCAAAAAGGGTGGGTGCAATTGATGAGTTTATGAGAGAAAAGATGCACCGCAACCGTAAACAATTTGGACCACGGTCACGAACGGCACCGCTAATGGCGGCATAGATGGTAGAGAACCGAATAGGGAGCAACGGATAGGATGATTGGATAGAGAAGATCGACACTATTGCCATTTGGAAGATTGAACTGATGCATTGCACTCTTGAAAAGAAAATAATGACGGTGAAGACTCCGCAGTTGTTAGTGCACTTTCGTGATTTCCGTCAATATTGGATGAATGTATCACTTAGGATTTAATTTTGGCATATCAAATAATTAATAACAAATTTTAAATTATAATTAAATAAAATTAATTAAAATAATTATAGTTAATTGAGTTGTTCAATTCTTAGTTGGTTATACTTGCTTCAGTATATTTTTCCACTGATTTATAACGGTCTTTCAAGAACTCTGTGGACTATTAACCCTTTGAACTATGCACTGGGTAAACATGCAATAAATAACGAATATCAAATCTAGTTTCTTAATAACTTGCTCATAAATGAATGAAAAAGCTTAGTTTAATAAATACATGCTAAATAGTCATGGGACGACTGATTTACACATGATCATGTCCATTTGATTTGGAGAAGACACATACATTTACAAATCACCTCAAAATCTTAATTAACTATTGCCCATTAAAATTATGCGAAGCATGGTTTGCTGAAAAACATATACAAACTTCTCGCTTATGGCGAAAATGGTCCTCTCTTATTGACTTGATTTAGCCTTTCCCAGATTTTCTTCTTTCCTTGGCTTGGTGGGAAGGAAGGGCTAATAATAGTGGTATCTGGCCTCTTTCGAAATGGGAAGAATAACATAGTAAACAGTTACCCGAATGTCGACTGAAATGACAAGAAATGCTGCGTTTGACTCGAGAATAATTTTTACAATAATAATGTTAAAAAAAAAAACAAAAACAAAAAAATTATAATTTATCTTATTTAATATTTATTAATTGTTGTTATAATTAATAAAATTTATTTTATTTAATATTTATTAATTACTGCAGCAATTAATAAATATTAAATAAGATAAATTTTAATTAATTTTAGCTAAATTTTTTTAATTATCAAATATTTCTATTCTTACAATTTTGTACAAGAAACTTACAACTTAAAAACTTGCATGGGGAGGACCAACAACAACACATGCCCATGCAAATTACCCTATTCAAAAGTTCCCAAATCAACACCGATGCAAATTTCATGGAGAGGGTCATGCTATTTTTCTTGGGAGTGTAGGCCAGGAGGGGCCATGAAAACATCCGTGGGAGTTGTGTAACCTCTAGCAACTAAGATTAGTGGCAGAATTTGAAACAAAATTTTGGAGGCACATAGAAGATAATTGTCAAAATGTTTTTGATATGAATCCCATTTAAAATAAGTTCGTTTAATCTCATCTCTCTGGTTTTGGTGATATTGCCAAATTTAAAGCTGTTTTTTCAAGGTCTCGTTCCAAAAAAATTAAGGTCAAACTCATCAGATGTAACTTTTTGAACTTTTAAAAATTGTATCTCACTTTTTTCATGATTCATTAAAGTAGAAGAACTATCTACAGGTGTTGATATTGTAAAAATTATATGTTCTCCTTCTTAAATATTGGCCTTTCTCTTAAAAAATGTATTAATTCTTTAATTTTTCATTATTATTTTATATAAAAATTTGAATATATATCCTGTAGAATATGTAAAGAATAAGTTAGAAGGACAAATATTAAAATTTATAATATTTATTGATTTTTTTATCAATTTATACAAATACAATAATATTAATACTTATTGAATATTCTATTATTTTTTATCGAGTATATACCCATTTTGGTCCTCAAAGAATTTCAGACTGGACACTTTAGTCCCCAACTAAAATTAATTACTCGATTGGTCCCTAACAATTAATTACGTCCGTCACTTAGGTCCTTTACTCCATTAACTCTAACGGAGGATAAAATAGTCCTTGACAACTCTAACAGGGGACAAAATGGTCCCTGACAACTCTAACAAGAACAAAATGATCCATGACCCCTTTATTCGAAAACGACATTGTTCTTCCCAATTTTTTATCATATCTTGCATAGCCCTAACATTCATACTCTCCTTCTTCACCTTCACAGTCTTCTTTTCCATCTTTTCTTCCTCCTCTTTAGCTCCAAGATTAAGCCATGGTATAATTGTCACACGCGTCGCACCTACCTCAACATGTCATGGACCACACACTTCCTAAATCTTTGTGACTGGTACATCCACCTCCTCTGCACTTCACCCACCAAAAGCATTCACTTCCACGTCTTCAATAACATCACCTCCAACCCCAACACGTCCACAACATCCTCAAGACCAAGTTCCACAACTACTCCAAGGGCATGCCTTTCTCCACTTTTTGATAAGCAATATAGATTGTTGGATATTAGAACATCATGAGAAGATTCTCCTTCGACATCATATGCAAATTCTCATTTGAAATAGATATCAAGTGCTTCATTCCTTCTTTTCCAAAGTCCAAGTTGGCAGACAGTTTCAACCTCGCATCCAAGCTATCAGTACAACGAGCAATGTCACCGTTGCCACTCATATGAAAACTGAAGTGATTCCTAAACATTGGTTCGGAGAAGAAGCTGAAGGGAGCGATCGAAGTGGTGGACAATGTGGTCATGGAGATGATAGGACAGAGGAGGAGGGAGATGGCAACGATGACGACGGGTCTTAACAAACCAGACTTACTGTCTAGATTCAGAGGATCCATCGAAAACGATAACTAGTTGAGAGATATAGGCATTAGTTTCCTGAGTATGAATTTTTTTAGAACAAGTTGAGGATTTTTTTTCTTGTGAACATTAAATTTATAGAGTGTGCATTGTGTAGTTTGAAGTTATAGTGTTAGACTGCTAGTGTTATGCGAGATATAATGGAAATTGGGAGAAAACAGTGTCGTTTACGAACAAAGAAGATCAGGGACCATTTTGTCTCCTGTTAGAGTTGTCAGGGACTATTTTGTCTTCCGTTAGAGTTAATGTAAAACCCGGTTAATTAACGGCTAATTAACCCATAAATGAGAATTTATTCTAGAAAGCCTAAAATGTGATTTTTATGGCTAAATATGATAGAGGAGATTGAGACGAGAATTTTGGTACCAATTTTATAGAATTCGGACCAAGATTGGACCAAACGGGCCAAACCGGGCCAATTGGACCCAAAGTGGGCCTTGGCCCAACATAACTTAACCAAAACCCTAGTTTTCAGCACTCTCTCTCCTCATTTGTTACACACACAAGCTGAAATTAGAGAGAAAGGGAGGAAGAACACTCTCTCAAGTTCTCTCCCTTGCTTAATCTTCAAACCACCATAACTTTTAATCTAGAGCTCCGATTGCCGCCCCGTTTGCGGCCACGCGTTCACCACGGAGAGCTCTACAAAACCCATACAACCAATCTTGAGGTAAGCCACGTGTTGCTGTTCGAAATCTCAGCCCTTATTTTCGAGTTTCATGGGTGAAATGTTGAGATTTTGGGTGCTTTGATGTTATAGGACCCAACTCTCTTGAAGGAGAAGGTTAATCTTGTCTCCTTGGACCTTGGGTGTGGTAAGATTCTCAACCCTAGTGTGATTTATGATTTTATGATATTTGGGTTTTGAGATGTTGTGTATGGGTATGATGGTTGTGGCTTAGGTTGTGTGTGTGTGGATATTGGAGCTTGATTGGTGATTTTGAAAAGCTTGGAAAGGGTTTGGTGGTGAAAAATCTGTTCTTGGAGGTGTTGAGGCCTTGAGAGCTTGTGGATAAGTGATTTGGAAGTGCTCCGGTGGAGCTTGGGAAAATCGGCTAAGGTATGGTTTCGGTTTCCCGTATCTAATATGTAATGTGGTAGAAAATACTTAGGCTAGAGGCCCTAAGATAGGCATTGAATGGTTGATGTTGTTGAATGATTGAGATATATGATGTGGTCATATATGTGATGATGATTATTGATGCCTTGGTAGTATGATGTATGAGAAATATGCATGTTGTGATATATGCTTGATGATTGGTTATGGTTGAATTGTGGGTTGAACCATGTTGAGGGTGAGTATGATATTGATTGTGTACAATGATGATTTATTGGAATTGGTGTTGTTGAGAATTGGCATGAGGAAGAGTATATGATATGTCAATATGTTTGAGTTTGAGCCACTTAGGTGAAGTGGGTTTAAATGATGAGATAGTGATTTTGTAATTTGTGGTAAAGTGTCAATATGTGAGTTGAGGAGGCTTGATGTTGAAATTGATGTATTTTGATTGATTTCAAGAAAAACGGATGAAAATGGCATGTTTTGATTGATTTAGAAAAGAGTTGGAAATGGCTTGTCTTGAAAATGGCACTTTGTGGTTTTTATAAAAAACATGGTTTTTGGGCATACATTGGTGGGACATAACTTGGACTACGGATCTCTGTTTTGTGCCAAATCTATTTAGAAATGAAATTGGATCCGGGATGTCCATGCCGTTCGAAGAACGGGTGAAAAACGATTTAAAATGAGAAAGTTATGTCCGTTGGAAGATTGGGGTTTAAATTGGTGAATTCTGCAGCTTTTAACTTAGAGAATTTTTAGCAGAATGACCCCTTGCGCGTGGGCGCACTTGGCGCGTGCGCGCCGTTCTTCCCGAAAATGCCATCCACGCGTGCGCGTGATGTGCGCGGGTGCTCCGATTGTGCTGCACCCAATGCCCAGCCATTTTCCAGAGAGTTATGCTAGAACTGTGCCAGTGTTGTGCCTGGGGCACGAGGACGCCCACGCGTACGCGTGGTTGACGCGTACGTGTCGATTGGCAGATGTTTAATCCACGCGTTAGCGTGCATGACGCTTGCGCGTCGATGAAGTTTTGAGGCCATTCACGCGTGCGCGTGGAGTGCGCGTACGCGTGGACCTGTTTTCATCCCAAAGTTGATTTTTGAGTTTTAAAAGCCAAATTTCATACTTCTAAGCCTCCGATCTCACCACTTATATCTTAAATCATTATGATATGTCTAGCTATGAGAAGAAAGGCTAGTGAATGAGGTAACTTGCGAGTGAAGCAAGGGAAAAATGAATGATCATTGAGGATCAAGCATGATTATGTGAGATGCGGAGGATGGTGGTGGAAGTGCTGGTTATGCCATTGGCCGAAGGGCCGTAATTGTTTATATATTGGCTGGTTCTGGATTGAACCATGAGCCGGAATAGCTGTGTATGCTATGAATATTGGCTGGTTATGGATTTAACCGTGAGCCGGATGGCTGATATGGATGTTGATCCATGGATGAGAATTCATGCATGTTTATGCTGAATTATTGATAATTGTGATTTGCACTTCCACTATCGGAGATACGAGTTTCCCTGGGTAGTAGCAGTGGCTAGCCACCACGTGCTCCAGGTTGAGACTCGAAGCTCTTTTGACCCTATGTCATAAGTGTGGCCGGGCACTGTGAAAGACCCGGATGAGCTCGCCCCCGTAAATATTCACCAGTGAGGGTGATGGATATAGATCATGATTATGATCAAGTTTATGACGAGTATAACTCGAGTTGGGGATGCATGACAGAGGGACAGTCCAATGGTTAGCTACCAGGACTTGTCGGGTTGGCTCTATAACCGACAGATGATATCATCAGCCACTAGGGACAGGCATTCATCATATGCATATTATGTGAATTGTTTGAGATTGCCTATTTGACTGCATATTACTTGCTAATTGTCTAAATGCCTTACTTGTTCCTAATTGTATATTTCTTTCTTGATATAACTGTGTTTGCTACTTTATACTCCTGCTGGTGGTTGGGAGGTCTAAAGGAATTGGAAAGGGAAGTATTAGTTAGACTAAAGAATCTTTAGTCAGATGCCCTTTTATGGTTTAGCTTGTTTATAAGCTTTGATATTATCTGGAGGAAGTTCTAGGATTGCCTTTGGCTTTCCTCCATTATTATGTATTATATATGTGGAAGCTGTTACCATGCTGGGGACCTCTGGTTCTCACCCATGCGGATTTTGTGGTTTTCAGATGCAGGACGTATGGTTTTCCGTTGAGGCATGCTGGAGACTTCTAGATTTGCGAAGATCCTTTGTTCTCGGGGCTATGTTTTGGTTTATATGTTTTGTTTAGATACTTTTATCTCCATTAAATAATACAAACTGTGATGACTCCTCTTATGGGAGATTTTGGAGAATAGGTTTTATGTATTTGTGTCCCTTTGGGTTTCCTTCGGGGTTTTCCTTATTTTATCATATGTATATATTGCTATGCTCGGACCGGTTATCTTCGCAGCCGGATCTTGAGTCTTGATATTCCTGTTTTTGACACTCCTTTGTATTTATATAATCTCGCGTTGGTTTATCCTTATTCGTTACGTTGTCGATCGGAGTGTTGTGCTTTAGAGTTGCGATGGTTTTTGTTTACCCCTTTTTCTACAAAGGCTCCTAGTTATAATCAATCATTCATACTACTATATGTACTAAATTTTTATTTTAGAGGTCGTAATACCTTGCCATCTCTGAATTATGACTTAAGCATAAGACTCTGTATGGTAGGGTGTTACAGTTAACAGAGTAAAGAACTTAAGTGACTGACGGAATTAATTGTTAGAGACCAATTGAGTAATTACTTTTAGTTGGGAACTAAAATGTCCAGTCTAAAATTCTTTGAGGACCAAAATGGGTATATACTCTTTTTTATCATTTAAAAAATTAAACTAAATAAATAGTAAAATATAAAATAATATTAAATTAAATAAATAAAAATATCTAATTTTTTATATTTGAACTTAAAAGTAGAGAGAGTGTTGCTTATTGAACTTATTGGGTATTTTAAGTTATAGTAAAGTATTTAAACCAATTGAATTATTTTTTATCTTTTAAAAAAGTACTACTAATTTTTTTATAAAAAGTTTGGGGCCATGACCCCCCTTGTCTGAACTAAGCTCCGCCACTGACTAAGATATCAAATCTAAAACAAAAATTAATCTCCTGCTCACAATAAAATAACCTCATATTCTACAAAATTTACACTACAACATCAACTTTCTTACCATTACTACCACTCTCAAGCTAATTCCATGGAATGAGTGAAAATAAATCACATCTAAAACTTAACGTGCTATATGGAAGCTGAAACGTTTCCTCTTCTTCTGTTAGTTTTGTCATATATAGTTGGCTTTATCTCTTCAAAAGTTATTTCTTCCTCCCCTCTTGTTGCTTTCTACACAGACCAATGTCATTGTTACTTGTAAGTTGTGGTTATTGTTGCTTTCATTGATAATGGACACCATATCTTCACCTTTTTAATGTGATACAGTCTAAACATCAAATTCTCACAATCAAATTTAAAAGAAGTGAATGTTTTTTTAAGCCTCTAAAAAATATAAAATCGAGAGTTTTAAGCCCGAATCTTCTGTAGTGCGTGGAAAGAGCCTATAGATTGATTGTATGGAAAATAAAAAATTTTTTGAAGGAATTTTAGTAAATTTAAAAAGAAACTTAGCAATAAAATTTAAAGATGTAAATTAAGACAATTGAAGCAACAAAATAAAGATTACTTTTACCTATGAATACCTTTTAGAATCATCTATAATTATTACTTTACCTATGTTAACAAAGTAAAGTGAATTATTTCAACAATCAATCATCAAATGGTATAGCAATTATTGGAAGTTCTTGATTATTCAACAAAGTCCCAATAAACTAACCAACAATAATGTTAGAAATCAATTGGAATCAAATTAATCTAACAAACTCAATTTATCTAATACAATCAAACCTACATAAATTAAAGTGAAGCTATTCTAGTAGGTCAACATATATTAATAACAAGAAACATTTACCAAGTGTGGCAACATCCCGGTCCCGAATGGTACAACCCAAAAGTGATCAAAAAATGAGAAATATATTCATCGTTTTTTTAAGAGAAAATTCTATTATAAAATTTGGAGTTATACCAATCAATTTTTTCATAAAATTGGAATGACTAATCTATTCTATTATATAAAAATCGGATGTCTACACTTAATGATAAAGTTAATGTGGCATACTTCGGAGAGTGTTTTCCGATTTAATTATTTTAACTCATTCAATACAATTTATTGCACTAATTTAATTATATCAACTAATTGATTTGATTAGATATTTAAATTTTAATATAATTTATTATAATTTATATTACTTAATTAATTATACTACATTAATTATAATTCGTTATATTAGTGAATTAGTTTTTTCATTTATAAAGTCTAAAATAAAATAAATAAATTGTTATTTATTCTAATTAAATTTATTTATATACTATATATGAATTAACATTAATTTATAAAACATACAACTTGTGGATTGTGATAAAAATGCAAATCATAAAAAAATACATACAATTATAGAAGAATTAAATCTATCCTCTTTATTTATTTTTAACCATCATTTTAGATTTTAATTTTTTTAAACCAGTGATAGTGGCATTTTATTGATACTAGATAAAATTATAGAAGAATCTACGAAACAGTATAAATTGTTGCTCTTTCAATCAAATCATACCGTATACAAAATTAAATTAAATTAAATAAATCGAATTTGCATTTCTATATAAATTCGATTTAGGCAAATACGTAGTAAATTGAATTCATAAGGTTAGAATTATATGCAACTTCTAAATAATTAATTAATTATAATGATATGGGTATTTTGTATAAAAATTAATACAAAAATAATTTAAATTCCGTACAATATTTTTTGTATTTATAAACTATTAGAAATGAACGAAAAATTATTGTATGAAATTTAAATTTTTTTGTATCGGCTGTTATATAAAATACTAATATCATTATAATTATTTATTTTGAAACAGAGTACAACTAAGATTTTACTAACAATTTTAAATAAAATATTTTTATAAAATTTTAAATTTTTTTATTATGAACACTTTTTGTAATTATCATAAATAATTTTATAAAATTTAAAAATGGCTTAAAAGATGTTATGAGTAAACCGTCTGACAAAAAAACTGAATATAAAATTGGTCAAATATGTGATTAATCGGTAAACTGTTAGAACTGGTCAGATTTTGTAAAGGATTTCCGGTTTATTAATAATTCCTCCAAACAGTACCGTTTTGACTTAAAAAAAAATTGAATTCCCAACAGTTTTTTTATGTAAGTTTAATTAAAGTTTGTTAATTTGGATACTAATTTCTATTATTCACTTAATCTAATTATCCAAAAAAATTATTTTATTATTTATAAAATAAATTTAAAAATTACATGTTACGAAAAATATGCAGTATTACCTTTTGAAAGTATATTATTATTATTATTATTATTATTATTATTATTATTATTATTATTATTATTATTATTGAGACATATCACAAAATTGTATTTAATTTTTAATACGTAATCCAATTTTTAATATTTAAATTTTAAATGACTAAAATTATTATAGGTTGAATATTTTGTTCTTAACTAATTTTTTTTGTTATACATTCATTAAAAAAATGTGATTTATTAATCACTTCTAAATTCAAATTTAAAAATTGTTGTGCATGAGTGTATATTTTTAATTAATTATTTAATAATATATAATATAAAAATTAGATTGCTTAATACAACTATATTTAAATTGGTTTGACTTTTATATATATATATATATATATATATATATATATATATATATATATATATATAATACAACTATATTTAAATTGGTTTGACTTTTATATATATATATATATATATATATATATATATATATATATATATATCCCTTTTAATTAGATTATTAATTTGTGAATTAAAAGTCACTGTTAATATATTTTTACATATTTAAAAATTAAGTTTTTTTACTTTTTAAATAAAAAATGATATCTCATAAGTTAATCAATAAATAATTAGTATTATAAGTTAATGGATATTTAAAATTTAACTTCAACATAAGTATTAAAATTTGAAAATTTGTATTCATAGCTTATTATTGCGGAAGAAATACATTGTAGATAAATGACTTAACAACGATAATGTATCCCACTTTAGTCACACAATCCAAGGTTGCAAGGTTAAGACGAAGGATAATTTTAGCAAAAAAACGAAGAAAACTTGATGATAATGAGTTTGCTTTTTTTTGTGCTTCTGGTAAGTATTTTTGTGAAATTTTTTTAATTTTTATTTTTTTTATGAAAATACAGTTTAAACTATCATCATTATTGAAAATATTAGCAAAATAATTTGTACTATACATAATTTTTTAAATATTTTAATTTAGTGAATGAAAAATTGTAAATAACTATTCATCTTTATATATTTTTTAAAAATTTATATTTAATAAGCTATAAATTACATAAAAACTATGCAATCTTCAAATCTTCATGTACTATTTAGGTTAATTAATTATTTAACATTATTTAAGATATACTTTGTCATAATTTAAAATAATATACTATTTAATCTAAATTAATACATAAAACTCTATACTAATTGGGAAAATATAAAATTTGATGTTTTTGTGTAGATCTATTTAACTCGATTTAAATAAATTGAAATTTTAAAATTATATTTAAATTTAGAGTTTTATTTATTATTTAAATTAAATTGTATTTATTTTTAAGTCATGACTGGGTATATCTTAAATAATATGGTATAGATACTCATTGATTTAGTTTAATAATTTAAACTAAACCAATACAATTTTTTTAACTACTAAAATTGTATAAAATCAAATACGAGATTAGTTAATTGAATAATTATTATTTGTGTTTCATTTATTTTTTTTGACTTAACAGTGTCGAAGAACAACAATAATACAAATTTTGACGTACATAAAAATGTGCATCATATTACTATAAGTCAAAGAACAGTATGTCGAGAAACTGGTATCTCATATAATATTCTCAGTTTACAATCTAGTGAAGATAAAAGTGACATTTTTCTCACTGTAATTGACTCATATTTATCTAAATTTAATTTATATCAGTTTAATGACGAAAATTTTCTATATATTTCTCATTACTCATTCATAGTGAAGCAACTATCTATGTATGATGTACACTGTACCTCGCATGGAATTGGACAGAAAAATACTCATCCTAATTTTGTAAAACCTTCTACATCAGAGATAAGATCTAAATCTTTAACTCTACGGACGGATCCCTCATTGACAAGAACTCCACTGTCCGTGTTAACAAATAGTACATATAATTAATGATTGCCAAATGATTCATTACACCAATATTTAACAAAAAGTATACTTCATCAAAAATCATTTATATAACATAGATTTATTACAATTCTAGTATACTCCAGTGTACAAGAATCCACCAATAATCTAACAAAAGTCGTTCCGCAAAATCAGCTTCTATCACACTGCGGTTCCTACAGATCGTGCCTAACAGAAAGGTAATTTAGAAAAGATAATCATCATTATTATATTTTTTTCTTTTTTATAGTGTCTAACGTTTAATTGAATAAAATTGAACTTTCGGTAAAGAAGTTCTACTATAATTGGGGTGCAAAAAAGATAATTTTTCTCTGTTGTTGCTTCGGTGGCTATTAATTTGGCACAACTTTATGAAGATGTAAATTTATTGATTGTTAAGACGCACCTACCAAGCGGTGACACACAAAGTGTCCAAAATGTTGACCCTTTTGTTGATGATGAAGGTAATTTCTCATTATATCAAGAATTTAAGTTTGTAGTTTGCAAGAGATATGAATTATTAGTAATACATCAACATATATGTTTGCATTTTTTATAATTTTTATTTATTGTAGTTTTGAATGGTTATGATGATTTAATATTAAATGGGATATGAAAGATAATTTTATACCATCCTCAGAAACCTTAGACGGTATATAAACATTTTATCTGTATGTTTATTTGCATCTTTGTGTACATCATGGACTAAATTACATCGGTATGATAACTGAGTATCTAAAGAGAATTCAATTGGCAGATGTCTGGGATATATGAAATCCTATTTATCAATGTCAACAGCATGGATGTGGTCTGGAGAAAGGCTTGCTAAATTCAAACAGTCGCCCCAACCAAAGTTTTCATTATGTTGTATGGAAGGAAAGATCGAGCTTTCTCTACTTTCTATGCCTCCTGATAAGCTCATTCAACTTTATACTGGAGGAGATCAAAGAAGTATTCATTTTCTAAAGAATATAAGAACATATAATTCAATGTTTTGTTTTACATCAATGGCCGAAAAAATTGACCGTGGGGTGAACAATGGGATTGCTCCTCCAATTTTTAAGCTTGGGGGTCAAAACTACCATAGCATTGGTAGCTTACTTCCTCCTGATAGTTTGTGACCAACATTTGCCCAACTATATATTTATGACACGGAAAATGAGATTGATAATCGAATAGGCACACTTCGGTAATTTTCATGCAACCAGTCAAACTTTTTAGTTATTTCTTATATGTGAGAGAAAATAATATAAATTTTATTGTTTTTTTTTTCGCAGTTCCAATGAAGCTATAAATGAGCGGGATAGAAAAATTGTGACAATATTAAGAAACATGCTAGACAAATATAATAGTTTGGCAAAGCATTTTTGCTATGCAAGAGATAGGTACCAATAGGAAAATTGCACAAACATAAAGTTTAAGTTGATTAATAAAAGGACTACAGATGACAGGACATACAACTTGCCATCTGCATCTGAAATGGCTGCATTGATTGTTAGCGATGTCGAACAACTTAGCAAAGATAGAGATATTATTATAGAGAGTCAATGTAGAAAGCTCCAACGGATTGATATTTCTCATCCATCTTATTTAGCCTTGCAATATCCATTGTTGTTTTTGTATGGGGAGGATGGATGTTGTTTGGGTATTGCAACATCAGATTCTATCTCTGCTAGGCCTACAAAGAAAAATAAAACAATCATTTTGCGACAATTCTTTGCTTTTCGACTACAGAAAAGGACGGGTGAATTTCCGTTAATTCTGATATCAAAAGGATTATTCCAATAATTTCTTGTAGATGCCTGATGAGCGGATAATTTATACGCTTTTTGGCATTGTTTTTAGGTAGTTTTTAGTAAGTTCAAGCTACTTTTAGGGATGTTTTCATTAGTTTTTATGTTAAATTCACATTTCTGGACTTTACTATGAGTTTGTGTATTTTTCTGTGATTTTAGGTAAATTCTGGCTGAAATTGAGGGACTTGAGCAAAACTCTGAAAAAGGCTGACAAAAGGACTGCTGATGCTGTTGGAAGCTGACCTCCCTGCACTCGAAATGGATTTTCTGGAGCTACAGAACTCCAAATGGCGCGCTCTCAACGGCGTTGGAAAGTAGACATCCAGAGCTTTCCAGAAATATATAATAGTCCATACTTTATTCGGAAATTGACGACGTAACTTGGCGTTGAACGCCAAGTTCATGCTGCTGTCTGGAGTTAAACGCCAGAAAAACGTCATGATCCGGAGTTGAACGCCCAAAACACGTCATAACTCGGAGTTCAACTCCAAGAGAAGCTTCAGCTCGTAGATTGATCAAGCTCAGCCCAAACATACACCAAGTGGGCCCCGGAAGTGGATTTATGCATCAATTACTTACTCATGTAAACCCTAGGAGCTAGTTTATTATAAATAGGATGATTTATTAATGTATTAGATATCTTTGGTCTCAGTTTTGTTTTATTCTTCATCCTAAGAGGCTATTGATCACGTTTTAGGGGGCTGGCCATTCGGCCATGCCTGAACCCTTTGCTTATGTATTTTCAACGGTGGAGTTTCTGCACACCATAGATTAAGGGTGTGGAGCTCTGCTGTACCTCAAGTATTAATGCAATTCTATTTTCTTTTATTCAAATCTCTCTTATTCTTATTCCAAGATATTCATTCGCACCCAAGAACATGATGAGTGTAATGATGAAAGTGACGATCATTATCATTCTCACTTATGAACGCACGTTATTGACAACCACTTCCGTTCTACATGCAACCGAGCTTGAATGTGTATCTCTTAGATTCCCCAACAGAATCTTCGTGGTATAAGCTAGATAGATGGTGGCATTTATGAGGATCCGGAAAGTCTCACCTTGTCTGTGGTATTCCGAGTAGGATCCTGGGAATCCGGAAGGTCTCACCTTGTCTGTGGTATTCCGAGTAGGATTCCGGTAATGAGTGACTGTGACGTGCTTCAAGCTTGCAAGTGCTGGGCGTTAGTGACTGGTGCACGAATTTGTGATTCGCACAACTAACCAGCAAGTGCACTGGGTCGTCCAAGTAATACCTTACGAGAGTAAGGGTCGATCCCACGGAGATTATTGGTTTGAAGCAATCAATGTTTATTTTATTAATCTTAGTCAGGAGGTCAATAAGGTTATTTGGATTTAATTGTAAGAAGACAAAGTATTTAAAATTGTAAGAAGAAAAAGAGAATAATAGCGTTACTTGTTGTGCAGTAGTGAGAAATATGTTGGAGTTTTGGAGATGCTTTGTCCTCTGAATTTCTGCAATGTAATATTTAACTCAATTGTTTGTAAAGCACGTCTACGGCAAGCTGCATGTAGGGTGTCACCATTGTTAGTGGCTACTTCCCATCCTCTCAGTGAAAACGTTCCTATGCTCTGTCACAGCACGGCTAATCATCTGTCGGTTCTCAATCAGGTTGGAATAGAATCCATTGATTCTTTTGCGTCTGTCACTAACGCCCAGCCTTCAGGAGTTTGAAGCTCGTCACAGTCATTCAATCTCAGAATCCTACTCGGAATACCACAGACAAGGTTTAGACTTTCCGGATTCTCATGAATGCCGCCCTCAATCCGGCTTATACCACGAAGATTCTGATTAAGGAATCTAAGAGAAGTTCATTCAGTCTGATGTAGAACGGAGGTGTTTGTCAGACACACATTCATGGGTTGAGGAAGGTGATGAGTGTCACGGATCATCACCTTCTCCATAATTAAGCGCGAATAAACATCTTAGATCGGACCATACACACGTTTGAGTGAAATAGAAACAATTGCATTAATTCATCGAGACGCTGCAGAGCTCCTCACCCCCAACAATGGAGTTTAGAGACTCATGCCGTCAAAAAGTATGTAATTCAGATCTGAAATGTCATGAGGTACAAGATAAGTCTATAAAAGTTGTTTAAATAGAAAACTAGTAACCTAGGTTTACAGAAAAATGAGTAAACTAAGATAATTGGTGCAGAAATCCACTTCTGGGGCCCACTTGGTGTGTGCTGGGGCTGGGACTAGAGTTATCCATGAGTTGAGGCCTTTCTTGGAGTTGAACTCCAGGTTATGACGTGTTTTGGGCGTTTAACTCCGGATCATGATGTTTTTCTGGCGTTTAACTCCAGACAGCAGCATGTACTTGGCGTTCAACGCCAAGTTACGTCGTCTATCTTCGCGCAAAGTATAGACTATTATATATTGCTGGAAAGCCCTGGATGTCTACTTTCCAACGCCATTAAGAGCGCGCCAATTGGACTCTTGTAGCTCCAGAAAATCTATTTCGAGTGCAGGGAGGTCAGAATCCAACAGCATCAGCAGTCCTTTTTCAGCCTAACTCAGATTTTTTGCTCAGCTCCCTCAATTTCAGCCAGAAAATACCTAAAATCATAGAAAAACACACAAGCTCATATTAAAGTCCATAAATATGATTTTTGCCTAAAAACTAATAATATTCTACTAAAAATTAATTAAAACATACTAAAATCTACATGAAATTACCCCCAAAAAGCGTATAAAATATCCGCTCATCACAACACCAAACTTAAACTGTTGCTTGTCCTCAAGCAACTAGATGAATAAAAGAGGATAAAAAGAAATCAAGAAGCAATAATATCTCAGAGTTTTAAGTGAAGCTCAGATTCTAATTAGATGAGCGGGGCTAGTAGCTTTTTGCTTCCAAACAGTTTTGGCATCTCACTTTATCCTTTGAAATTCAGAATGATTGGCATCCATAGGAACTCAGAAGTCAGATAGTATTATTGATTTTCCTAGTTAAGTATGTTGATTCTTGAACACAGCTACTTTTATGAGTCTTGGCCGTGGCCCTAAGCACTTTGTTTTCCAGTATTACCACCGGATACACAAATGCCACAGACACATAACTGGGTGAAACTTTTCAGATTGTGACTCAGCTTTGCTAGAGTCCCCAGTTAGAGGTGTCCAGAGCTCTTAAGCACACTCTTTTTGCTTTGGATCACGACTTTAACCACTCAGTCTCAAGCTTTTCACTTGGACCTTCATGACACAAGCACATGGTTAGGGACAGCTTGATTTAGCCGCTTAGGCCTGGATTTTATTTCCTTGGGCCCTCCTATCCATTGATGCTCAAAGCCTTGGATCCTTTTTACCCTTGCCTTTTGGTTTTAAGGGCTATTGGCTTTTTCTGCTTGCTTTTTCTTTTTCTTTCTATTTTTTTTTGCCACTTTTTTTTTTCACAAGCTTTTGCTTTTTCACTGCTTTTTCTTGCTTCAAGAATCAATTTCATGATTTTTCAGATCATCAATAACATTTCTCTTTGTTCATCATTCTTTCAAGAGCCAACAATTTTAACATTCATAAACAACAAGATCAAAAATATGCACTGTTCAAGCATTCATTCAGAAGACAAAAAGTATTGCCACCACATATAAATAATTAGAATTTTCCTTATTAAGAACTCGAAAAAATTAAATTGCCTCTTTATTCTACAAATCTACTATTTTATTCATGTTTGATGATGATGGGAAAAATAAATTATAACTTAATTGGAAATAAAACCAAAATAGATATGCTAATTACTACTACTCCTATATAACTTCTAAGGTAAAATTCTATAATAATACTGTCACAGAGTTAAAGCTAGAATTAGAACTTAACAACCTGTATTTTGGGAAGTGGATGTTCCTCTAGTCTGTAGGGTGCCTTCAAGAATTAATTTCTGACGCTTCAGCTTCCTTAAGTTCACATCCTTGCTCTTCTTGTTCCCTTAGGTGCCATGATCTTGATGAGTTTTATCTCAGTGATCATGGCAACTCACACCAAACTTAGAGGTTTGCTTGTCCTCAAGCAAAAGAAAGGACAGGAGAGGAATAGAGGGAGAGGCAATTTCGAAATCCAAAAGATATGATGAGTTGAAAAAGATTTGAAAAAGATTTGGATTTATGAATTAAGATATATTTGATATTTTTGAAAAAGGGATTTTAGAAATTAGTGTTTTTTAGAAATGAGGGTTAAAAATTTTGGAATTGAAGGATGACATTTTGAAACATGTTTATGCAAGAAATCATGAATTGAAACATAAAAATTTAGAAAAATTATAAAGAAAAACGAATTTTACCTCCTCCCACCATCCTGGCGTTAAATGCCCAAACGATGCATGTTTTGGGCGTTTAACGCCCAATTGTTGCTTCTCCTGGGCGTTCAACGCCCAGCTGATGCTTCTTTCTGGCGTTGAACGCCAGGAAGTCCTTTGTCACTGGGCGTTTTTCTGAACGCCCAGGATGCTAGCAGACTGGCGTTAAACGCCCAGATGGCTACCCTTACTGGCGTTAAACACCCAGTGGGTGCTTCTTTTGGGCGTTCAACGCCCAAAGTGTTTCTTACTGGCTTTCTCACGCCAGAGAGCTTCCAAATTTTCCTGTAACTCTGTGACTTCAACCAATTGCTATTTCACCTTTGAAGATACTTGGGCTCATACCTGTAAAAAAAGAAAATTTATTTAATTAGTAAATAAACTTTGTAAATGGCTGGGTTGCCTCCCAGCAAGCGCTTCTTTATTGTCTTTAGCTGGACTACCACTGAGCTCTAATCAAGTCTCAGTTTTGAGCATTCTTGCTCGAAGTTGCCTTCAAGATAATGTTTAACTCTCTGTCCATTAACAATGAACCTTTTGTTAGATTCATTATCCTGAAGCTCTACGTATCCATATGGTGATACACTTGTAATTACATATGGACCTCTCCACCGGGATTTTAATTTCCCAGGGAATAATTTGAGCCTAGAATTGAATAGCAGAACTTTCTGCCCTAGCTCAAAGACTCTGGATGACAATTTCTTATCATGCCATCTTTTTGCTTTCTCCTTGTAAATTTTTGCATTCTCGAAAGCATTGAGTCTAAATTCCTCTAGCTCATTTAACTGGAGCAATCGTTTTTCTCCAGCTAACTTGGCATCAAGGTTTAGGAATCTGGTTGCCCAGTAGGCCTTGTGTTCCAGTTCCATTGGCAAGTGACATGCCTTTCCATACACAAGCTGGTATGGAGAGGTCCCTATAGGGGTCTTAAATGCTGTTCTGTATGCCCACAGAGCATCATCCAAGCTTCTTGCCCAATCCTTTCTACGATTAATTACAGTCCGTTCCAGGATTCTTTTGAGTTCTCTATTTGAGACTTCAGCTTGCCCATTAGTTTGTGGGTGATATGGAGTAGCTACCCTGTGGCTAACTCCATAACGTACCAGAGCAGAGTAAAGCTGTTTATTGCAGAAATGAGTGCCCCCATCACTGATTAATACTCTAGGGATACCAAATCTGCTGAAGATATGTTTCTGGAGGAATTTTAACACTGTTTTAGTGTCATTAGTGGGTGTTGCAATAGCCTCCACCCATTTGGATACATAATCCACTGCCACCAGAATATAAGTGTTTGAGTATGATGGTGGGAAAGGTCCCATGAAGTCAATGCCCCATACATCAAACAACTCAATCTCCAATATCCCTTGTTGAGGCATGGCATAACTGTGGGGTAGGTTGCCTGATCTTTGGCAACTGTCACAATTAAGCACAAATGCTCGGGAATCTTTATAGAGAGTGGGCCAGTAGAAGCCACTTTGGAAGACTCTTGTGGCTGTTCGCTCACTTCCAAAATGTCCTCCATATTGTGATCCATGGCAGTGCCATAAAATCTTTTGCGCTTCTTCCTTAGGCACACATCTACGGATTACTCCGTCTGCACATCTCTTGAAGAGATATGGTTCATCCCAAAGATAGTACTTTGCATCTGTGATTAATTTCTTTGATTGCACCCTACTGTACTCTTTGGGTATGAATCTCACTGCCTTGTAGTTTGCAATGTCTGCAAACCATGGCACTTCCTGGATGGCAAACAGTTGCTCATCCGAAAAGGTTTCAGAGATCTCAGTGAGAGGGAGGGACGCCCCTTTCACTGGTTCTATTCGGGACAGGTGATCTGCTACTTGATTCTCTGTCCCTTTTCTGTCTCTTATTTCTATATCAAACTCTTGCAGAAGCAACACCCATCTGATGAGTCTGGGTTTTGAATCCTGCTTTGTGAGTAGATATTTAAGAGCAGCATGATCAGTGTACACAATCACTTTTGATCCTACTAAATAGGATCTGAATTTGTCAATGGCGTAAACCACTGCTAGTAGCTCTTTTTCTGTGGTTGTGTAATTCTTCTGTGCATCATTTAGAACGCGGCTGGCATAGTAAATGACGTGCAGAAGCTTGTCATGCCTTTGTCCCAACACTGCACCAATGGCATGGTCACTGGCATCACACATTAGTTCAAATGGTAATGTCCAGTCTGGTGCAGAGATGATTGGTGCAGTAACCAATTTAGCTTTCAGAGTCTCAAATGCTTGCAGACACTCTTTATCAAATATAAATGGCGTGTCAGCAGCTAGCAGGTTGCTCAGAGGTTTGGCGATTTTTGAAAAATCCTTTATAAACCTCCTATAGAATCCTGCATGCCCCAGAAAGCTTCTGATTGCCTTAACATTGGCAGGTGGTGGTAATTTTTCAATTACTTCTACCTTAGCTTGATCCACCTCTATTCCCTTGTTTGAAATTTTGTGCCCAAGGACAATTCCTTCAGTCACCATAAAGTGACATTTTTCCCAGTTTAAAACCAGGTTAATCTCTTGGCATCTTTTCAGAACAAGTGCTAAATGGTTAAGGCAGGAGCTGAATGAGTCTCCAAATACTGAGAAGTCATCCATGAAGACTTCCAGGAATTTTTCCACCATATCAGAGAAAATTGAGAGCATGCACCTCTGAAAGGTTGCAGGTGCATTGCACAGGCCAAATGGCATCCTTCTGTAAGCAAATACTCCAGATGGACATGTGAATGCCGTTTTCTCTTGATCCTGGGGATCTACTGCAATTTGATTATAACCTGAATATCCATCCAGGAAGCAGTAGTATTCATGACCTGCTAGTCTTTCTAGCATCTGGTCTATGAATGGTAAAGGAAAATGATCCTTTCTGGTGGCTGTATTGAGCTTTCTATAATCAATGCACATACGCCACCCTGTAACTGTCCTTGTAGGAACCAGTTCATTTTTTTCATTATGAACCACTGTCATGCCTCCTTTCTTAGGGACAACTTGGACAGGGCTCACCCAGGGGCTGTCAGAAATAGGATAAATAATCCCAGCCTCTAGTAATTTAGTGACCTCTTTCTGCACCACTTCTTTCATAGCTGGATTCAGCCGCCTTTGTGGTTGAACCACTGGCTTGGCGTCATCCTCCAGCAAGATTTTGTGCATGCATCTGGCTGGGCTAATGCCCTTAAGATCACTAATGGACCACGCAAGAGCTGTCTTGTGCGTCCTTAGCACTTGAATTAGTGCTTCCTCTTCCTGTGGCTCTAAGGTAGAGCTTATAATTACAGGAAAGGTATCACCTTCTCCCAGAAATGCATATTTCAGGGATGGTGGTAATGGTTTGAGTTCGGGTTTTGGAGGTTTCTCCTCTTCTTGAGGGATTTTCAGAGGTTCTATTATCTTCTCTGATTCCTCCAAATCAGGCTGAACATCTTTAAAGATGTCCTCTAGCTCTGATTCGAGACTCTTAGCCATATTGACCTCTCTTACCAGAGAGTCAATAATATCAACACTCATGCAGTCATTTGGGGTGTCTGGATGTTGCATGGCTTTGACAACATTCAACTTAAACTCCTCCTCATTGACTCTCAAGGTTACTTCCCCTTTTTGGACATCAATGAGGGTTCGGCCAGTGGCTAGGAAAGGTCTTCCTAGAATGAGAGTTGCACTCTTGTGCTCCTCCATTTCCAGCACCACAAAGTCAGTAGGAAAGGCGAATGGCCCGACCTTGACAATCATGTCTTCAATCACTCCTGATGGGTATTTAATGGAGCCATCAGCAAGTTGAAGACATATCCTGGTTGGTTTGATTTCTTCAGTCAAACCAAGCTTTCTGATAGTAGATGCAGGTATTAGATTGATACTTACCCCAAGATCACATAAAGCTTGCTTGGTACAAGTACCTTCTAATGTGCATGGTATCATAAAGCTTCCAGGATCTTTAAGCTTCTCAGGTGTAAGCTTTTCAGAATGACTGCACTGCATTCTTCAGTGAGGTAAACTTTTTCAGTTTCCCTCCAATCCTTCTTATGACTTAAGATCTCTTTCATAAACTTAGCATAAGATGGTATTTGCTCAAGTGCTTCTGCAAACGGAATCTTTATTTCAAGAGTCCTGAGATAGTCTGCAAAGCGGGCAAATTGCTTATCCTGTTCCGCTTGGCGGAGTTTTTGAGGATAAGGCATTTTGGCTTTGTATTCCTCAACCTTAGTTGCTGCAGGTTTATTACCTACAGAAGTGGGTTGGGAAGCCTTTTTAGAAGGGTTGTTATCAGCACTTGTATGTGACTGATCACCCACTGGCATTTGAATGCCAGGGGTGGAAGCTGGAGTGGCGTTAGACGCCACTTCCTTATTTGTTACTGGCGTTTGAACGCCAGAACCATGTTCCCTTTGGGCGTTCAACGCCAGATTCATGCTTGTTTCTGGCGTTGAACGCCAGGAATGAGCATGGTCTGGGCGTTCAGCGCCAGCATCATTCCTCTCTGGGCTCTGATTGTCCTCAGAGGAATTTTGAGTAGACATCTGTTCATTTCTTGGCTTCCTACTACTTTGAAGTGAGGTATTTAATGTTTTCCCACTTCTTAATTGAACTGCTTGGCATTCTTCTGCTATTTGTTTTGACAGTTGCTTTTCTGTCTGCTTTAATTGCACTTCCATATTCCTGTTAGCCATTCTTGTTTCCTGTAATATTTCCTTGAATTCGGCTAGCTGCTGAGTTAGAAAGTCCAATTGCTGATTAATTTCATTAGCCTGATCCACCGGACTGAGTTCTGCAGTTACTGTTTTAGCTTCTTCTTTCATGGAAGATTCACTGCTTAGGTACAAATGCTGATTTCTGGCAACTGTATCAATGAGCTCTTGAGCTTCTTCAATTGTTTTTCTCATATGTATAGATCCACCAGCTGAATGGTCTAGAGAAATCTGAGCTTTTTCTGTAAGCCCATAATAGAAGATGTCCAATTGCACCCACTCTGAAAACATTTCAGAGGGGCATTTTCTTAGCATCTCTCTGTATCTCTCCCAGGCGTCATAAAGGGATTCATTATCTCCTTGTTTGAAGCCTTGGATGCTTAGCCTTAGCTGTGTCATCCGTTTTGGAGGGAAATAGTGGTTCAGGAATTTTTCTGACAGCTGTTTCCATGTTTTTATGCTGTTCTTAGGCTGGTTATTTAACCACCTCTTAGCTTGATCTTTTACAGCAAATGGAAACAGTAATAATTTGTAGACATCCTGATCTACTTCCTTATCATGTACTGTATCAGCAATTTGCAGAAATTGTGCCAGAAACTCTGTAGGTTCTTCATGTGGAAGACCAGAATACTAGCAGTTTTGCTGCACCATGATAATGAGCTGAGGATTCAGCTCAAAGCTACTAACTCCAATGGAGGGTATACAGATACTACTCCCATATGAAGCAGTAGTGGGGTTAGCATATGACCCCAGAGTCCTCTTGGACTGTTCATTCCTACTTGCTTCCATATTGGATTATAAGAGATAATTTATATGTTGATTTTATTTATTTTATAAAAGTGGAATAAATAAAAACAAAATATATAAAAAGAAGTTAAAAATATTTTTTTTTTGAAAATTTTTCGAAAAATTTGAAATTAAAATCTGAAATTTATATAAAAAAAATTTCGAAAAAAGTAGTTCAAAATTAGTTAGAAAAAATATTATTTTTTTTTTGAATTTTATGATGAAAGAGAAAAACACACAAAAGGCACAAGACTTAAAATTTTTAGATCTAATGCTCCTTATTTTCGAAAATTTTTGGAGGGAAAACACCAAGGAACACCAAACTTAAAAATTTTAAGATCAAGACACAAGAAAAACTCAAGAACACTTTGAAACTTCACAAGAACACCAAGAACAAAAGAAAGAACACCAAACTTAAAATTTTTAGAAAACTTTAATAAGATTTTCGAAAATTATAAAAAGATTAACAAGAAAACACCAAACTTAAAGTTTGGTACAAGACTTAATCCAAGAAAAATTATTTTTGAAAAAGGTTCCAAAGGGTATACCCAATTATCAAGAACAACAACTAAAGCTCCAGCAAAATGGGCAGCAACTTCAGAGTTAATTCTAAAAATGGATATAAGTAAAAATTTTTGAAAGTTACTGTTTGAAAAAGCACAAGAGAAACAAGAAAAGACACAAAACAAGAAAAACTAAAGATCAATCAAGAAAAATGGACAAGAACAACTTGAAGATCAAGGAAGAACCAAGAACACTAACACGAAAATTTTAAAGAAAATATAAAATATGCAATTAACACCAAACTTAAAATAAGACACTAAACTCACGAAAAATTAACAACTAATTAAGAAAAATAATATTTTTGAAAAGAAATTTTTTTTTTGAAAAGAGACTATCCTATCAAAATTTAATGACTCTGTAACAACAAAAATAAATTATTCCTGATCTAAGAAATAAAATATGCCTTCAATTGTTCAAACTCAATAATCCCCGGCAACGGCGCCAAAAACTTGGTGCACGAATTTGTGATTCGCACAACTAACCAGCAAGTGCACTGGGTCGTCCAAGTAATACCTTACGAGAGTAAGGGTCGATCCCACGGAGATTATTGGTTTGAAGTAATCAATGTTTATTTTATTAATCTTAGTCAGGAGGTCAATAAGGTTATTTGGATTTAATTGTAAGAAGACAAAGTATTTAAAATTGTAAGAAGAAAAAGAGAATAATAGCGTTACTTGTTGTGCAGTAGTGAGAAATATGTTGGAGTTTTGGAGATGCTTTGTCCTCTGAATTTCTGCAATGTAATATTTAACTCAATTGTTTGTAAAGCACGTCTACGGCAAGCTGCATGTAGGGTGTCACCATTGTTAGTGGCTACTTCCCATCCTCTCAGTGAAAACGTTCCTATGCTCTGTCACAGCACGGCTAATCATCTGTCGGTTCTCAATCAGGTTGGAATAGAATCCATTGATTCTTTTGCGTCTGTCACTAACGCCCAGCCTTCAGGAGTTTGAAGCTCGTCACAGTCATTCAATCCCAGAATCCTACTCGGAATACCACAGACAAGGTTTAGACTTTCCGGATTCTCATGAATGCCGCCCTCAATCCGGCTTATACCACGAAGATTCTGATTAAGGAATCTAAGAGAAGTTCATTCAGTCTGATGTAGAACGGAGGTGTTTGTCAGACACACATTCATGGGTTGAGGAAGGTGATGAGTGTCACGGATCATCACCTTCTCCATAATTAAGCGCGAATAAACATCTTAGATCGGACCATACACACGTTTGAGTGAAATAGAAACAATTGCATTAATTCATCGAGACGCTGCAGAGCTCCTCACCCCCAACAATGGAGTTTAGAGACTCATGCCGTCAAAAAGTATGTAATTCAGATCTGAAATGTCATGAGGTACAAGATAAGTCTATAAAAGTTGTTTAAATAGAAAACTAGTAACCTAGGTTTACAGAAAAATGAGTAAACTAAGATAATTGGTGCAGAAATCCACTTCTGGGGCCCACTTGGTGTGTGCTGGGGCTGGGACTAGAGTTATCCACGAGTTGAGGCCTTTCTTGGAGTTGAACTCCAGGTTATGACGTGTTTTGGGCATTTAACTCCGGATCATGACGTTTTTCTGGCGTTTAACTCCAGACAGCAGCATGTACTTGGCGTTCAACGCCAAGTTACGTCGTCTATCTTCGCGCAAAGTATGGACTATTATATATTGCTGGAAAGCCCTGGATGTCTACTTTCCAACGCCGTTGAGAGTGCGCCAATTAGACTCCTGTAGCTCCAGAAAATCCATTTCGAGTGCAGGGAGGTCAGAATCCAACAGCATCAGCAGTCCTTTTTCAGCCTAACTCAGATTTTTTGCTCAGCTCCCTCAATTTCAGCCAGAAAATACCTGAAATCACAGAAAAACACACAAGCTCATAGTAAAGTCCAGAAATATGATTTTTGCCTAAAAACTAATAATATTCTACTAAAAATTAATTAAAACATACTAAAATCTACATGAAATTACCCCCAAAAAGCGTATAAAATATCCGCTCATCAGTGACAGACGCAAAAGAATCAAGGGATTCTATTCCAGTAGGAGCGGGAACCAACCAGTGATTAGCCGTGCTGTGACAGAGCGCGTGAGCGTAGTTTTCACTGCGAGGATGGGATGTAGCCATCAACCATGGGTGATGCCTCCAGACGATTAGCCATGCGAGTGACAGCCGCATAGGATCATTTTCCCGAGAGGATTGAACGTAGCCACCGCTGATGGTGAACCCCTATACACAGCTTGCCATGGAAAGGAGTAAGAAGGATTGAGTTGAAGCAGTGGGAAAGCAGGCGTTCTTGAGCCATACAGTATCTCCATTCGCTTATCTGAAATTCTCACCAATGAATCTGCATAAGTATTCTATCCCTTTTATTTTATTTATTTTATTTATCCAATTTAATTCCATTTGACCCTATGATTCCACTCACTAACTGAGATCTACAAGATGGCCATAGCTTGCTTCATACCAACAATCTCTGTGGGATCGACCCTTACTCACGTAAGGTTTATTACTTGGACGACCCAGTACACTTGCTGGTTAGTTGAACGGAGTTGTGTCCACTCGTGCCAATTTCTAAATTCCATAATTTTACAATGAGTGCAACTCAAAGAATAGTGATCACAATTTCGTCCACCAAGTTTTTGGCGCCGTTGCCGGGGATTGTTCGAGTATGGACAACTGACGGTTCATCTTGTTGCTCAGATTAGGTAATTTTCTTTTCAAAAATCTTTTTCAAAATTTTTCTTTCCTTTTTCGTTTTCCAAAAATGTTTTTCGAAAAAAATTTAATAAAAATAAAAAAAATTAGAAATCATAAAAAACCAAAAATATTTTGTGTTTCTTGTTTGAATCTTGTGTTAATTTTTAAGTTTGGTGTCAATTGCATGCTTTTAAAATTTTTCTTGCATTTTTTCGAAAATCTCATGCATTCATAGTGTTCTTCATGATCTTCAAGTTGTTCTTGACAAGTCTTCTTGTTTGATCTTGATGATTTCTTGTTTTGTGTTGTTTGTTGTTTTTCATGTGCACTTTTGCATTCATAATTTTCATGCATTAAAAATTTCTAAGTTTGGTGTCTTGCATGTTTTCTTTGCATCAAAAATTTTTCAAAAAAAAAAAATTATGTTCTTGATGTTCATCATGATCTTCAAAGTGTTCTTGGTGTTCATCTTGACATTCATAGCATTCTTGCATGCATTCATTATTTTGATCTAAAAATTTCATGCATTTAATATTTTTGTTGTTTTTCTCTTTCATAATTAAAAATTCAAAAAATCAAAAAAATATCTTTTCCTTATTTTCCTCCAAATTTTCGAAATTTTGGGTTGACGTGGTCAAAAATTTTTAAAATTAGTTGTTTCTTACAAGTCAAGTCAAAATTTCAATTTTAAAAATCTTATCTTTTCAAAATCTTTTTCAAAAATCATATCTTTTTCATTTTTTTTATAAATTTCAAAAATTTCAAAAATCTTTTTCAAAATATTTTCAAAATCTTTTTCTTATCTTTATGTCAAATTTTCGAAAATTAGCTAACAATTAATGTGATTGGTTCAAAAATTTGAAGTTTGTTACTTTCTTGTTAAGAAAGGTTCAATCTTTAAGTTCTAGAATCTTATCTTGTAGTTTCTTGTTAGTTGAGTCTTTTTAAAAAATTAAATCTTTTTCAAAATATCTTTTTATTAAAATTTTTATCTTATCTTTTTATCTTTTATCTTATCTTTTTCAAAAATTTTATCTTTTTCAAAATTTGATTTCAAAATATCTTATCTAACTTCTTATCCTCTTATCTTTTTCAAAATTTGATTTCAAATCTTTTTCAATCAACTAACTAACTTGTTGTTTGTTTCTTATCTTTTTCAAAACCACCTAACTACTTTTCCCTCTCTAATTTTCGAAAATTCTCCCTCTCTTTTTCAAAAATTCTTTTTGTTTTAAATTTTAATTTTAATTATATTTTGTCTTTGATTTTCGAAAATTACTAACCTCTTTTTCAAAAAATATTTTCGAAATCTTCCTTCTCTTTTCTTCTTCTATTTAATTATTTAATTACTAACACTTCTCTTCACCTCTCTTCATCCAAAAATCCGAATCCCCATCTCCATTCTTCTAACCCCTTTCTTCTTCTACTAACATAAGGGAATCTCTATACTGTGACATAGAGGATTCCTCTTTCTTTTCTTGTTTTCTTCTCTTTCATATGAGCAGGAACAGGGAAAAAGGCACTCTTGTTGAAATTGATCCAGAACCTGAAAGGACTCTGAAGAGAAAATTAAGAGAAGCTAAATTACAACAATCCAGAAACAACCTTTCAGAAATTTTCGAACAAGAGAAGAATATGGCAGCCGAAAATAATAATAATAATGCAAGGAGAATGCTTGGTGACTTCACAAAGCCAACGTCCAAGTTTGATGGAAGAAGCATCTCCATTCCTGCCATTGGAGCCAATAACTTTGAGCTTAAGCCTCAACTAGTTGCATTAATGCAACAAAACTGCAAGTTTTATAGACTTCCATCTGAAGATCCTTATCAGTTTTTAACTGAGTTCTTGCAGATCTGTGAGACTGTAAAGACGAATGGAGTTAATCCTGAAGTCTACAGACTCATGCTTTTCCCTTTTGCTGTAAGAGACAGAGCTAGAATTTGGTTGGATTCACAACCTAAGGATAGCCTGGACTCCTGGGATAAGCTGGTTACTGCTTTCTTAGATAAATTCTTTCCTCCTCAAAAGCTGAGCAAGCTGAGAGTGGATGTTCAAACCTTCAAACAAAAAGATGGTGAATCCCTCTATGAAGCTTGGGAAAGATACAAGCAGCTGACCAAAAGATGTCCATCTGACATGTTTTCAGAATGGACCCTATTAGATATATTCTATTATGGTCTCTCTGAATTTTCGAAAATGTCATTGGACCATTCTGCAGGTGGATCTATTCACCTGAAGAAAACGCCTGAAGAGGCTCAAGAACTCATTGACATGGTTGCAAACAACCAGTTCATGTACACCTCTGAGAGGAATTCTGTGAGTAATGGGATACCTCAGAAGAAAGGAGTTCTTGAAATTGATGCTCTGAATGCCATATTGGCTCAGAACAAAATGTTGACTCAACAGGTCAACATGATCTCTCAAAATCTGAATGGATTGCAACATGCATCCAACAGTACTAGAGAGGCAGCTTCTGAAGAAGCTTATGATCCTGAGAACCCTGCCATGGCAGAGGTTAATTACATGGGTGAACCATATGGAAACACCTATAACCCATCATGGAGAAATCATCCAAATTTCTCCTGGAAGGATCAACAAAAGCCTCAACAAGGCTTTAACAATGGTGGACGCAATAGGCTGGGCAATAGCAAGCCATATCCATCATCTTCTCAGCAACAGACAGAGAATTCTGAACAAAACACTTCTAATTTAGCCAATATAGTCTCTGATCTGTCAAAGGCCACTTTCAGTTTCATGAATGAAACCAGATCTTCCATTAGAAATTTGGAGGCACAAGTGGGCCAGCTGAGTAAGAAAGTTATTGAAACTCCTCCCAGTATTCTCCCAAGCAATACAGAAGAGAATCCAAAAGGAGAGTGCAAGGCCATTGATTTAATCAAAGTGGCCGAATGCACTAGGGAGGAGGAGGACGAAAATCCTAGTGAGGAAGACCTCCTGGGACGTCCTTCAAGCAAGAAGGAGTTTTCTATTAAGGATCCAGAGGAATCTGAGGCTCATATAGAAACCATAAAGATTCCATTAAATCTTCTTCTGCTATTCATGAGCTCTGAAGACTATTCTTCCTCTGAAGAGGATGAAGATGTAACTGGAGAGCAAGTTGCTCAATACTTAGGAGCTATCATGAAGCTGAATGCCAAGTTGTTTGGTAATGAGACTTGGGAAAGTGAACCTCCCTTGCTCATTAGTGAACTAGATATTTGGATTCAGAAAACGCTACCTCAAAAGAAACAAGATCCTGGCAAGTTTTTAATACCTTGCACCATTGGCACCATGAGCTTTGAAAAAGCTCTATGTGACCTAGGGTCAGGGATAAACCTTATGCCACTCTCTGTAATGGAGAAGCTGGGAATCATTGAGGTACAACCTGCCTTGTTCTCATTACAATTGGCAGATAAGTCATTGAGACAAGCTTATGGAATAGTAGAGGACGTGCTAGTAAAGGTTGAAGGCCTTTACATCCCTGCTGATTTCATGATCTTAGACACTAGGAAGGAAAAGGATGATTGCATCATCCTTGGAAGACCTTTCCTAGCCACAGCAGAAGCTGTGATAGATGTCAACAGAAGTGAATTAGTCCTTCAATTGAATGGGGACTACCTTGTGTTTAAGGCACATGGCCATCCCTCTGTGACAAAAGAGAGTCAGCATGAAGAACTTCTCTCAGTTCAGAGTCAAGAAGAACCCACACAGTCAAACTCTAAGTTTGGTGTTGTGAGGCCACAACCAAACTCTAAGTTTGGTGTTAGGACCCCATATCCAAACTCTAAGTTTGGTGTTGGGACTACACTAACATTGACCTGATCACCTTGTGGCTCCATGAGAGCCACTGTCAAGCTATTGACATTAAAGAAGCGCTTGTTGGGAGCCAACCCAAGTTTATTTATCTAATTTTTATTATATTGTTATTTTGTGTTTTATTAGGTACATGATCATGAGGAGTCACGAAAAAAATCAAAAAAATTAAAAACAGAGTCAAAAACAGAAGAAAAAAATTTTTCACCCTGGAGGACGCACGGGCTGGCGTTCAACGCCAGTAAGGTGCATCTGGCCGGCGTTCAACGCCAGAACAGAGCACCATTCTGGCGCTGAACGCCAGAAACAAGCAACATCCTGGCGCTGAACGCCAGGAATGTGCCCAGAGAGGAAAAACTGGCGCTGAACGCCAGTAACAAGCATGAAACTGGCGTTCAACGCCAGAAACATGCTTTACATGGGCGTTGAACGCCCAGAACGTGCACCAATGGGCGTTTAAACGCCAGAATGGTGTGCGAAGGCAATTTACATGCCTATTTGGTGCAGGGATGGAATTCCTTGACACCTCAGGACCTGTGGACCCCACAGGATCATCTCAGGATCTGTGGACCTCACAGGATCCCCACCTACCTCGCCCTCTCTCTTTCCATTCATGGTCATTCCTTCTATTTTTCATTCACCACCTACATCTATCCACTCTTCCCCATACACCCCACCTACCTTTACAATTCAATTTCTCTTTCCCACCCAATCCCACCCATATAGCCGAATCCATCTCCCCTCACTCACCTCCATTTTCTTCTTCTTCTTCTTCCTCTCTTCTTTCTTCTCTTGCTCGAGGGCGAGCAATATTTTAAGTTTGATGTGGTAAAAGCATAGCTTTTTTTCTTTTCCATTACCATTAATGGCACCTAAGGCCAGAAAAACCTCAAAGGGAAGACAAAAGCTTCCACCTCTGAGTCTTGGGAGATGGAAAGACTATAAGCCGTCATAGCTCAGTGGTAGAACATGTGGCTGCAAATCAAGAGATCCCTGAGATACCTCAGGGAATAAGTTATCCTCCACACAAATATTGGAAGCAACTAAGGGTAGAAACACCAAAATTACTAGGAATCATTCAACAGAAGCAAGGAAGAGACATAGAGGAGCTCAAAAAGCACCATTGGACCTTCAAGAAGGCGCCACCCTCACTCAGGTGGATTCATTCCTTGTTCTTTATTTCTTTCTGTTTTCAGTTTTTAATGTTGTGTTTATCTATGTTTTGTGTCTCTACTTCATGATCATTAGTATGTAACCATGCCTTAAAGCTATGAATAAAATCCATTAATCCTTCACCTCTCTTAAATGAAAAATGTTTTAATTCAAAAGAACAAGAAGTACATGAATTTCAAATTTATCCTTGAATTTAATTTAATTATATTGATGTGGTGGCAATACTTTTTGTTTTCTGAATGAATGCTTGAACAGTGCATATTTTTGATCTTGTTGTTTATGAGTGTTAAAATTGTTGGCTCTTGAAAGAATGATGAACAAAGAGAAATGTTATTGATGATTAGAAAAATCATGAAATTGATTCTTGAAACAAGAAAAAGCAGTGAAAAAGGAAGCTTGCGAAAAAAAAAAGTGGCGAAAAAAAATAGAAAGAAAAAGAAGGAGCAGTAGAAAAAGCCAATAGCCCTTAAAACCAAAAGGCAAGGGTAAAAGGGATCCAAGGCTTTGAGCATCAATGGATAGGAGGGCCCAAGGAAATAAAATCCAGGCCTAAGCGGCTAAATCAAGCTGTCCCTAACCATGTGCTTGTGTCATGAAGGTCCAAGTGAAAAGCTTGAGACTAAGTGGTTAAAGTCGTGATCCAAGGCAAAAGAGTGTGCTTAAGAGCTCTGGACACCACTAACTGGGGACTCTAGCAAAGCTGAGTCACAATCTGAAAAGGTTCACCCAGTTATGTGTCTGTGGCATTGATGTATCCGGTGGTAATACTGGAAAACAAAGTGCTTAGGGCCACGGCCAAGACTCATAAGTAGATGTGTTCAAGAATTGATGAGCGGATAATTTATACGCTTTTTGGCATTGTTTTTATATAGTTTTTAGTAAGTTTAAGCTACTTTTAGGGATGTTTTCATTAGTTTTTATGTTAAATTCACATTTCTGGACTTTACTATGAGTTTGTGTGTTTTTCTGTGATTTCAGGTAAATTCTGACTGAAATTGAGGGATTTGAGCAAAACTCTGAAGAAGGCTGACAAAAGGACTGCTGATGCTGTTGGAATCTGACCTCCCTGCACTCGAAATGGATTTTCTGGAGCTACAGAACTCCAATTGGCGCGCTCTCAACGGCGTTGGAAAGTAGACATCCAGGGCTTTCCAGCAATATATAATAGTCCATACTTTATTCGAAGAATGACGACGTAACTTGGCGTTGAACGCCACGTTCATGCTGCTGTCTGGAGTTAAACGCCAGAAAAACGTCATGATCCGGAGTTGAACGCCCAAAACACGTCATAACTCAGAGTTCAACTCCAAGAGAAGCCTCAGCTCGTGAATTGATCAAGCTCAGCCCAAGCATACACCAAGTGGGCCCCGGAAGTGGATTTATACATCAAATACTTACTCATGTAAACCCTAGTAGCTAGTCTAGTATATATAGGACATTTATCTATTGTATTAGACATCTTTGGTCTCAGTTTTATTTTATTCTTCATCTTAAGAGATCATTGATCACGTTTTAGGGGGCTGGCCATTCGGCCATGCCTGAACCTCTTTAGCTTATGTATTTTCAACGGTGGAGTTTCTGCACACCATAGATTAAGGGTGTGGAGCTCTGCTGTACCTCAAGTATTAATGAAGTTCTATTTTCTTTTATTCAAATCTCTCTTATTCTTATTCCAAGATATTCATTCGTACCCAAGAACATGATGAATGTTATGAGTCAGATTACCCTCATTATCATTCTCACTTATGAACGCGCGTGATTGACAACCACTTCCGTTCTACATGCAACAGAGCTTGAATGTGTATCTCTTAGATTCCCCAACAGAATCTTCGTGGTATAAGCTAGATAGATGGCGGCATTTATGAGGATCCAGAAAGTCTCACCTTGTCTGTGGTATTCCGAGTAGGATCCTGGGAATCCGGAAAGTCTAACCTTGTCTGTGGTATTCCGAGTAGGATTCCGGTAATGAATGACTGTGACGTGCTTCAAACTTGTAACCTGCTGGGCGTTAGTGACAGACGCAAAAGAATCAATGGATTCTATTCCAGTAGGAGCGGGAACCAACCGGTGATTAGCCGTACTGTGACAGAGTGCGTGAGCATTAGTTTTCACTGCGAGGATGGGATGTAGCCATCAGCCATGGGTGATGCCTCCAGACGATTAGCCGTGCGACTGACAACCGCATAGGATTATTTTCCCGAGAGGATGAAAGTAGCCACAGCTGATGGTGAACCCCTATACAAAGCTTGCCATGGAAAGGAGTAAGAAAGATTGAGTAGAGGCAGTAGGAGAGCAGGCGTCCTTGGGCTCTACAGCATCTCCATCCGCTTATCTGAAATTCCCACCAATGAATCTGCATAAGTATTCTATCCCTTTTATTATTCCTTTTTATTTATTATTTATTTCAATAATCACAATTACCCTTTAATCTGCCTAACTGAGATTTACAAGGTGACCATAGCTTGCTTCATACCAACAATCTCTGTGGGATCGACCCTTACTCACGTAAGGTTTATTACTTGGACGACCCAGTACACTTGCTGGTTAGTTGAACGGAGTTGTGAATTCAACCAGTGCCATAATAAAGCCTTCATCTCAAAATAATTAGAACATGGATCACAATTTCGTCCACCAAGTTTTTGGCGCCGTTGCCGGGGATTGTTCGAGTATGGACAACTGACGGTTCATCTTGTTGCTCAGATTAGGTAATTTTCTTTTCAAAAACTTTTTCAAAAAAAAATTTTTCTTTCTTTTTCGTTTTTCCAAACTATATTTTCGAAAACAAAAAATAATAAAAATACAAAAAAATCATAAAATCATAAAAACCAAAAATATTTTGTGTTTCTTGTTTGAGTCTTGAGTCAATTTTTAAGTTTGGTGTCAATTGCATGCTTTTAAAATTTTTCTTGCATTTTTTTTCGAAAATCTCATGCATTCATAGTGTTCTTCATGATCTTCAAGTTGTTCTTGACAAGTCTTCTTGTTTGATCTTGATGATTTCTTGTTTTGTGTTGTTTGTTGTTTTTCATGTGCACTTTTGCATTCATATTTTCCATGCATTAAAGATTTCTAAGTTTGGTGTCTTGCATGTTTTCTTTGCATTAAAAATTTTTCAAAATTATGTTCTTGATGTTCATCATGATCTTCAAAGTGTTCTTGGTGTTCATCTTGATATTCATAGCATTCTTGCATGCATTCATTGTTTTGATCTAAAAATTTCATGCATTGAGTATTTTTGTTGTTTTTCTCTCTCTTAATAAAAAAATTCAAAAATCAAAAAAATATCTTTTCCTTATTTTCCTCCAAATTTTCGAAATTTTGGGTTGACTTGGTCAAAAATTTTCAAAATTAGTTGTTTCTTACAAGTCAAGTCAAAATTTCAATTTTAAAAATCTTATCTTTTCAAAATCTTTTTCAAAAATCATATCTTTTTCATTTTTTTTATAATTTTTGAAAATTTCAAAAATCTTTTTCAAAATATTTTCAAAATCTTTTTCTTATCTTTTATATCATATTTTCGAAAATTAGCTAACAATTAATGTGATTGGTTCAAAAATTTGAAGTTTGTTACTTTCTTGTTAAGAAAGGTTCAATCTTTAAGTTCTAGAATCTTATCTTGTAGTTTCTTGTTAGTTAAGTCAATTTTAAAATTAAATCTCTTTCAAATATCTTTTTCAAATATATCTTTTTATCTTTTATCTTATCTTTTTCAAAAATTTTATCTTTTTCAAAATTAATTTTTAAAATATCTTATCTAACTTCTTATCTTCTTATCTTTTTCAAAATTTGATTTCAAATCTTTTTCAATCAACTAACTAACTTTTTGTTTGTTTCTTATCTTTTTCAAAACCACCTAACTACCTATCCCTCTCTAATTTTCGAAAATTCTCCCTCTCTTTTTCAAAAATTCTTTTTAATTGTTTTAAATTTTAATTTTAAACTTATTTTATTTTTAATTTTCGAAATTACTAACTTCTTTTTCAAAAAATTATTTTCGAAATCTTCTTTCTCTTTTCTTATTCTTTTTATTTATTTAATTACTAACTATTCTCTTCACCTCTCTTCATCCAAATCCGAATCCATCCTTCTTCTTTCTTCTACCCCTTTCTTCTTCTACTAACATAAAGAAATCTCTATACTGTGACATAGAGGATTCCTCTTTCTTTTCTTGTTTCTTCTCTTTCATATGAGCAGGAACAGGGAAAAAGGCACTCTTGTTGAAATTGATCCAGAACCTGAAAGGACTCTGAAGAGAAAATTAAGAGAAGCTAAATTACAACAATCCAGAAACAACCTTTCAGAAATTTTCGAACAAGAGAAGGACATGGCAGCCGAAAATAATAATAATAATAATGCAAGGAGAATGCTTGGTGACTTCACAAAGCCAACATCCAAGTTTGATGGAAGAAGCATCTCCATTCCTGCCATTGGAGCCAATAACTTTGAGCTTAAGCCTCAACTAGTTGCTTTAATGCAACAAAACTGCAAGTTTTATGGACTTCCATCTGAAGATCCTTATCAGTTTTTAACTGAGTTCTTGCAGATCTGTGAGACTGTAAAGTCGAATGGAGTTGATCCTGAAGTCTACAGACTCATGCTTTTCCCTTTTGCTGTAAGAGACAGAGCTAGAATATGGTTGGATTCACAACCTAAGGATAGCCTGGACTCCTGGGATAAGCTGGTCACTGCCTTCTTGGATAAATTCTTTCCTCTTCAAAAGCTGAGCAAGCTGAGAGTGGATGTTCAAACCTTCAAGCAAAAAGATGGTGAATCCCTCTATGAAGCCTGGGAAAGATACAAGCAGCTGACCAAAAGATGTCCATCTGACATGTTTTCAGAATGGACCATGTTAGATATATTCTATTATGGTCTCTCTGAATTTTCGAAAATGTCACTGGACCATTCTGCAGGTGGATCTATTCACCTGAAGAAAACGCCTGAAGAGGCTCAAGAACTCATTGACATGGTTGCAAACAACCAGTTCATGTATACCTCTGAGAGGAATTCCGTGAATAATGGGATACCTCAGAAGAAAGGAGTTCTTGAAATTGATGCTCTGAATGCCATATTGGCTCAGAACAAAGTGTTGACTCAACAAGTCAACATGATCTCTCAAAATCTGAATGGATTGCAACATGCATCCAACAGTACTAGAGAGGCAGCTTCTGAAGAAGCTTATGATCCTGAGAACCTTGCCATGGCAGAGGTTAATTATCTGGGTGAACCTTATGGAAACACTTATAACCCATCATGGAGAAATCACCCAAATTTCTCCTGGAAGGATCAACAAAAGCCTCAACAAGGCTTTAATAATGGTGGACGCAATAGGCTGAATAATAGTAAGCCATATCCATCATCTTCTCAGCAACAGACAGAGAACTCTGAACAAAACAATTCTAATTTAGCCAATATAGTCTCTGATCTGTCAAAGGCCACTTTCAGTTTCATGAATGAAACAAGATCCTCCATTAGAAATTTGGAGGCACAAGTGGGCCAGCTGAGTAAGAAAGTTATTGAAACTCCTCCCAGTACTCTCCCAAGCAATACAGAAGAAAATCCAAAAGGAGAGTGCAAGGCCATTGATTTAATCAAAGTGGCCGAATGCACTAGGGAGGAGGAGGACGAAAATCCTAGTGAGGAAGACCTCCTGGGACGTCCCTCAAGCAAGAAGGAGTCTCCTATTAAGGATCCAGAGGAATCTGAGGCTCATCCAGAGACCATAGAGATTCCATTAAATCTCCTTCTGCCATTCATGAGCTCTGAATACTATTCATCCTCTGAAGAGGATGAAGATGTGACTGGAGAGCAAGTTGCTCAATATTTAGGAGCTATCATGAAGCTGAATGCCAAGCTGTTTGGTAATGAGACTTGGGAAAGTGAACCTCCCTTGCTCATTAGTGAACTAGATACTTGGATTCAGAAAACTCTACCTCAAAAGAAACAAGATCCTGGCAAGTTCTTGATACCTTGCACCATTGGCACCATGAGCTTTGAAAAAGCTCTATGTGATCTGGGATCAGGGATAAATCTGATGCCACTCTCTGTAATGGAGAAGTTAGGGATCATTGAGGTACAACCTGCCTTGTTCTCATTACAATTGGCAGATAAGTCTTTGAGACAAACTTATGGAATGGTAGAGGACGTTTTAGTAAAGGTTGAAGGCCTTTACATCCCTACTGATTTCATAATCCTAGACACTAGGAAGGAAGATGATGAATGCATCATCCTAGGAAGACCTTTCCTAGCCACAGCAGAAGCTGTGATAGATGTTAACAGAGGTGAGTTGGTCCTTCAATTGAATGGGGACTACCTTGTGTTTAAGGCACATGGCCATCCCTCTGTGACAAAAGAGAGTAAGCATGAAGAGCTTCTCACAGTTCAGAGTCAAGAAGAGCCCACACAGTCAAACGCTAAGTTTGGTGTTGTGAGGCCACAACCAAACTCTAAGTTTGGTGTTCAAACCCCATATCCAAACTCTAAGTTTGGTGTGGAGACAAAACACTAAATTGACCTGATCATCTTGTGGCTCCATGAGAGCCACTGTCAAGCTATTGACATTAAAGAAGCGCTTGTTGGGAGGCAACCCAATTTTATTTATCTAATTTTATTTTATTTTGTTTCTTTGTTATTTTTGTGTTTAATTAGGTACATGATCATGAGGAGTCACGAAAAAATAAAAAAAAAATTAAAAACAGAGTCAAAAACAGAAGAAAAAAAATTTTTCACCCTGGAGGCAGCGCAGACTGGCGTTCAACGCCAGTAAGATGCATCTGGCTGGCGTTCAACGCCAGAACAGAGCATCTTTCTGGCGCTGAACGCCCAAAACAAGCAACAACCTGGCGTTAAACGCCAGGATGGTGCACACAGAGGACAAACTGGCGCTGAACGCCAGAAACAAGCTTGAAACTGGCGTTCAACGCCAGAAACAAGCATTACATGGGCGTTCAACGCCCAGAACATGCACCAATGGGCGTTTGAACGCCAGGATGATGCATGAAGGCAAGTTACACGCCTATATGGTGAAGGAATGGTATTTCTTTTCACCTCAGGATCTGTGGACCCCGCAGGATCCCCAGCTCAGGATCTGTGGACCCCACAGGATCCCCACCTACTTTTTCTTTTAATCCTAATCACACTCTCCTAATCCAAATCTCATTTTCAATGTCACACTTCCCAAAAACCTTCACCAATCACCTCAATTCCTCTTCCCAATTACCCCATGCACCATTCACATCAACCTCCTCTTCCCCATAAATCCCACCTACCCTCATCAAATTCAAATTCAATTTCCCACCCTTTCCCACCCAAAATGGCCGAACGCCCACCCCCCCTCTCCCTATAAATACCTTTCCTTTCTTCTTCATTTTCACACAACACAAACCCCTTCTTCTCCCATATAGCCGAAACCAATTCTCTCCCTCTCTACCCAATTCTCTTCTTCTTCTTCTACTTTTCTTTTCTTTCTTGCTCGAGGGCGAGCAAAATTTTAAGTTTGGTGTGGTAAAAAGCCTAAGCTTTTTATTTTTCATTCACCATCAATGGCACCTAAGACCGGAGTATCCTCAAGAAAAGGAAAAGGGAAGGCAAAAGCTTCCACCTCCGAGTCATGGGAGAAGGAGAGATTCATCTCCAAGAGCCATCAAGACCACTTCTATGATGTTGTGGCAAAGAAGAAGGTGATCCCCGAGGTCCCTTTCAAGCTCAAAAAGAATGAGTATCCGGAGATCCGACATGAAATCCAAAGAAGAGGTTGGGAAGTCATAACCAACCCCATGCAACAAGTTGGAATATTGATGGTTCAAGAGTTCTATGCCAATGCATGGATCACTAGGAACCATGATCAAAGTATGAACCCGAACCCAAAGAACTATCTCACAATGGTTCGGGGGAAATACTTAGATTTTAGTCCGGAAAATGTGAGGTTGGCGTTTCACTTACCCATGATGCAAGGTGATGAACGCCCCTACACAAGAAGGGTCAACTTTAATCAAAGGTTGGACCAAGTCCTAATGGACATATGTGTGGAAGGCGCCCAATGGAGAATAGACTCCAAAGGCAAACTGGTCCAACTAAGAAGACTGGACCTCAAGCCTGTAGCTAGAGGATGGTTGGAGTTCATCCAAAGATCCATCATCCCTACAAGCAACCGATCTGAAGTTACAGTGGATCGGGCCATCATGATTCATAGCATCATGATTGGAGAGGAAGTGGAAGTTCATGAAGTCATCTCCAATGAACTCTACAAAATAGCCGACAAGCCTTCACACATGGCACGGCTAGCCTTCCCCCACCTTATATGTCATCTATGTTACTCGGCTGGAGTTATCATAGATGGAGATGTCTCCATTGAAGAAGACAAGCCCATCACCAAGAAAAGGATGGAGCAAACAAGAGAAGTTCCTCACGGCCCTCAAGAAGAACATGAGGAAGTTCATCATCAACAAATGCCTCAAGGAATGCACTTTCCTCCCAACAACTATTGGGAGCAACTCAGCACCTCTTTAGAAGATTTGAGTCATAATGTTGAACAATTAAGGGTGGAACACCATGAACACTCCATCATTCTCCAAGAAATAAGAGAAGACCAAAGAGCAATGAGGGATGAGCAACAAAGGCAAGGAAGGGACATAAAAGAGCTTAAGAACATTGTTGGTCCTTCAAGAAGAAGACGCCACTAAAAGGTGGATTCATTCCTTGTTCTTTATTTTCTTTCTGTTTTTCGTATTATGTTTATCTATGTTTTGTGTCTTTATTTCATGATCATTAGTTTGTAACCATGCCTTAAAAATTATGAATAAATCCATTAATCCTTCACCTCTCTTAAAAGAAAAATGTTTTAATTCAAAAGAACAAGAAGTACATAATTTTCGAAATTATTATTGAATTTAATTTAATTATATTGATGTGGTGACAATACTTTTTGTTTTCTGAATGAATGATTGAACAGTGCATATGTCTTTTGATATTGTTGCTTATGAGTGTTAAAATTGTTGGCTCTTGAAAGAATGATGAACAAAGAGAAATGTTATTGATGATCTGAAAAACATCATGAAATTGATTCTTGAAGCAAGAAAAAGCAGTGAAAAAAAAATGGCGAAAATTTTAGAAAGAAAAAGCAAAGGATCCAAGGCTTTGAGCATCAATGGATAGGAGGGCCTAAGGAAATTAAAATCCAGGCCTAAGCAGCTAAAATCAAGCTGTCCCTAACCATGTGCTTGTGTCATGAAGGTCCAAGTGAAAAGCTTGAGACTGAGTGGTTAAAGTCGTGATCCAAAGCAAAAGAGTGTGCTTAAGAGCTCTGGACACCACTAACTGGGGACTCTAGCAAAGCTGAGTCACAATCTGAAAAGGTTCACCCAGTTATGTGTCTGTGGCATTTGTGTATCCGGTGGTAATACTGGAAGACAAAGTGCTTAGGGCCACAGCCAAGACTCATAAGTAGCTGTGTTCAAGAATCAACATGCTTAACTAGGAAAGTCAATAACACTATCCAAAATTCTAAGTTCCTAGAGATGCCAATCACTCTAAACTTCAAAGGAAAAAGTGAGATGCCAAAACTGTTCAGAAGCAAAAAGCTACAAGTCCCGCTCATGTAATTAAATTAATATTCATTGATATTTTGGACTTTATAGTATATTCTCTTCTTTTTATCCTATTTGATTTTCAGTTGCTTGGGGACAAGCAACAATTTAAGTTTGGTGTTGTGATGAGCGGATAATTTATACGCTTTTTGGCATTGTTTTTATATAGTTTTTAGTAAGTTTAAGCTACTTTTAGGGATGTTTTCATTAGTTTTTATGTTAAATTCACATTTCTGGACTTTACTATGAGTTTGTGTGTTTTTCTGTGATTTTAGGTAAATTCTGACTGAAATTGAGGGATTTGAGCAAAACTCTGAAGAAGGCTGACAAAAGGACTGCTGATGCTGTTGGAATCTGACCTTCCTGCACTCGAAATGGATTTTCTGGAGCTACAGAACTCCAATTGGCGCACTCTCAACGGCGTTGGAAAGTAGACATCCAGGGCTTTCCAGCAATATATAATAGTCCATACTTTATTCGAAGAATGACGACATAACTTGGCGTTGAACGCCAAGTTCATGCTGCTGTCTGGAGTTAAACGCCAGAAAAACGTCATGATCCGGAGTTGAACGCCCAAAACACGTCATAACTCAGAGTTCAACTCCAAGAGAAGCCTCAGCTCGTGAATTGATCAAGCTCAGCCCAAGCATACACCAAGTGGGCCCCGGAAGTGGATTTATATATCAAATACTTACTCATGTAAACCCTAGTAGCTAGTCTAGTATATATAGGACATTTATCTATTGTATTAGACATCTTTGGTCTCAGTTTTATTTTATTCTTCATCTTAAGAGATCATTGATCACGTTTTAGGGGGCTGGCCATTCGGCCATGCCTGAACCTCTTTAGCTTATGTATTTTCAACGGTGGAGTTTCTGCACACCATAGATTAAGGGTGTGGAGCTCTGCTGTACCTCAAGTATTAATGAAGTTCTATTTTCTTTTATTCAAATCTCTCTTATTCTTATTCCAAGATATTCATTCGTACCCAAGAACATGATGAATGTTATGAGTCAGATTACCCTCATTATCATTCTCACTTATGAACGCGCGTGATTGACAACCACTTCCGTTCTACATGCAACAGAGCTTGAATGTGTATCTCTTAGATTCCCCAACAGAATCTTCGTGGTATAAGCTAGATAGATGGCGGCATTTATGAGGATCCAGAAAGTCTCACCTTGTCTGTGGTATTCCGAGTAGGATCCTGGGAATCCGGAAAGTCTAACCTTGTCTGTGGTATTCCGAGTAGGATTCCGGTAATGAATGACTGTGACGTGCTTCAAACTTGTAACCTGCTGGGCGTTAGTGACAGACGCAAACGAATCAATGGATTCTATTCCAGTAGGAGCGGGAACCAACCGGTGATTAGCCGTACTGTGACAGAGTGCGTGAGCATTAGTTTTCACTGCGAGGATGGGATGTAGCCATCAGCCATGGGTGATGCCTCCAGACGATTAGCCGTGCGACTGACAACCGCATAGGATCATTTTCCCGAGAGGATGAAAGTAGCCACAGCTGATGGTGAACCCCTATACAAAGCTTGCCATGGAAAGGAGTAAGAAAGATTGAGTAGAAGCAGTAGGAGAGCAGGCGTCCTTGGGCTCTACAGCATCTCCATCCGCTTATCTGAAATTCCCACCAATGAATCTGCATAAGTATTCTATCCCTTTTATTATTCCTTTTTATTTATTATTTATTCCAATAATCACAATTACCCTTTAATCTGCCTAACTGAGATTTACAAGGTGACCATAGCTTGCTTCATACCAACAATCTCTGTGGGATCGACCCTTACTCACGTAAGGTTTATTACTTGGACGACCCAGTACACTTGCTGGTTAGTTGAACGGAGTTGTGAATTCAACCAGTGCCATAATAAAGCCTTCATCTCAAAATAATTAGAACATGGATCACAATTTCGTCCACCAAGAATCAACATGCTTAACTAGGAAAGTCAATAACACTATCCGAAATTCTGAGTTCCCAGAGACGCCAATCACTCTGAACTTCAAAGGAAAAAGTGAGATGCCAAAACTATTCAGAAGCAAAAAGCTACAAGTCCCGCTCATCTAATTAAATTAATATTCATTGATATTCTGGAATTTATAGTATATTCTCTTCTTTTATCCTATTTTATTTTCAGTTGCTTGGGGACAAGCAACAATTTAAGTTTGGTGTTGTCATGAGCGGATAATTTATACGCTTTTTGGCATTGTTTTTTGGTAGTTTTTAGTAAGTTCAAGCTACTTTTAGGGATGTTTTTATTAGTTTTTATGTTAAATTCACATTTCTGGGCTTTACTATGAGTTTGTGTGTTTTTCTGTGATTTCAGGTAAATTCTGGCTGAAATTGAGGGACTTGAGCAAAACTCTGAAAAAGGCTGACAAAAGGACTGCTGATGCTGTTGGAAGCTGACCTCCCTGCACTCGAAATGAATTTTCTGGAGCTACAGAACTCCAAATGGTGCGCTCTCAACGGCGTTGGAAAGTAGACATCCAGAGCTTTCCAGCAATATATAATAGTCCATACTTTATTCGGAAATTGACGACGTAACTTGGCGTTGAACGCCAAGTTCATGCTGCTGTCTGGAGTTAAACGCCAGAAAAACGTCATGATCCGGAGTTGAACGCCCAAAACACGTCATAACTCGGAGTTCAACTCCAAGAGAAGCCTCAGCTCATAGATTAATCAAGCTCAGCCCAAACATACACCAAGTGGGCCCCGGAAGTGGATTTATGCATCAATTACTTACTCATGTAAACCCTAGGAGCTAGTTTATTATAAATAGGATGATTTATTAATGTATTAGATATCTTTGGTCTCAGTTTTGTTTTATTCTTCATCCTAAGAGGCTATTGATCACGTTTTAGGGGGCTGGCCATTCGGCCATGCCTGAACCCTTTGCTTATGTATTTTCAACGGTGGAGTTTCTGCACACCATAAATTAAGGGTGTGGAGCTCTACTGTACCTCAAGTATTAATGCAATTCTATTTTTTTTATTCAAATCTCTCTTATTCTTATTCCAAGATATTCATTCGCACCCAAGAACATGATGAGTGTAATGATGAAAGTGACGATCATTATCATTCTCACTTATGAACGCACGTGATTGACAACCACTTCCGTTCTACATGCAACCGAGCTTGAATGTGTATCTCTTAGATTCCCCAACAGAATCTTCGTGGTATAAGCTAGATAGATGGCGGCATTTATGAGGATCCGGAAAGTCTCACCTTGTCTGTGGTATTTCGAGTAGGATCTTGGGAATCCGGAAGGTCTCACCTTGTCTGTGGTATTCCGAGTAGGATTCCGGTAATGAATGACTGTGACGTGCTTCAAGCTTGCAAGTGCTGGGCGTTAGTGACAGACGCAAAAGAATCAAGGGATTCTATTCCAGTAGGAGCGGGAACCAACCAGTGATTAGCCGTGCTGTGACAGAGCGCGTGAGCGTAGTTTTCACTGCGAGGATGGGATGTAGCCATCAACCATGGGTGATGCCTCCAGACGATTAGCCATGCGAGTGACAGCCACATAGGATCATTTTCCCGAGAGGATTGAAAGTAGCCACCGCTGATGGTGAACCCCTATACACAGCTTGCCATGGAAAGGAGTAAGAAGGATTGAGTTGAAGCAGTGGGAAAGCAGGCGTTCTTGAGCCATACAGTATCTCCATTCGCTTATCTGAAATTCTCACCAATGAATCTGCATAAGTATTCTATCCCTTTTATTTTATTTATCCAATTTAATTCCATTTGACCCTATGATTCCACTCACTAACTGAGATCTACAAGATGGCCATAGCTTGCTTCATACCAACAATCTCTGTGGGATCGACCCTTACTCACGTAAGGTTTATTACTTGGACGACCCAGTACACTTGCTGGTTAGTTGAACGGAGTTGTGTCCACTCGTGCCAATTTCTAAATTCCATAATTTTACAATGAGTGCAACTCAAAGAATAGTGATCACAATTTCGTCCACCAATGCCTACACAATGGTGAAATCAGAGAGGTTAAAATTCTTTAGGTGTAAACAACCAAAGTTGAGGGTTGATAAAAATAAGTGTCTGCATGAAAGTCTTATAAATGGGGATGTAGATGCTACCAAAAGAATCATTCTTCCCAGTACTTTTATCGGTGGACCTAGGTATATGATGAATAATTGTAAAGATGCATTTATAATTTTCAGATATGCAGGATATCCTAGCTATTTTATCACCATGACCTGTAACCCTGAATGGGACGAGATAAAAAGAGAAGTGACTCCCATTGGATTGAAGGCAGAAGACCGTCCTGATATATTATGTCGAGTTTTCAAGATTAAACTTGATGGTTTGATTGTTGACCTAAAAGAGGAAAAAATCTTTGGCAAACTTTTGGGATGTAAGTCTGTGTTTATGCAACGCCTTATTAAAATCTTATGTTGTAATGCTTTGCTCATTTGTCTTTTTCAATTTTTAGACGTTTACCCTGTAGAGTTTCAAAAGAGAGGGCTTCCGCATGCATATATCCTTTTATTCATGAGTAACGACTTCAAGCCACAAATACCAGATGACATAGACAAACATATAACAGCTGAGATTTCTGATGAAAATGAAAGGCCAAATCTACATGGAGCTTTTCAAAATTACATAGTACATGGTCCATGTGGTCTGTACAATAATTCACCTTGCATGAAGAATGGATCCTGTTCAAAGTTCTATCCTAAAGAGTTTAGACAGCAAACACTCATTGATGAGGCCGGATTTCCTAAATATAGGCGTACTGATAATGGTCAAACAGTGAAGAAAAGGGAATGTGTACTAGACAATAAGTTCATTGTTCCAGATAATCCAAAATTGTTGCTCAAGTTCGGGTGCCACATAAATGTGGAATACACATACCAAACAAGTTCTATTAAGTATCTGTTTAAGTATGTACACAAGGGTAATGACTGCATAACAGCTACTCTATACAATGCTGGTGATACGTCAGAAGCCACACAAGTTGTTGACAAAATTAGGAATTACTACGATTGTAGGAATATTTCGGCATGTGAGGCAGTCTGGCGTCTATTTGGATACAAAATCCAAGAGAAAGAACCATTTGTGATTAGACTTCTATTCCATTTGTAAGATGAGTAACTTGTGGTTTATGGTGAAACTTCTAATATGAATGATATCGTAGAAAGAGCAATATCTCATAAGTCCATGTTTTTGGGATGGATGGCGGCAAACATGTCATATCCTTATGCTCGAAGTCTAACTTATGCTGAGTTTTCAACCAAGTTTGTTTGGAAGGACGATTCTTCAAAGTGGTTTTCTCGAAAGAAAGGCTTCACAATTGGAAGGTTGACTCATGTACCTGCAGGTAATGACGAGTTTATATTCAATTTTGATCTTACTTATTTAATGATTTAAATTTAAAATCTTAACAGCCTGTACCCCACGTCCATTTTATTCGATTTATCTATACTAGAAAATAAATGTTCAAATAACTTTCAACAGTTATAATATGTAGATTATACAATTTTTTATTTTTCTATATTTTTTAAGAAAATTATTCTTGTGCGAATGTGTAGCTATAATAATTAAAATAGCGTAGCTTAATCCATTTAACAACTTAAAAGTGGGATTTTAACCAAGTTTTTTGTAGCAAATACCGAAAAATATTACCAACGACTTCTCTTGAATACTCAAAGAGGATGTATGAGTTTTTGAGATATAAGAACAGTAGGAGGAATAATTTATGCTACGTATAGAGATGCATGCTTCGCCCTTAGACTCTTGCAAGATGATAAAGAATTCATTGATACAATTAAGGAAGCAAACTCATGGGTCTCAGGATCATATGTTAGGAGGTTATTTGTCATTCTATTAACATCCAACAATATCTCAAGACCAGAACATGTCTGGGATAGATGTTGACTTGAACTCTCAGATGATATTTTTTATCGACAGAGAGCCGTGATGACATGAGGGGTGAGTTTTTATTAATTACAATGATAAAAGTTCTTCCTTATTGATCATTTTTAGTTTGATTGAATTTTTACAGTATCGTATAATATGTAGAGTTAACAATGTCAGATGATGAGATTAAGTAGTTGTGCTTAATGGATGTAGACAAGACCTTACATTCCTATGGTAAAACCTTGAAAGACTATCCTCCTATGCCTTTAGCAACTGAAGTTGATAGTTCTTTGTTAACCGAAAGGGTTATTAGGGAAGAGCTAAACTTTAATAGGGATGATTTAAAGAAAAATGTCTCAGACATGTTAGCCATTGCAATACCTGAGTAGAGATATGCATTCGATAAAATTGTTACAGCTGTGTATTATGATGAAGGGGGTTTTTTTCTTTGTATATGGTCATAGGAGTACTGAAAAAATATTTTTTTGGAACCTTATGTTTGCTGAGATTCGCTCGAGGGGTGATATAGTGTTAAACGTTGCTTCAAGTGGTATTATATCTTTACTTCTTTCCAATGGAAGAACGACACACTCAAGGTTCAAAATACCGCAGAATCTAACTGAGGATTCTGTATGTAACACCAAACCTGGTTCTCCTCAAGCAATGTTGTTGTTGAAAGCCAAACTTATAATTTGGGATGAGGCTCCAATGGTTAGTAGGTACTTCTATAAAGAGCTTGATAAATGCTTGGGTGATATATGATGATTAGATTTTTGATGGTATAGAATTTCACAAATGAATTCTCGTTGCAAGCATAGTTTCTAAACCAATCAATAATCCTTTCATACAAAAAGTTGTTTGTCACTAGTACAAACCCCTAAAATTTATAAACCGAAGTATTGAACCTCGGGTCGTTCTCCCTAGGAATTACAATAAAGTGTCTTGTTATTGGTTATGAGTTATTTTGGGGTTTTTTGAGATTTTAGACAAGAAATAGAAATGGCAAAGAAAATAAACTAACAACTAACAAAGCTCTTGGCAAGATATGAGAACTAGAAGTCCTATCCTAGTTATCCTCCTCAATTGTGATAACAAATTGTCCATTACTCCCACTTAGTTAACCTCTAACCATGGAGGAAAGTCAAGTGGATGAATCAATTTGATTCCTCAAGTCCTAATCAACTCCTAAAGGAAAGACTAGCTTTAGAGGCATTCAAATCAATTAGCAACTTCTAATTAGATAACTCAAGAGTCACTAATTACTCTACCTAGGCCAAGAGGAACAAAATCTATACTAAAATCCAACCAAGCATTTCATCAAACACTTGGAAGGCACAAAAGAAAAGCAAAGAAAATTGACAAAAAGAATAGAATCTAACAACATTTATTGCAATGAATTAACAACAACAATTAAAAGAAACACATTTATTATGAATTACCTTTTATTGAATTGGAAGAAAGTAGAAGGAACAACACTAGATCTACAACAAAAGAATAGAAGAAGATGAATGTAGCAACAAAGAATTGAGAGATAGAAGTGGAAGAAAGCAAAGATTAAAACCTAGATCTAAAAACTAAACCTAATCCTAATCCTAGAGAGAAATGAGAGCTTCTCTCTAGAAACTACTTCTAAACTAATCCTAATGAGTGGGAATGAACTAATGTCCCTTTGTTCTTCAATCCTTCGCTTTAATTAGCATCTTTGGCGCCAAAGTTGGTTGGGATTGGGCCCAACAATCCTTGAGAATTCGTTGGCCACGTTTTTATTAAAAAATCATAAACCAACACCGATGCATACGTGCACATCACGCGTACGCGTCCATGGGGTAATTCGCAAGGTGCGCGCAAGCGCCAGGTGCTCGCGCGCGTCCATGAGCGAGTTCAACTTCTTTGACTTTTCATAATTTCTCCACTTTGCATGCTTTCCTCTTCACTCTTTTGATCCAATCCTAGCCTTTTCAATCTGAAATCACTAACAAACATATCAAGGCATCTAGTGGAATCAAAGGTGAATTGAATTTAGCTACTTTAAGGTCTAGAAAGCATGTTTTCACATCTAAGCACAAATAAGGAGACAATCACAAAACTATGCTAATTCATCGAATAAATGAGGGTAAAAGGTATTAAAATCTCTTAAAATCAATACAAGATAAACCTCAAAATGGGGTTTATCAATATAATGAGGTGTTCTCCAACATATAGCAAAGATTTGCCCTTTGGAGGAAAAGTGATTGTACTAGGTGGAGACTTTAGACAAATTCTTCCTGTCATTCCACAAGGATCAAGACATGATATCGTTCATTCAACCGTGAATTTGTCTTACCTTTGAAAGTTTTGTCAGGTGCTCAAACTAACAAAAAACATGAGACTTTCTGTAGGGACGACTGCTTCAGATCAAGATGAGACAGAGTAATTTGGTGAGTGGTTATTGAAAGTTGGTGATGGTCTAATAGGTGACAATATGGATGGTGAATCTGAGATATGTCTTCCAAGAGATATTGTTATTCCTTCTTTGGACCAGGCATTTGATGAGTTGGTTCATTTTTCTTATCCAAATATTTTAGAAAACATGTCCTCAAAGGATTTTTCAAAGTAAGAACTATAATGGCTCCCACGCTAGACATCGTTGAAGAGATCAACAACCATCTGATGGCTATCATTCCTAGAGGAAAAAAATTATATCTTAGTTTAGATTTCATTCGTATAGATGAAGGGAATATGGAGAGTCAACTAGATCTCTATGGTCCTGAATTACTGAATAGCATAAATTGCTTTCGTTTGCCTCCACATAAATTAATACTCAAGGTTAGTGTTCCGATGATGTTACTGAGAAATATTGACCAATCCAGTGGTCTTTGTAATGGTACAAGGCTACAAGTTAGGAAGCTTAGAAATCATGTCATAGAATGTGAAGTCTGAACGGGTAACAATGTTGGTCATATTACTTTGATTCCAAGAATGAATATGGTACCAACAAATGAAACCGTCCCAGTTAGATTCCAACGAAGACAGTTTCCCATAATAGTATCATTTGCCATGACAATTAATAAGTCTTAGGGACAAATTTTATCTCATGTTGGATTGTACTTGTCCAAACCAGTTTTTACACATGACCAACTATATGTGGCACTTTCAAGAGTTAAGAGTAAGAGAGGTTTAAAAATTTTACTTATAAATCACATAGAAATGTCTGTAAATTCAACCATCAATATTATTTATAGAAAAATCTTTAAAAAAATAGTATTCTAATATAAATATTTTAATTTTATTTTAAATTCTGTATCAGTAAATAATTATTTTAACTTAAAAAATATAAAATAATTATTACTCACTTTTTTAAGTTAAACTTTAATTTTGATAATAATTTTATAAATTTTTTAAAATAATAATTATTTTATATTTTTATTTTAAATATTAAAACATATAATTTTTTTTATTTTTATAAATTTTTCCGTGCTACCACGGATTCATACACTAATTGAATGCCAAAAATGAGAAAAACTTGCCATAATATGGAATTTGAGTTAGGGGTTGATTACAAATAAAGAAAGTATTAATACCCTATATTGTCCGATGGTTACCTTTTATTTATTATTATTTATGTATTTAATTTTATTGGTCTTGTTAAAAAAAAAAATTATATGTATTCTCTATTTATCTTTATTGATAAATGGATCTCGTGAACGTGCTTAGCAAGAATTAATATATTAACTTTTGACAATTTAACAAAAAGAGTATTTATTTTAGATATTTATATGAACTCAAGTTTAATCATGAAATAAAATGTTAAGAACACTAAAAAAAAAAATTTAATCAATACTCTGATCTTCTTCTAATTTTTATCATTAGTAAGTTTAAAAAAAGATAATAAATTATGATAATAAAAGAACATTGATTAAATAGTAAAAATATAAATGAAATAAAAATGAGAAAAAAGAATTGAATATTTTTTTTGTTTGCAATGCAACCAAAAATTAATAAGTTGTAGAGTGGTTTATGTGTAATTTGTTATAATAAGTGGAAATGGGTTAGAATATCGTTCTTTATATTTTAAATAATTTCTTTTACAGAAAGTATTTCATTTATTAAAAAAAAGTTATGCATCAGTTATAAATAATAAAGATAAATTAGTCTAAATCTAGAAAAAAGGATTAGATATATTTTATGTCTAAAATTCAATCTCAAATAATCTTAATAAACAATAGAAATATAGATAAATATGAGTCTCTATGATTTCTAAATCAATATAAAAAGTGATGTAACATGTTAAAAAATTTATTTTTCTTCTGTGCGTAAAACTAAATTATCTAATCTAAAGATATTTCTATGAATAAAAAATAAATTTTAATGTATCTTTCAAGATTTAGTAGATTTAATAATTTGTATTAATATATCCCACACCACTCTTATAAGAGGAAGAACAATAAAATACTACAAAAAAAAATATCACATAGAGATGTAAAAAAAATAAAAACTAAAATAAACTAAAAGATAAAATAGAGAAAAAATAAAAAATGAGATGATAGAAATAAAGAATAAAGGGATAAGAGATGAAAGAAGAGGGGATGAGAGGAAGGCAAAAAACGTTAGAAAAAAATAGAAGCAAAGAGAAAGGAATAAAAATGAAAGAAAACAGAAGAAAAAAGAAAAATGATAATAAAATAAAAAAGTGGAAGAGAGAAGAGAGAGGCCACTGCTTTGCAAGGTTAGTGGCGGCAGCCTCCTTTCAAGGTAGCAACAAAGATGAAAAAGAGAGAGCAAATTGAAACCCTAGAAGAGAAATAGTAATGAACTAAGATAAGGAGATGAGCGAATTTGTATTATATTTTAAATGGTTTTAATTGATCGACTTTATGTAACTAATTGTGTGTAGTATAGTGATAATTTAGGAACTAAATTTTTTTAAGATATTGACATCAAACCTTAGTCTAGGTAGATCCGTAATTTATATGATATGATTATGCTTTAGAAAATCATTCTTGTTGTACCAGTATACAAAGACACATATTTAGAAAATCATTCTTATTGTCTTAAAAGTTTTTGATTTGCATCAAATATATTTTCAATGGTTAAGTTTTTGAAAAATTTAAGACCAATTTAACAATAATGTATGAAAATTATACTTGATTTGTTTGTGTTGAAAGTTGTTCTTATGAAATTTTTGTTAAATTGGTCTTAAATTTTTTGAAAAATTAGCCGTCAGGAGTATATTTGATGCAAATCAAAACTTTTGAAACAAAATTGAAATAAAATAAAACTTACAAATATTTCTAAAATTTTTGTCAAACTTCAGGACAAAAAATACACTTTACCCTTTATATTTTCAAACACACACTTCACAGATCTAACGAGTAAATCCCCATAGTAGTCTCTGAGATTCACGTGAATACCCAATGTAGTCCTCAAGATCTCGATTTCCCCATTGTAGTCCTCCAAATAGAGCTCCGAGTACTCATAATCGTCCTTGGACATATTTTTTGTGATGAGTCATCACCGGAGCACTGACGTGGCCATATTTTGCCACGCTGGAAGGCTCCAAAACGTCATCGTTTTGGTTTGGCGCCCTTGAGTACAAATAACGACGCTGTTTAGATGTTATTTAGAAAAACAGTTGTCTCCAATACAAACACTTCATCTTTGTCACTTCTTCTTCTACCCACTCATTTCATCTTCATCTCTTCATCAATGGCGCTACCGTAAGATTCTATTTGCTGGGATGAAAAAGTTGAGAGAAGAAGTAATCCAACTGAAAACTCTTTTCGTTCTTCCTCTCCTCTTTTCATTCATGTTGTTAACTAATTAGTGTTGCTATTCTCTTGCATACTTTTTAGTGAGATTTATAATTTGTATTGATTTAGTCGGAAAGGGATTCAATCAATGCTTGAAGGATTATGTTTTACAATGATGAATTCTTCTGCTCTGTTGCCATTTTAATTTCTATGAACTTGATGAATAGCCAGAGCAACTATTTCACAGAAAATGGCTCCACATTACTAGTGAGGCTTTGGCTGGAACTCGAGCTAGAGGAGTGTCGATGGCACTGGATCGTCAAATAGAACTTGACTTGCTTACAAGGTTAACTTATATTCCTTGATGCATGTTGTTACCACTATTTTCATTGTGTCTAGCTCCCCAATTTGTTGTATAAGTTTCTTCACATATTTACAGTCCAAAGGATGATATTGAGTTCATAATTTAGGTTTTAGGATTTAACATTTATGGAGTTCAAAGAGGGCTACACTCCTTACTTTCTTCCGAGTGCATTAGCATTCGCTAAGTAAAATACAAAACAAATTATCATTGACAATGGCTATATTTTTTTTGTGTAATGCTGAACTCAATATGCAGTTTAATTTACCATATTACCGTTTTCATCTTCTTGTAGTTATGTTGGACCTTCCATGGTTATGATTATAATAAGGATAAAACTTGCATCTGGTTGTTTTTTTCAACAGGAAGTATGTGAAAAGGTTGTAATCAAGCCAAAGAAAATGATAAGAAAGCTCCCCAGGATCCAACATTTATTTGCTCAATTAGCTGGCAGGTTAAGAAGCGAAGAAGACGAGATAATCATAGTAAAATTTGAGTGCTATGTACTCTACTTTTACTTCTTTAAAGGTTCAAATTTTTCATTCTTCAAACGAAGTAATTTTATTAGTACCCACCATACAACAAGTTTGTGAATCTTTCTTGCTTCCCTTTCTTTTTTACTAAAAGCAATTCAAAATTGGTATACTGAATAAATCTGAGAACATATAGAATTTATTTATTTATTTATTATAATTAAGACAGGGAGAAAGAATTGAATATTCACATGTCACTATCAATATCCTTTGGCCTTGCTGAAATGACATGCTCAATTGCATTCCAAGATTCTGACTTCAGGGCAAAAAACCTTTGTCAACTGATTTTATTTGTTTTTGGATATTTCTAATATTGTTGAGCTATGCTTTTCTTTTTTATTGAGAACTCGAGCTCTATTGCGATATCATTTCCTCCTTGTTAATAACATTTCTCTTTATATATAACACTGTTACTAAATTGTCATTCATGTCATTGCTGTTGTTAACAATAATATCATCCATCGATGATCTAAACTACTCCGAGAAGACAAATGATATTACATTGTAAATGCCAATACATATTTTCTGCATGTTAGAAGGTGAGAAGAAGAAATGAGCAAGAGCCGAAGAATGAGAAGAGAGCGATGAACAAGAAGAGATAAAATTAATAAAAATTTAGGGATTTAGGTTAAATATAGTAGGAGGGACCAACATGGGTATAAATTAGAAATGAGACAGCTCAGCTAGCTGTTGGAACCCTCCAGCGTGACAAAATGTGGCCACGTCAGCGCTCCGGTGATGACTCATCACCAGAAATATGCCCAGGGACCATTATGAATACTTGGAGCTCTATCTGGAGGACTACAATGAAAAAATCGGGATCTTGATGACTACATTAAGTATTTACGCGAATCTCAGGGACTATTATGGGAATTTACTTCCACTTAACTTTCACATACTCGTCCTTCATTCACAAACATTTGCGCCACACCTCTTTCATACACATAAACAAAAATTTTATTCACACATTTATTTCAAAAAATAACAAATACACATATCACAAAGATGAAGAACAAAGATTGAAAAAATAAAATACATATAAAATAATAATAAACCAAAAAAACTTAACTTTACTGATTTTCTAATATGCTTCTATGTAAAAGATTTTTTATGATGAAATTTTAGATTTCTTCCACAAATTATTTTAACAATGATGATCTCTGAACTCTCTTCTTTGCACTTTATTTTTTTTTAACTTTCTATTTAAAAATTTTTGTCTTTAGTTCCCTTTTTTTAACCTTTTTTTTCACTCTTGCATTAAATTGTTTGTGATAATATTTATAAGAAAGATACTCATTCATTAATGCAAATTGAGATAAAAAATTCTATCACCTGCACGTGCAAATAAGTTGATGATAGCCTTATTATTCAAGACCTTGGTGCTGCTAATTTTATTGGAGGATCCTATTTCTGGTTTTGATCTGCTACGAGTCTACTACTTTTGATTTTTCATACTTTTGATTTTTATTTTTTTATTATTTTTCTTTTGAATATGGATGTAAGAAAAAATATTGAAATAAAATATTTTATTTTTATGATATTTTTGTTTTAGTTTTTCTAAAATAATAATAATAATAATAATAATAATAATAATAAATTTCCATGTGGATAAATTTAGATATCAACACTAAAGTTTTTCAACCTAATTCACAAAGTTTTAACCATTCATCCACGAATAAAATAAAAAGTGAATCACAGCTGTGTGAATTAGGTCATTCCAACCATTTTAATTACAACTATTTATGTTCAAGTATGTAGTCTAAGATTGACATAGGTTATAAGTCAAAGCCAAGCAACTAAATTATTCTATTTTTAACCCAAATAATTCATCAAATACTTGAAGTACATAAATAAGCATAAACTTGCAATTAATGAAATTGTAATTCTAAAATCACCAAATTTACAATAAACATAAAACTAACATTAAGACAATACCCAAAAAATTTAATCCGTTAAACTTAAATAAAAGTTTCAAACATAAAGCATTCATAACATTAATTGAAATAACGTAAAAAAAAAATTGCAAACCATAAAAAGAATGAAGAAGATGAACACTAGAAAGTTTAAAATCTTGAATTGTTGAAGATATATCAATTGAAAATTAACCTGAACTAGACTAAAAATTTAAATCTAACCCCAATTTTAGAGAGAAGAGATCTTCTCTTTCTAAATTACTAACTATTCCTATCAAAGCCTCTTTGATTTTTTTTCCTTGTATCCTTGAAACTTTGATGCATTGGAAGCATTTTTGGAATCCAAAATGCAAGTCACGTGCTTTATTATGGACATATGTAAATACATATACGTGCGACTTATCTTTTTTGTCCAATATAGACATATGCGTACTATTTTGAAGCACTGGATGTTAGCTTTTTGATGCTGCTAAAATTGTCCCATTTAGACCTCTAAAACTCAAATTATATCAAATTAATGCGAAGAGACCAGTATTGACAACATCTAAAACATTCTTACCACTAATCGTTGGTTGTGAATTACAACTACAATTATTGAGAACTGGAAAAAGTGTTCAACATAAAAAGTTATAAAGCTGGAGTTTTGAACACAAACAATTCTAGATTTGCTCTAATCCGATCAGTATAGCTCTTTGTGATGCCTTTTTTCATAAATATATCTTGTATTTCAACACAAAAAATTAAACAAAATTTGTCATGCACACCAGTTGGATATTAAACCAATTTTACTCAAAATAAAGACAAAATTTATTTAAATTATTAATTATCACGATTGGAGAAAAAAATTCAAATGCAACTAAAAATTACATAAAAAGTAGAAAAAGCTCTATTTAAATCCAAGTAAATGTATACATTTTCTACTTAATAAAATGACTTCTATTAACCTGTCATTGCCTATTACTATCATTGTGGGTTTTGAACAAAAATATGTGTGTAAGAGAAGGAGAAATAAAGGGAAGCAACCCATAGGTGTGAATATGAGGATGCCAAAATGATATATGCAAGAAGAATTATAAGAGAGAGATTAGATCAACACAAGAGAACTGAAATAAATAAAGAGGGAACAAAAGAATGGAAGAGTAATCCTACCCTATTTTTTTCAATTTTTTAAGGACAAATTTTGTAAGTAAACCTGTAAAGGTATAGGGGGTATTTAGGACAATTTGAAAAAATTAGATATAATTGTTTCTGGTTCAAGATTAATAATATTCAATTGAGGTGTATAAATACTCATTTATATAAACTGAAAGCTTTATTCCAATATCAATCTCAGTTTTTTTTTTCTCTGGATTCTTCTTGCTTTCTCTCTGCCATCATTCTCATATGGCATCAAAAGAACACCATGATCTATGTCCGAAGTAGTAGACAATGCCACACTTGAGGTGCAAGCCACCAGTCCTACCACTATTTTAGCTAAACCATTCATTATTCCATTCAAATCTGTGAAGAAACATTGATCAACCTCTGAATATCTTCTTTAGATATAGAAAATTGTTGACTCTTCGGTAGATAGATAGTCTCAATGCTAATTATGAGTCTTTCATCATTTTTGTGACTACAAAGAACTACCATATGTTATTCTTGATCTTGAGGCACTTTTTATTGCCTAAGAAGACATAAGTGAACACTTTCACAAACTAGATTCCAATATGGTTCACGTAAATGTCACTCAAACCTCTTCATCAAATATCAAGTATGACAGAAGATCTTGTGATGTTCTTACCTGAGACCCCTTTGGGTATAGAGGTTATGAAGGCAAGACCACACGTACTGACAGAGGTTCTTGACCTCCACAAATCGCCCTTAATGTCAAATGTGTGGATTATTAGGACATGTAGTAAGCTACTATTTCTTCTGATTCGATTAAACTTTTCTATATTCTCAACAACATACTCTTTTTTTTATCAATGCATAATGCATTTTTACCACCATCCTTTCACAATTTAAAAGCACTCATAGCCACACCCTCCTCAGTTTTCGGTCCTTCATGGTGTGCGGATTCCAGAGCTACACATTATTGCACCCCTGATGTCTTCAACCTTTATCAATATTAGGAATATTACGGTCAAGAACTGGTTTATATGGGTAATGTCTCAGGTATGTTAATCAAGCATACATAAAATTCTATTTGCATCATGGTGCACGAATTTGTAATCCGCACAACTAACCAGCAAGTGCACTGGGTCGTCCAAGTAATACCTTACGTGAGTAAGGGTCGATCCCACGGAGATTATTGGTTTGAAGCAATCTATGTTTATTTTATTAATCCTAGTCAGGATGTCAATAAGATTAATTGGATTTAATGATAAGAAGTCAAAGTATTTGGAATAAGGAATTGTTACTTTATTAATGGAGAATATGTTGGAGTTTTGGAGATGCTTTGTCCTCTGAATCTCAACTTTTCCTTGAAATCCTCTTCCCACACGCAAGGTCCCTTCCATGGCACGCTCTATGTAGGGTGTCACCGTTGTCAATGGCTACTTCCCATCCTCTCAGTGAAAACGTTCCTATGCTCTGTCACAGCACGGCTAATCATCTGTCGGTTCTCAATCAGGTTGGAATAGAATCCATTGATTCTTTTGCGTCTGTCACTAACGCCCAGCCTTCAGGAGTTTGAAGCTCATCACAGTCATTCAATCCCAGAATCCTACTCGGAATACCACAGACAAGGTTTAGACTTTCCAGATTCTCATGAATGCCGCCATCAATCCGGCTTATACCACGAAGATTCTGATTAAGGAATCTAAGAGATACTCATTCAATCTGATGTAGAACGGAGGTGGTTGTCAAGCACACGTTCATGGATTGAGGAAGGTGATGAGTGTCACGGATCATCACCTTCTCCATAATTAAGCGCGAATGAACATCTTAGATAAGAACAAGCGTGTTTGAATGGAAAACAAAGGAATTGTATTAAATCATCGAGACGCTGCAGAGCTCCTCACCCCCAACAATGGAGTTTAGAGACTCATGCCGTCAAAAAGTATGTAATTCAGATCTGAAAAATGTCATGAGGTACAAGATAAGTCTCTAAAAGTTGTTTAAATAGTAAACCAGTAACCTAGGTTTACAGAATATGAGTAAACTAAGATAATTGGTGCAGAAATCCACTTCTGGGGCCCACTTGGTGTGTGCTGGGGCTGAGACTAAAGCTATCCACGAGTAGAGGCCTTTCTTGGAGTTAAACTCCAAGTTATGACGTGTTTTGGGCGTTCAACTCCGGATCATGACGTTTTTCTGGCGTTTAACTCCAGACAGCAGCATGTACTTGGCGTTCAACGCCAAGTTACGTCGTCTATCTTCGCGCAAAGTATAGACTATTATATATTGCTGGAAAGCCCTGGATGTCTACTTTCCAACGCCGTTGAGAGCGCGCCAATTGGACTCCTGTAGCTCCAAAAAATCCATTCCGAGTGCAGGGAGGTCAGGATCCAACAGCATCAGCAGTCTTTTTTCAGCCTAAGTCAGATTTTTGCTCAACTCCCTCAATTTCAGCCAGAAAATACCTGAAATCACAGAAAAATACACACACTCGTAGTAAAGTCCAGAAATATGATTTTTGCCTAAAAACTAATAATATTCTACTAAAAACTAATTAAAACATACTAAAATCTACATGAAATTACCCCCAAAAAGCGTATAAAATATCCGCTCATCACAACACCAAACTTAAACTGTTGCTTGTCCCCAAGCAACTAGATAAATAAAATAGGTTTTAACAGAAATTAAGAAGTAATAATATTTTTGAGTTTTAAATGAAGCTCAGATTCTTATTTAGATGAGCAGGGCTTGTAGCTTTTTGTTTCTGAACAGTTTTGGCATCTCCCTTTATCCTTTGAATTTTAGAATGATTGGCATCCATAGGAACTCAGAATTCAGATAGTATTATTGATTCTCCTAGTGTAGTATGTTGATTCTTGAACACAGTTATTTTATGAGTCTTGGCCGTGGCCCTAAGCACTTTGTTTTCTAGTATTACCACCAGATACATAAATGCCACAAACACATGACTAGGTGAACCTTTTCAGATTGTGACTCAGCTTTGCTAGAGTCCCCAGTCAGAGGTGTCCAGAGCTCTTGAGCACACTCTTTTTGCCTTGGATCACGACTTTAACCACTCAGTCTCAAGTTTGTAACTTGGACCTGCATGCCACAAGCACATGGTTAGGGACAGCTTGGTTTAGCCGCTTAGGCCTGGAACTATTTCCTTAGACCCTCCTATCCATTGATGCTCAAAGCCTTGGATCCTTTTTCACCCTTGCCTTTTGGTTTTAAGGGCTGTTTGGCTTTTATTCCTTTTGATTCAGAATTTTTTTTTTGACTGCTTTATCTTGCTTCAAGAATCAATGCTCATGATTTTTCAGATCATCAATAATATTTTTCGTCTTCCTCATTCTTTTAGGAGCCAATATTCATCAAATTCAAAGTACAAGTTATGCACTGTTCAAGCATTCATTCAGAGAACAAAAAGTATTGCCACCACACATAGTTAATTATAATTTTTATTATTAAGAACTCGAAAAATATAGATTACTTCTTTATTCTAAAAAAATTCTACTACTTTATTCATGCCTGATGATGATGAGGAAAATAAATTATAGCTTAATTGGAAATAAAATCAAAATAGATATGCTAATTACTACTACTATATATCTCCTAAGGTAAATTTCTATAATAATAACGCTATCACTAAGTTAAAGCAGAAAAATTGGAACTCAACAACCTGTTGTTTTGAGGAGTAGATGTTCCTCTAATTTGTGGGGTGCTTTTCAAGGATTAATTTTTGGCGCTTCAGCTCCCTTAGATCACGCCCTTGCTCTTCCTGTTCCTTAAGCAGTTTGCAAAGTATGCTACTTTGATTATTCTGTTCTTCCTTTATTTGGTCCATAGCTTCTTGCAATTTGGAAATAGAAGCCTCAAGATGTCCCCAATATTCGAATTGAGGCAGTTCTGGGAGGGCTTCCTGTGCTCTCCTCTTGGCTGAATCATCTTGTTGCTGTTGTCTGACCATTGATATTCCAGTGATTGGCCTCTTAACTGGGATATACTCTGTTATTCCCATCTTCACTCCGGCATCTTTGCAGAGCATAGAAATTAAGCTTGGATAGGCCAATCTGGCGTCCTTGGAGTTCCTGTTTGCTATTTTGTATAGCTCACATGAGATCAGTTGATGGACTTCTACTTCTTTTCCCAACATGATGCAGTGAATCATTACTGCTCTTTTAATAGTAACTTCAGAACGGTTGCTGGTGGGCAATATGGAACGCCCTATGAAATCTAGCCAACCTCTGGCTGCTGGTTTTAGATCTTCTCTTTTGAGTTGAACTGGGATGCCAGTCGTGCTGGTGGTCCATCTGGCTTCAGGGATGCATATATTCTCTAGAATCTTGTCCAGACCTTTATTCACCCTCATCATTCTCCTATTAAAGGAGTCTGGGTCATCTTTTAGTTGAGGAAGCTTAAATATCTCCCTGATCTTGTCAGGATTGGTATGAACAATCTTCCCTCTGACTAGGGTCAGATGGTCATAGAGAGCAGCTCCAATTAGTCTTTGCCTGTCTGTCTGCCATAGATTAGCATAGAACTCCTGAACCATGTTCCTTCCCACTTTCGTTTCAGGATTGGCCAAAATTTCCCAATTCTTGTTTCGAATTTGCTCTTGGATCTCCGGATATTCATCTTCTTTCAGATCAAATTTGACTTCCGGGATCACTGATCTGTGACTCATTATTTTGTAGTAGTGGTCTGAATGTTCTTTAGTTAAGAACTTCCCTTGATTCCAAAGTGGCTTTGGAGTGTTCTCTTTCTTGCCTCTTGGGGTGGGTTGTTTTCCTTTAGGAGCCATGATCTTAGTGAGTATGTTTTTGTGATCACGGATAAACACACCAAACTTAGAGCTTTACTTGTCCTCAAGCAAAAGAGAAGAAAGAAGAGGGATAGGAGGAGAGCAAGTGTGGTATGGTGATGATGAGAGGGGCGCCGAATGCAATATATAGGGAGGGGGTGGGAAATTTTCGAAAATAAGAAAGAGATAAGATAGAAGATATGATTTATAAAAGATAGATATGATAAGAAAAAGATATAGTTTAAAAAGAGAAAGACATGAAGAATAATTAAAAAGATAAATCTGAAATTTTTAAATTTTGAAAAAGATTTTAAAAAGATAATTGAGTTTTGAAAACAAACTTAAAAGAGTTGGATTGGAAAACAATTTGTCTTGATAGATTAAGATATATTTGATATTTTTGAAAAAGGGATTTTTAGAAATTAGGGATTAAAATTTTTGGAATTGAAGGATGATATTTTGAAACATGTTTATGCAAGAAATCATGAATTGAAACATAAAAATTTAGAAAAATTATAAAGAAAAACGAATCTGTACCTCCTCCCACCATCCTGGCGTTAAACGCCCAAACGATGCATGTTTTGGGCGTTTAACGCCCAAATGCTACTTCTCCTGGGCGTTCAACGCCCAACTGATGCTTCTTTCTGGCGTTGAATGCCAGGAAGTCCTTTGTCACTGGGCGTTCTTCTGAACGCCCAGGATGCTAACAATCTGGCGTTAAACGCCTAGAAGGTGCTTCTTTATGGCGTTCAACGTCCAGAAGATGCTCCTTTCTGGCGTTTAACGCCCAGATGGCTACCCTTACTGGCGTTGAACGCCCAGTGGGTGCTTCTTTTGGGCGTTCAACGCCCAAATTGTTTCTTACTGGCTTTTTCACGCCAGTGAGCTTCCAATTTTCCCTGTAACTCTGTGACTTCAATCAATTGCTATTTCACCTTTTGAAGATACTCTAGCATCTACCTGTAAAACTTAGTCGATTAGAAAAACAAATAAAATTAAATTTTGTGATTGGCTGGGTTGCCTCCCAGCAAGCGCTTCTTTAATGTCATTAGCCGGACTACTACTGATCTTTAATTAAGTCTCAGTTTTGAGCATTCTTGCTCAAAATTACTTTCAAGATAATGTTTAACTCTTTGTCCATTAACAATGAACTTTCTGTTAGAGTCATTATCCTGAAGCTCTATGTATCCATATGGTGATACACTTGTAATTACATATGGACCTCTCCACCGGGATTTTAATTTCCCGGGGAATAATTTAAGCCTAGAATTAAATAGCAGAACTTTCTGCCCCGGCTCAAAGACTCTGGATGACAATTTCTTATCATGCCATCTTTTTGCTTTCTCCTTGTAAATTTTTGCATTCTCGAAAGCATTGAGTCTAAATTCCTCTAGCTCATTTAACTGGAGCAATCTTTTTTCTCCAGCTAACTTGGCATCAAGGTTCAGGAATCTGGTTGCCCAGTAGGCCTTGTGTTCCAGTTCCACTGGCAAGTGACATGCCTTTCCATACACAAGCTGGTATGGAGAGGTCCCTATAGGGGTCTTGAATGCTGTTCTGTATGCCCACAGAGCATCATCCAAGCTTCTTGCCCAATCCCTTCTACGGTTAATTACAGTCCGTTCCAGAATTCTTTTAAGTTCTCTATTTGAGACTTCAGCTTGCCCATTAGTTTGTGGGTGATATGAAGTAGCTACCCTGTGGCTAACTCCATAACGTACCAGAGCAGAGTAAAGCTGTTTATTGCAGAAATGAGTGCCCCCATCACTGATTAATACTCTAGGGATACCAAATCTGCTGAAGATGTGTTTCTGGAGGAATTTTAACACTGTTTTAGTGTCATTAGTGGGTGTTGCAATAGCCTCCACCCATTTGGATACATAATCTACTGCCACCAGAATATAAGTGTTTGAGTATGATGGTGGGAAAGGTCCCATGAAATCAATACCCCATACATCAAACAACTCAATCTCTAAGATTCCTTGTTGAGGCATGGCATAACTGTGAGGCAGATTGCCAGATCTTTGGCAACTGTCACAATTAAGTACAAAAGCTCGGGAATCTTTATAGAGAGTAGGCCAGTAGAAGCCACATTGGAGGACTCTTGTGGCTGTTCGCTCACTCCCAAAATGTCCTCCATACTGTGATCCATGGCAGTGCCATAGAATTTTCTGCGCTTCTTCCTTAGGCACACATCTACGGATTACTCCGTCTGCACATCTCTTGAAGAGATATGGTTCATCTCAAAGATAGTACTTTGCATCTGTGATCAATTTCTTTGATTGCAGCCTACTGTACTCTTTGGGTATGAATCTTACTACCTTTTAGTTTGCAATGTCTGCAAACCATGGCACTTCTTGGATGGCAAAGAGTTGCTCATCCGGAAAAGTTTCAGAGATCTCAGTGAGAGGGAGGGACGCCCCTTCTACTGGTTCTATTCGGGACAGGTGATCTGCTACTTGATTCTCTGTCCCTTTTCTGTCTCTTATTTCTATATCAAACTCTTGCAGAAGCAACACCCATCTGATGAGTCTGGGTTTTGAATCCTGCTTTGTGAGTAGATATTTAAGAGCAGCATGATCAGTGTACACAATCACTTTTGATCCTACTAAATAGGATCTGAATTTGTCAATGGCGTAAACTACTGCAAGTAGCTCTTTTTCTGTGGTTGTGTAATTCTTCTGTGCATCATTTAGAACACGGCTGGCATAGTAAATGACGTGCAGAAGCTTGTCATGCCTTTGTCCCAACACTGCACCAATGGCATGGTCACTGGCATCACACATCAATTCAAATGGTAATGTCCAGTCTGGTGCAGAGATGATTGGTGCTGTAACCAATTTAGCTTTCAGAGTCTCAAATGCCTGCAGACACTCTTTATCAAAGATAAATGGCGTGTCAGTGGCTAGCAGGTTTCTCAGAGGTTTGGCAATTTTTGAAAAATCCTTTATAAAACCTCCTATAGAATCCTGCATGCCCCAGAAAGCTTCTGATTGCCTTAACATTGGCAGGTGGTGGTAATTTTTCAATTACCTCTACCTTAGCTTGATCCACCTCTATCCCCTTGTTCGAGATTTTGTGCCCAAGGACGATTCCTTCAGTCACCATAAAGTGACACTTTTCCCAGTTTAAAACCAGGTTAGTCTCTTGGCATCTTTTCAGAACAAGTGCTAAGTGGTTAAGGCAGGAGCTGAATGAGTCTCCAAATACTGAAAAGTCATCCATGAATACTTCCAGGAATTTTTCCACCATATCAGAGAAAATTGAGAGCATGCACCTCTGAAAAGTTGCAGGTGCATTGCACAGGCCAAATGGCATCCTTCTGTATGCAAATACTCCGGATGGACAGGTGAATGCCGTTTTCTCCTGATCCTGGGGATCTACTGCAATTTGATTATAACCTGAATATCCATCCAGGAAGCAGTAGTATTCATGACCTGCTAGTCTTTCTAGCATTTGGTCTATGAATGGTAAAGGAAAATGATCCTTTCTGGTGGCTGTATTGAGCCTTCTATAATCAATACACATACGCCACCCTATAACTGTTCTTGTAGGAACCAGTTCATTTTTTTCATTGTGAACCACTGTCATGCCTCCCTTTTTAGGGACGACTTGGACAGGGCTTACCCAGGGGCTGTCAGAAATAGGATAAATAATCCCAGCCTCTAGTAATTTAGTGACCTCCTTTTACACCACTTCCTTCATGGCTGGGTTCAGCCGCCTTTGTGGTTGAACCACTGGCTTGGCGTCACCTTCCAATAGGATCTTATGCATGCATCTGGCTGGGCTAATGCCCTTGAGATCACTGATGGACCACCCAAGAGCTGTCTTGTGTGTCCTTAGCACTTGAATTAGTGCTTCCTCTTCCTGTGGCTCTAAGGTAGAGCTTATGATTACAGGAAAAGTATCACCTTCTCCCAGAAATGCATATTTCAGGGATGGTGGTAATGGTTTGAGCTCGGGTATAGGAGGTTTCTCCTCTTCCTGAGGGATTTTCAGAGGTTCTACTATTCTCTCTGATTCCTCCAGGTCAGGCTGAACATCTTTAAATATGTCCTCTAGCTCTGATTCGAGACTCTCAGCCATATTGACCTCTCTTACCAGAGAGTCAATGATGTCAACACTCATACAGTCATTTGGGGTGTCTGGATGTTGCATGGCTTTGACAACATTCAACTTGAACTCCTCCTCATTGACTCTCAAGGTTACTTCCCCTTTTTGGACATCAATGAGGGTTCGGCCAGTTGCTAGGAAAGGTCTTCCTAGAATGAGAGTTGCACTCTTGTGCTCCTCCATTTCCAGCACCACAAAGTCAGTAGGAAAGGCGAATGGCCCAACCTTGACAATCATGTCTTCAATCACACCTGATGGGTATTTAATGGAGCCATCAGCAAGTTGAAGACATATCCTGGTTGGTTTGATTTCTTCAGTCAAACCAAGCTTTCTGATAGTAGATGCAGGTATTAGGTTGATACTTGCCCCAAGATCACATAAAGCTTGCTTGGCACAAGTACCCTCTAATGTGCATGGTATCATAAAGCTCCCAGGATCTTTAAGCTTCTCAGGTAAGCTTTTCAGAATGACTGCACTGCATTCTTCAGTGAGGTAAACTTTTTCAGTTTCCCTCCAATCCTTCTTATGACTTAAGATCTCTTTCATGAACTTAGCATAAGAGGGTATTTGCTCAAGTGCTTCTGCAAACGGAATCTTTATTTCAAAAGTCCTGAGATAGTCTGCAAAGCGGGCAAATTGCTTATCCTGTTCCGCTTGGCGGAGTTTTTGAGGATAAGGCATTTTAGCTTTGTATTCCTCAACCTTAGTTGCTGCAGGTTTATTACCTACAGAAGTGGGTTGGGAAGCCTTTTTAGAAGGGTTGTCATCATCACTTGTATGTGACTGATCCCCCACTGGCATTTGAATGCCAGGGGTGGAAGCTGGAGTGGCGTTAAACGCCACCTCCTTGTTTGTTACTGGCATTTGAACGCCAGAACCATGTTCCCTTTGGGCGTTCAACGCCGGATTCATGCTTGTTTCTGGCGTTGAACGCCAGAAATGAGCATGGTCTGGGCGTTCAGCGCCAGCTTTATTCCTCTCTGCGCTCTGACTGTCCTCAGAGGGATTTTGAGTAACCAATTGTTCATTTCTTGGTTTTCTGCTGCTTTGAAGTGAGGTATTTAATGTTTTCCCACTTCTTAATTGAACTGCTTGACATTCTTCTGCTATTTGTTTTGACAGTTGCTTTTCTGTCTGCTTTAATTGCACTTCCATATTCCTGTTAGCCATTCTTGTTTCCTGTAATATTTCCTTGAATTCGGCTAGCTGCTGAGTTAGAAAGTCTAATTGTTGATTAAATTCATTAGCCTGATCCACCGGACTGAGTTCTGCAGTTACTGTTTTAGCTTCTTCTTTCATGGAAGATTCACTGCTTAGGTACAGATGCTGATTTCTGGCAACTGTATCAATAAGCTCTTGAGCTTCTTCAATTGTTTTTCTCATATGTATAGATCCACCAGCTGAGTGGTCTAGAGAAATCTGAGCTTTTTCTGTAAGCCCATAGTAGAAGATGTCCAATTGCACCCACTCTGAAAACATTTCAGATGGGCATTTTCTTAGCATCTCTCTGTATCTCTCCCAGGCATCATAAAGGGATTCATTATCTCCTTGTTTGAAGCCTTGGATGCTTAGCCTTAGCTGTGTCATCCGTTTTGGAGGGAAATAGTGATTCAGGAATTTTTCTGACAGCTGTTTCCATGTTTTTATGCTGTTCTTAGGCTGGTTATTTAACCACCTCTTAGCTTGATCTTTTACAGCAAATGGAAACAGTAATAATCTGTAGACATCCTGATCTACGTCCTTATCATGTACTGTGTCATCAATTTGTAAAAATTGTGCCAGAAACTCTGTAGGTTCTTCATGTGGAAGACCAGAATACTGGCAGTTTTGCTGCACCATGATAATGAGCTGAGGATTCAGCTCAAAGCTACTAACTCCAATGGAGGGTATACAGATACTACTCCCATATGAAGCAGTAGTGGGGTTAGCATATGACCCCAGAGTCCTCTTGGACTGTTCATTCCTACTTGCTTCCATGATGGAATACAAGAGATAATTTATATGTTGATTTTTTTTAAATTAAAATAAAAAAACGAAATAAATAAAAGAAATTGGAAATATTTTGAAATTGAAATTTGAATTTTTATATAAAATTTTCGAAAAATGAAGTTCAAAATTAGTTAGAAAATAAAATTTTTTTTTTGAATTTTGAATTTTATGATGAAAGAGAAAAACACACAAAAGGCACAAGACTTAAAATTTTTAGATCTAATGCTCCTTATTTTCGAAAATTTTTGGAGGGAAAACACCAAGGAACACCAAACTTAAAAATTTTAAGATCAAGACACAAGAAAAACTCAAGAACACCTTGAAGATTCACAAGAACACCAAGAACAAAAGGAAGAACACCAAACTTAAAATTTTTAGAAAACTAAAATTTTCGAAAATTATACCAAAATTAACAAGAAAACACCAAACTTAAAGTTTGGCACAAGATTAAATCAAGAAAAATTATTTTTGAAAAAGATTTTCAAAAGAACTGGTGCTCACTCATCAAGAATATAAACCAATATTCTAGCCAAATGGGCAGAAAAGGAAACAATTGTTCTGAATGGGTATATTCCTTTTGGAAGACTAATGCTTTGGATTAGTATAAGAAAAACAAGAAAAGACACATAACAAGAAAAATTAAAGATCAATCAAGAAAAATGAACAAGAACAACTTGAAGATCAAGGAAGAACCAAGAACACTAACACGAAAATTTTAAAGAAAATATAAAATATGCAATTAACACCAAACTTAGAATAAGACACTAAACTCACGAAAAATTAACAATTAATTAAGAAAAATAATATTTTTGAAAAGAAATTTTTGAAAAGAAACTATCCTATCAAAATTTAATGACTCTATAACAACAAAAATAAATTATTCCTAATCTAAGAAATAAAATAAGCCTTCAATTGTTCAAACTCAACAATCCCCGGCAACGGCGCCAAAAACTTGGTGCACGAATTTGTAATCCGCACAACTAACCAGCAAGTGCACTGGGTCGTCCAAGTAATACCTTACGTGAGTAAGGGTCGATCCCACGGAGATTATTGGTTTGAAGCAATCTATGTTTATTTTATTAATCCTAGTCAGGATGTCAATAAGATTAATTGGATTTAATGATAAGAAGTCAAAGTATTTGGAATAAGGAATTGTTACTTTATTAATGGAGAATATGTTGGAGTTTTAGAGATGCTTTGTCCTCTGAATCTTAACTTTTCCTTGAAATCCTCTTCCCACATGCAAGGTCCCTTCCATGGCACGCTCTATGTAGGGTGTCACCGTTGTCAATGGCTACTTCCCATCCTCTCAGTGAAAACGTTCCTATGCTCTGTCACAGCACGGCTAATCATCTGTCGGTTCTCAATCAGGTTGGAATAGAATCCATTGATTCTTTTGCGTCTGTCACTAACGCCCAGCCTTCAGGAGTTTGAAGCTCGTCACAGTCATTCAATCCCAGAATCCTACTCAGAATACCACAGACAAGGTTTAGACTTTCCAGATTCTCATGAATGCCGCCATCAATCCGGCTTATACCACGAAGATTCTGATTAAGGAATCTAAGAGATACTCATTCAATCTGATGTAGAACGGAGGTGGTTGTCAGGCACACGTTCATGGATTGAGGAAGGTGATGAGTGTCACAGATCATCACCTTCTCCATAATTAAGCGCGAATGAACATCTTAGATAAGAACAAGCGTGTTTGAATGGAAAACAAAGGAATTGTATTAAATCATCGAGACGCTGCAGAGCTCCTCACCCCCAACAATGGAGTTTAGAGACTCATGCCGTCAAAAAGTATGTAATTCAGATCTGAAAAATGTCATGAGGTACAAGATAAGTCTCTAAAAGTTGTTTAAATAGTAAACCAGTAACCTAGGTTTACAGAATATGAGTAAACTAAGATAATTGGTGCAGAAATCCACTTCTGGGGCCCACTTGGTGTGTGCTAGGGCTGAGACTAAAGCTATCCACGAGTAGAGGCCTTTCTTGGAGTTAAACTCCAAGTTATGACGTGTTTTGGGCGTTCAACTCCGGATCATGACGTTTTTCTGGCGTTTAACTCCAGACAGCAGCATGTACTTGGCGTTCAACGCCAAGTTACATCGTCTATCTTCGCGCAAAGTATAGACTATTATATATTGCTAGAAAGCCCTGGATGTCTACTTTCCAACGCCATTGAGAGCGCGCCAATTGGACTCCTGTAGCTCCAAAAAATCTATTCCGAGTGCAGGGAGGTCAGGATCCAACAGCATCAGCAGTCCTTTTTCAGCCTAAGTCAGATTTTTGCTCAACTCCCTCAATTTCAGCCAGAAAATACCTGAAATCACAGAAAAATACACACACTCATAGTAAAGTCCAAAAATATGATTTTTGCCTAAAAACTAATAATATTCTACTAAAAACTAATTAAAATATACTAAAATCTACATGAAATTACCCCCAAAAAGCGTATAAAATATCCGCTCATCACATCACACCCCACTTTTAAATCTTTCAATTTATATGATTTGCTTCCTATTTTTTCTCTGCAGTAAGGCTGATAGAGGAATGTATCATATTAAACATGTTCTAATTCCAAACATGTTTGCTAGTGTTTTCTCTACTATTTTTTGTATTAAAGTGTTGTTCATTTGGTGTGTCTCGAAAATATTTTGTTCATCCAAAATTCTGTATTGTAAATAAATTATTTTTCAATGTTCTTTACCTGTTAATAATGAAACTTCCTCTAATCCTTTTGTCAATTATGTTGTATGGAAAAATCACATTAGCAACCTTTTTCACTTTTTTCAACAAGTTATAGTTCTCTTCTTGGATTAATTTGTCCCATATGTATAGGGACCAGCCACATTCCTTCATATAATGGTTCTAGATATTATGTTTTTTTTATTGAAGTGTATTTTAGGCAACTACCATTTATATTTTAAGCATCAAATCACAAGTGTTCATTGTTTTTAAACAATATATATGGAGAAACAACTTAGATGTTTTAGTGAAGCACTACAAACAGATAATGGCTTTAAAAATTTATCTTGAGCCTTTAAAGATTTCTTGGTTCAAGAAGTTATCACTTATCACCTTTCTTATCTTACACTCCTTAGCAGAATGGATTAGCTAAGAGAAAGTACATACATATAGAAACTGGCCTAGCTCTTCTGGCAACTACCTCATTTTCCTTCTCTACTACTGTATGTTTGAGAAATCATATGACTTCTCTTTTCACTGCCCACAAATTCCCATTTGAAGTGTTATTTGGTGTTATTCTTGGATTTGATTTTCTTAGATTCTTTAGTTGTTTAAGTTTTCCTCATTTGAGACCTTATAATAAACATAAGTTAGAGTATAAGTCTTAGTCTTGCAGGATATGTTATGAATTAGAAAGGTTTAAGTGTCTTAGTAAAAGTGGTAAACTTATCATTTCTAGAGATGTAGTTTTTAAAGAAAATCAATTTTCTACACCCTTAGTCTTTTATAAAGACTCTAATCCTTCTGAATTAAGTGCAACCTCTTTTTTAGATGTCTTACCTATAATTTTAGCTCTTCCTGCTTCTTTTTAAGTGCTTGTTTGGACGTCATTATTTTGATAAAAAAAGATCCCTTTTCAATAAAAAATATCTTTTTTTATTTTTTAGTGTATTGGCAAATTTTTAGTAGTAAAAGTAAAAGTACTAAAAAAATATATATTTTTTCTATAATAAATAAACAAAAAATACTTTTATATTATTATACCCAAACATAATTGATAGATAAAAAGATCTTTTTGCATGAAATACCCAAACATAAAATTACTTTTACTTTTCTATAAGATTTAAGAAAAAGGATAGAGTAAACTACCATTTCTACCCACAAAAATTGAAAACGCTGACATATCTACCCATAGAAAAAGGAAATTACCAGTTGTACCCATGAAATATGGGTTCCGCATAACAAAATTATCCAAATACTAAAAAATTACTTAAAATCCCTAAATTACCCTTATCTTCACCATTACTTTTCTAATTTCCAATCCCACCACCACCCCATTCACCCTCTTCACCCAGCCACCACCCCTTTTCCCTTTCTAATCTCAAATTCCACCACTGCCCCCTTCACCCTCTTCACCCAGCCACCACCCCCTTTCCCTTTCTAGTCTCAAATTCTACCACCACCCCTTCACCCAGCCACCTTTCTAACTCTAACCCTCTTCACCTAGCCACCACCCCCTTTTTCTTTCTAATCTCAAATTTCACCACCACCCCATTCACCCAGCCACCTTTCTAACCCTAACCCTCTTCACCCAGCCACCACCTCCTTTTCCTCCAAAACTCACACACGGAGACATTACACACACCTCCTTTTCCTCCTAACTGCTACTTGAACTATTTGCTGTAACTGTTTCCTACTTGTGTTTTATTTGTCTGTCTTGCCTATGTTTGTCCTGGCGTGTTACATTTGAGAATGGACGTTGGTGCTGAATTAATGATTGTGTGGTTTGATTGCGTGGTTGGTTTCTGATTGAGATTTGCTTATGAGAAAAGAAAGACCTTGGATTTCTGAAAATATTGAACATTGTTTCTTTGAAAAGGTTTGAACGATTAGCTATTGGATTTTAAAAGGATTCATAAGGCAATGATAATCACTGAATTTAAAAGCAATTTTCTTATTGAAATATCTTCTTATGACAACTTTGAAACTCCGTGGTGAGACCGTGTGGTTAGGTTCTCACCCCCCTACAGCTTTACCTTTTCAGGAACCGGATGAAGAAGCATTAAGAAGAGTTAAACTCTGTTTGGTTCTATATGTTGTATTAATTAGATTATTTTCTTCCCTCGTCTTTGTTATTACAATTTTTGCAAGAGGGATAGGAGTTGTATGATTTATATATATTATATTAAAAGATATTATGTAAGAAGTCTTGTATATGAATCTATGCCTGCTTGTTTTTTTAAGATAAAGTATTTGTTTCCGATTTTCAAAGAAATCAGTGATACGATGTTGAGTCACAGGCTCCTATTTTAATATTTAGTATGTAAAGTAGTCGTAATACTTTTTGCTATCAGAGTGGCGCAGCCGGAAGCGTGACATTCTGGTAGTGAGAGTGTTACAATTGCTATAGGCTCTAGCAGTTTACGCACGAACACCAACTCACATAAACCGTTGCTGGCTATGACCAACCCAGATCAAACGTAAACCGCGACTGGTACTAGCAGTTTCTGTTCACTTGTGGCAGTAGCGGTTTATATAGATACGTGAATCAATGTATTTGTGTATTCATTTTTGAAACAATGTATTTGTGTAATATTGAGGGTGAAACAATTTATTTAAGTGAATTGTCCTAATAATAATGTATCCAGTATTATTAAATAGTTTATATTTATTATATCATACAATCAAGAATTTATTAAAAAATACTAATATAATAAATATCACAATAATAAAAATATAATTTGAAAAAATATTGTATCCAAATTTTTTTAGGATATATAGACTCCTGACTAATTTGATATTGACGTTAAAATGACATCGTTTTATCTAAATGAGTAAAGATAAATAGACCCAAAATTAATTTGACTTTAGAGCATAATTCTAAAATTTGGACCAAACTAACTGGTTGAACCAATTCAATCGAGAATTGATGAGAAAAAAAGTTTGGCCCTTCCCCTAAAACCGCCAATTTTAAAACTGCTGAAAAATCGTCGAATCGGTTGGAAACTAGCCAGTTGGATCGGATCGAAAATCGGCCAATTCTTAATAAATGACCTCGATCTGATTATTTAAAAAAAAACACCAAACCCATGTCGTGTCACTCACTTCCCCCCAACTCTTTCGTGAATCAAATGTCCCTCACCACTCACTAGCCCTAGCTTCTTCAAGAATTCAAAACCCAAACCAACAACCTAGCCTCTTCAATGGACCCGCCGCCATCGTCCGTTGTTGTAGGCGCCTCCGCGGCCTCCTCCTTCCCCTTGTCTCAAACCCAAACCCCTAGCTCAGTACGTCGTCGTCGCGTTGTCTTCTAGCTTCATTGTTTGAGGCTTCGAGTTTGAGCTGCTCGCCATGGTGTCACCGTCATCTTGACGTCGTCGTCTTGCTCTTAGTCAAAGGTTAGTGGCACTGTTTAGTGATTTCCTTTTATGCTCTGTTGAGTCTGTGTTGAAACTTGAATGTCTGATAATTAGTGATTTCTGAATCTAAAATTAAGTAAATAATTGATTTTGTGTTGTTGAAATTATGTTGTTGAAATGGATTTGTTATGTTGCTGACCTGCTGCGGTCGTTTTTTAATTTTTGAGTATAATGTATCTGAAGTTTTGTTGAAATATTTATTGATTTCAGGGTTAGGGTGATTATTTATTCTGGAATTGAGTCTGTTGTTTCACTGCCTGATGGGAAAGTAAGTTCTCCCCCTCCTCCATCAGATTCATCCTGCTTGTCGCCCTCTCGATGGTCAGTGACTTTGGTGTGCACTTGTTCTTCGTTTTTTCATTTGATTCGGATACTTTGTTCTGAAATCAACAAATCATTGAATGATTATAGGTTTTTGTGTTTTTGTTCAAATCATTGATTTGCTCTGACTTTGGTGTGCTGCTGTGGATTCTGGTGTGCTGTTGTGTGTTTTGTGGCTCTGGTGTGGTGGTGCTGCTTTGTGTTTTTGTTGAAATCATTGAATGATTATTTGATTTCTAGATTCTGACTCTTCTGTGCTACTGCTTTTTGTTTTTGTTAAATTTATAGATGATTATTTGATTATTTAGCTCAAGGCTGTGTGTTTTGTCAATTAGCCTGACATTAATATTAATTAAGTGCTTTGTAGCTGTATTTCTTTTCCAATTTTGTATTATAGTAGAAATTGGGATGGATTCTATATTGTAGTACTCCACTCGTTAATTGTTTTTGTAAAAAATAATTCATATTATCAATTTACATAGTAAACTGTGTAATGAACACATTTTTAAGGTAAGAAAAATAAATTGAAGGGTGGGGGCGTGGTGCTAATAAGGCATAATGGTCCTTTAATTCAATTTTGAAAAGGATTTTACTCTTTTTTGTCTGCTTCAAGGGTGTGGAAGGCTGGCGTGAAGAAATGGTCCTAGGAATTAGATGGACAACAACTCTTCTTTATAGAGACGAGGAAGAGAAGGTGCTTCTTCTGTCTCTTGGTATTGATGTGGATTATCTTCTATGCTTGCAAGCTTGTGTATAAGTGTATTTGTTGTGGGAAGTATTGTGTCTGACTCAAAAGAAAATGCAGAACATGGTTCCCAAGAGAAGCTTCACATATATAGCAAGGAAACAAGTCAAAAAATATAGTTAGCACTTGTGTTACCTATTTTGTGTTTTGTGTTTTAGGCATTCAGCTGCTCGGAGAGTAATACTAATATGTTACTGTTGTGTTATGCAAATTTGTAAATTAATTATGCTCAGATAGTTATAATTTATTTATTATTTTATTCTAAAACAATTTTTTCAATTGAACCAGAGTTGGACCGGTTAGACCAATGAACCAGTAAACCAATGGCTAAAACGATTCAATGACCAGTCCGATTCTCAAAACCTTGCTTTTGAGACAAATCGACCTATCTTTTTCTAACCATCTATGTTGGGACTTAACATCCACCTCACTAGCTTAACATGCCAAATCAGCAACTTCCGTTAGTGCTTTATGGTGAAACTCGCATAAGGGGCGCATTGCCTCGCAAAAATAAAAAAAAAGGATGAAATAACTCTTTTTTTCATCTAAAATCGCGTTGTCCTTTATAAAAACAGACAGAGACCAAATTAATAGTTTACCCTTATTTTTATAAATAGTAGTTATTAACTGTAAATGTACTTTAACCATTTGAAAAATTTTTAAAACCTTCAAAACAAAATCTATACTTTACCCTATTAATTTTCTGTGCTTCAACTAATATGAAACTGCTCCCCTTTATTTGATGCATCAAGAAAATGAACATAAATACCGTGATTCCCTTTTCTTGACGTTCAATTATTATCTTGTTATTTTATATTACTTTTATTCCCCTCTCTCTCTTTCATAAACAATTATTTCCCTAAAATTGAACAGAATAGTAATTGATGTGATAGAAAACCTGTTACACAAAAATGTATGCATACGTAGTTTTGTCAAAAGAGTTTTATGCATAAAAATGAGAATGTTAACAAACAGACTAGTGATAAAATAAGATATTTTAATTTGTCTTTGGTTGTTATATAGGCTAATTTTTTTATATGATTTACCATTGTGAGTTACGCTGGGTTACGATGATTATTGGTGATTTACATTGTTGTGACGCCGTAACGTTTTTGGAATCTAGGGGGAAAAAATCGAACCGTCTGATTTCTTGCAGAGAGAGAAAGGAACACAAATCGAAAGGTCCGATTTGTGAGAGCCAAAATTTTGTGTTGCATGAAATCGGACTCACCGATTTCTGGGTGGCAAATTTTTCTAATCCGAGAGTACACTAATCGGACCCAGTGATTTGTGTTGCGTAAAAAATTTGAATTGATAGCACGCGGTCGGACTGTCCAATTTAATTGTAATGCATACTTAAACCAAAAAAATCAAGAACCCTGATACAGAGAATTGCGTTGGTTAGGAATTTCTCTCAATAGAAATAAGAACTTCGTTGTAAGCATAGCTCCAAACCAACAAACAACTCTCGCATCAAATTAAATTTGGTTTTGTCATAAGCAACAAACCCCAAATAAGAATTAACCGAAGAATTTAAACTCGAGGTCATCTCACAAGGAATTGCAATGAAATGCTCAATTGTTGGCTATGAAGAATGGTGCATAGAATTGTGATCACACTTCTCACAACTCTGCACAACTAACCAGGAAGTGCACTGGGTCATCCAAGTAATACCTTACGTGAGTATGGGTCGATCCCACGGAGATTGCCGGCTTGAAGCAAGCTATGGTCATCTTGTAAATCTTAGTCAGACGGATTCAATTGGTTATGAGTTTTGATAATTGAAAGATAAATAAAATGCAAATTAAAATAAGGATACTTATCTAATTCATTGGTGGGAATTTCAGATAAGCACTTGGAGATGCTTTGTTGCTTCTGAATATCTGCTTTCCTATTGTCTTCATCTAATCATGCGTGCTCCCTTCCATGGAAAGCTGTATGTTGGTGGATCACCGTTGTCAATGGCTACCATCCGTTCTCTCAGTGAAAATGGTCTAGGTACAATTTCTGTACGGCTAATCAATTGTTGGATTTCTCGTCTCGGATGAAAAATACCAGGCACAGCTACCGCATGGCTAATCATCTGTCGGTTCTCACTTGTGTCGGAATAGGATCTCTCTATCCTTTTGCACACTATCACTGTGTCCAACATTCATGAGTTTGAAGCTCGTCATAGTCATCCCATCCCAGATCTTACTCGGAATACCACAGACAAGGTTTAGACTTTTCGGATCTCAGGAATGCTGCCAATTAGTTCTAGCCTATACCACGAAGGTTCTAACCTCACGAACTCGGTCCGTGGATCAGAGACCCAAGAGATTATACTTTGGCTATCGTCCAATGACTACGTTGAATATCATGTAGACCGCTTGTGGTTGTCAGGCACGCGAATCTTGGCTAAGCGAGTAACGAAGATAGTGGGTGATTGTCACGGATCACCCCTTCATTCTAACTTAACTGAATTAAGTACGATAGTATATCTTGGAGAAGAAGTAAGCGTGAATTGAAAGAGAAACAATAGTACTTGCATTAAATCATGAAGAACAGCAGAGCTCCACACCTTAATCTATGAGGTGTAGAAACTCCTCCGTTAGAAAATACATAAGAGAAAAAGGTCTAGGCATGGCCGAATTGCCAGCCTCCCAAATGTGAAAAATGGCATAATCTCATTTGATACAATAGTAAAAAGTGCTATTTATACTAAACTAGTTACTAGGGTTTACAGAAAATAAGTAACTAAGTGCAAATAGAGCAGAAATCCACTTTCGGGGCCCACTTGGTGTGTGTTTGGACTGAGCTTTGAAGCTTTCACGTGCATAGGCCATTCTTGGAGTTAAACGCCAGCTTGGATGCCAGTTTGGGCGTTTAATTCCAGTTTTGGTGCCAGTTCTAGCGTTTAATGCCAGAAAATGGTCTCTAGTGGGCGTTTTAATGCCAGTTTAGGCCATTAAATCTCAGACAAAGTATGAACTATTATACATTGATGGAAAGCCCAAGATGTCTACTTTTCAACGCAATTGAGAGAGCGCCAATTGGGCTTCTGTAGCTCCAGAAAATCCATTTCGAGTGTAGGAGGGTCAGAATCCAACAGCATCTGCAGTCCTTTCTCAGCCTCTGAATCAGACTTTTGCTCAGGTCCCTCAATTTCAGCCAGAAAATACCTGAAACTATAGAAAAACACACAAACTCATAGCAAAGTTAAAAAATGTGATTTTTGCATAAAAACTAATAAAAATATACTAAAAAGTCACTAAAATATGCTAAAAACTACCTAAAAACAATGCCAAAAAGCGTATAAATTATCCGCTCATCACACCACTCAGTCTCAAGCTTTTCACTTAGACCTTCATGACACAAGCACATGGTTAGGGACAACTTGATTTAGCCGCTTAGGCCAGGATTTTATTCCTTTGGGCCCTCCTATCCATTAATGCTCAAAGCCTTTGATCCTTTTTACCCTTGCCTTTTAGTTTAAAGGGTTACTGGCTTTTTCTGCTTGTTTTTTCTTTTTCTTTCTTTTTTCTTTATTTTTCGCCATTTTTTTCGCAAGCTTTGTTTTTTTCACTACTTTTTCTTGCTTCAAGAATCAATTTTATGATTTTTCAAATTATTAATAACATTTCTCTTTTTTCATTATTCTTTCAAGAGCCAACAATTTTAACATTCATAAACTTCACTATAAAAAATATGCATTGTTCAAGCATTCATTCAGAAAACAAAAAGTATTGCCACCGCATCAAAATAATTAAACTATTTTCAAGATAAATTTTGAAATTCATGCACTTCTTGTTCTTTTGCAAATAGAAACAATTTTTCATTTAAGAAAGGTGAAAGATTCATGGAACATTCATAGCTTTAAGACATAGACACTAAACACTAATGATCATGTAATAAAGACACAAACATAGACAAACTATAAAGCATAAAAACCGAAAAACAGAAAAATAAGAACAAGGAAATTAAAGAACGGGTTCACCTTAGTGACGGCGGCTAGTTCTTCCTCTTGAAGAACCAATGGAGTTCTTGAGCTCCTCTATGTCTCTTCCTTGCCTTTGTTGCTCCTCTCTCATAGCCTTTTGGTCTTCTCTGATTTCATGGAGGATGATGGAGTGCTCTTGGTGCTCCCAATAGTTGTGTGGAGAAAAATGCATCCCTTGAGGCATCTCAGGATTTCTTGATGAGGGACTTCCTCATGCTCTTGTTGAGGTCCATGAGTGGGCTTTCTTGTTTGCTCCATCATCTTTTTAGTTATGGGCTTGTCTGCTTCAATGAGGATGTCTTCCTCTATGACAATTCCAGCTGAATTGCATAGGTGACAGATGAGATAAGGGAAGGCTAACCTTGCCAAATTGGAGGGCTTGTCAGCCACCTTGTATAGTTCTAGAGATATGATCTCATGAACTTCCACTTCCTCTCCAATCATGATACTATAGATCATGATAGCCCAATCCACAATTACTTTGGACTAGTTGCTAGTAGGAATGATAGAGCGTTGGATGAGTTCTAACCATCCTCTAGCCACGGGTTTGAGGTCAGGCCTTCTCAGTTGAACCGGCTTGCCTTTGGAGTCTCTCTTCCATTGGGCTCCTTCCACACAGATGTCCATGAGGACTTGGTCCAACATTTGATCAAATTTGACCCTTCTAGTAAAAGGATGAGGATCTCCTTGCATCATTGGCAAATTGAATGCCAACCTCATGGTTTCCAGACTGAAATCCAAGTATTTCCCCCGAACCATTGTGAGCCAATTCTTTGGGTTCGGGTTCATGCTTTGATCATGGTTCTTAGTGATCCATGCTTTAGCATAAAACTCTTGAACCATTAAGATTCTGACTTGTTGGATGGGGTTGGTGAGAACTTTCCAACCTCTTCTCCGAACCTCACATCGGATCTCCGGATATTCACTCTTTTTGAGCATGAAGGGGACCTCAGGGATCACCTTTTTTTTTCCACAACTTTATAGAAGTGGTCTTGATGGACCTTTGAGATGAGCCTCTTCATGTCCTATGACTCGGAGGTAGAAGCAATTGCCTTCCCTTTCCTCTTTCTAGAGGTTTCTCCGGTCTTAGGTGCCATTAATGGTTATGAAAAAATAAAAAGCAGAGCTTTTTCCCACACCAAACTTAAAAGGTTTGCTCGTCCTCGAGCAAAAGAAGAAGGAAAGGAGGAGAAGAAGAAGAAATGGAGGAGATTGAGGTGTGTGAATGGTTCAGCCAAGGGGGTTAGGAAGTGTTTATGATGTGTGAAATTGAAGGTGGTAAGGAGGGGTATTTATAGAATAAGAGAGGGAGGGGATCCGTGTGAGAATGGGTGAGTTTGGGAGGGAAGTGTTTTGAATTTGAATGTTGTGGTAGGTGAGGTTTTATGATGGGTTTTTGGGAAATAGTGGATGGATGTGAGTGATGGAGAGATTATGGGGACGAGTGTAGGATTTGATAGGTGAATAATGTTTGGGGAAGAGTGTTATGGAAAGGTGTAAAGAGAAGAGAGAGTGAGTTGGGGTATGTGGGGATCTTGTGGGGTCCACAGATCTTGAGGTGTTAAGAATTTCTCATTCCTACACCTTTCTGGCGTTTAAACGTCCTCTGTGTGCCATTTCTGGCGTAAAACGCCAGGCTGATGCCCCTTTTTGGCGTTAAACGTCAGTCTGGCTACCAATTATGGCATTTAACACCCAGAATGTTATCCTTACTGGCGTTTAAACGCCAGTAAGCCTATCCTCCAGTGTGTGCTATTTTTTATGCTATTTTTGATTCTGCTTTAATTCTACAGCTGTTTTTGTGACTCCACATAATCATCAACCTAAAGAAAGCATAAACTAATAATGGAAAATAAAATGAAAAAGTAATTAACATAGATAAATAAGATTGGGTTGTCTCCCAATAAGCGCTTCTTTAATGTCAATAGCTTGACAGTGAGCTCTTATAGAGCTTCACAGACACTCAAAGCATGATGGTGACCTCCCAACACCAAACTTAGAAGTTGAATATGGGGGCTTTGCTTGACTCTGTATTGAGAGAAGCTTTTCATGCTTCCTCTCCATGGTTATAGAGGAAGATCCTTGAGCCTTAAACACAAGGTAGTCTTCATTCAATTAAAGGACTAACTCTCCTCTGTCCACATCAATCACAGCCTTTGTTGTGGCTAGGAAGGGTCTTCCAAGGATGATGGATTCATCCTTATCCTTATCCTTGTTGAGCAATGGAGATTCTTCCTCCCAAGTCTCATTACCATATAACTTAGCATTCAGCTTCATGATTGCTCCTAGATACCGAGCAACTTGCACTTTAACAATATCTTCATCCTCTTCAGAGGAAGAATATTCATCAGAGCTCATGAATGGCAACAGTAAGTTCAGTGGAATCTCTATGGTCATTGTATGAGCCTCAAATTCCTTTGGTTCTTTATTAAGGAACTCCTTAGTGGTCAGTGGATGTCCATTGAGGTCTTCCTCACTGGAAATCACTGCCTCTTCCTCCTCTATAGGTTCGGCCACTTTGGATATATTGATGGCCATGCACTCTCTCTTTGGATTCTATTCTGTATTGCTTGGGAGAGTACTATGAGGGATTTCAGTAACTCTTTTACTCAGTTGACCCAATTGTGCCTCCGAATTTCTGATGGAGGACCTTGTTTCAGTCACTAAACTGAGAGTGGTCTTAGATAGATCAGAGACTATGGTTGCTAAGCCAGAGAGGCTCTACTCAGAATTCTCTGTCTGTTTCTGAGAAGATGATGGAAAAAGGCTTGCTATTGCCAAACCTATTTCTCCCACCATTATTATTATTAAAGCCTTGTTGAGGCTTCTGTTGATCCTTCCATGAGAAATTTGGATGATTTCTCCAAGAAAGATTATAGGTGTTTACATAGGATTCTACCATGTAATTCACCTCTTTCATTGTAGGATTCTCAGGGTCATAAGCTTCTCCTTCATATGAGGATTTTTTAGTACTGCCGGATGTAGTTTACAATCCAGTCAGATTCTGAGAAATCATATTGACTTGCTAAGTCAATATTTTGCATTCAAAGTACCAACCTTAAGAACTCCTTTCTTCTGAGTCATCCCATTATTCACATGATTTCTTTCAGAAGTGTACATGAACTGGTTATTTGCAACCATCTTAATGTGTTCCTGGGCTTCTGCAGGGGTTTTCTTTAGATGAAGAGATCCACCAGCAGAGTGGTTCAATGACATCTTGGACAATTCAGACAGACTATCATAGAATATACATAAGATGCTCCATTCTGAAAGCATGTCAGAAGGACACCTTCTGATCAATTGCTTGTATCTTTCCCAAGTTTCATAGAGGGATTCACCTTCCTTCTGCTTGAAGGTTTGGACTTTCACTCTAAGCTTGCTCATCTTTTGAGGTGGAAAGAATTTGGCCAAGAAATCATTGACCAACTTTTTCCAAGAGTTCAGGCTTTCCTAGGTTGTGAGTCCAACCATATCCTAGCTCTGTCTCTTACAGCAAAGGGAAAAAGAATAAGTCTGTAGACCTCGAGATCAACTCCATTGGTCTTAATAGTGTCACAGATTTGCGAGAATTCAGCTAAGAACTGATGAGGATCTTCCAATAGAAGTCCATAAAACTTGCAACTCTGCTACATTAGAGAAACTAATTGAGGCTTAAGTTCAAAGTTGTTTGCTCAAATTGCAGGAATTGAGATGCTTCTTCCATAGAAGTTAGAAGTTGGTGCAGTAAAGTCACCAAGCATCTTCCTTGCATCTCTAGCATTGTTGTTGGGTTCGGCTGCCATGTCTGCTTCTTTTTTGAAATTTCCTATAAGGTCCTATCCGGAGTGTTGTGCTTTAGCTTCTCTTTGCTTCCTTGTCAGAGTCCTTTCAGGTTCAGGATTAGCTTTAACAAGAATGTTTTTATCCCTGTTTCTGCTCATATGAAAAAGAAGAGAACAAAGGGAGTAGTGAAATCCTCTATGTCACAGTATAGAGATTCCTTGAGATGTCAGAGGAAAAGAAGAATAGAAGAGTGAGAAGAGAGAGAATAAGAGTAATTCGAACAGAGAGAAGAGAGAGGGGTTCGAATTATGAGTAGAGGAGAAGTGTTAGCAAATAAATACAAAGAGATGAGAGAGGAAGTATTCAAATTTTAAAAGAGGGAAAAGAAAAATATCTTTAATTAATTAAGTTGGTTTCGAAAATGAGAAGTGAAAAAGTAGTTAGGTGGTTTTGAAAAAGATAAGAAATAGTAAACTTTTTTAAAATTAAAACAAACAAGTCAAGTAGTTAGTTGAAAAAAAAAATTGAAAATAAATTTTGAAAAGATAAGAAGTTAGAAAAAGATTTTGAAATTAAAATTTTAAAAAGATATGATTGAAATTTATTTTGAAAAAGAGTTGAAAGAGAAATTAAAAAGATTTGATTTTTAAAATTAAAGTTGATGACTTGACTAACAAGAAACTAAAAGATACGATTCTAGAATTTAAAGATTGAACCTTTCTTAACAAGAAAGTAACAAACTTGAAATTTTTGAATCAAAACATTAATTGTTAGCAAGGATTTTTGAAAAAATGAAATAAAATTAAGAAAAAGATTTTTGAAAATTTAGTTTGAAAATTTTCAAAAACATTTAAAAAATTGAAAGATGAATGTTTAAAATATGTTTGATGCAAAAAGTTATGAATTAAAACATGAAAAATTGAAAATATTTGAATTGGAAACAAAATTACCTCCCTGGTGTCATCCTGGCGTTAAACGCCCAGAATGCTATCCATTCTGGCGTTTAATGCCCACTTGGCTACCTCTTTGGGCGTTTAACGCCCAGCCAGATACCCTGGCTTGCGTTAAACGCCAGGAACCCTTTTTTACTGGGCATTTTTCTAAACGCCCAGAATGCTGCCAGTTCTGGCATTAAACGCCCAGAATGCTGCCCATACTGGCGTTTAACGCCCAGAATGATACCTTTACTGGCATTAAACGCCCAAAATGATAGCCATTCTGGCGTTTAACGCCCAAAATTCCTCTTTACTGGCGTTTTAACGCATGTGAGCTCTTTTTCTCTGTGATTCCTCTGCTTCATGTTATGATCCTTCATTTCTCTGTATTATTTACTGGAAAGATATATATATAATTTTTTTAATTTGAAATTTTGACTTGACTAAAAAGAAACAACTAAATTTTAAAAATTTTTGACCGAGTCAACTCAAAATTTTGAAAATTATGAGAAGAAAAAGGAAAAGATATTTTTTTTACTTTTGAATCTTGAATGAGGAGAGAGAAAAACAACAAAATAAAACAAAACATAAAATTTTTAGTTCAAAACAAATAATGCATGCAAGAACACTTTGAATGTCAAGATGAACACCAAGAACACTTTGAAGATCATGATGAACATCAAGAACATATTTTTGAAAATTTTTAAGAAAAGAAAGACATGCAAGACACTAAACTTAAAATTTGACACTAGACTCAAACAAGAAACACAAAAAAATTTTTTTGGTTTTTATGATTTATTAAAATTTTTTTGTATTTTTATTTTTGAAAACTTTTTGAAAAGAAAATAAAGGTTGAAACAAGAAAGAAGGTTACCTAATCTAAGCAACAAGATGAACCGACAGTTGTCCAAACTCGAACAATCCCCGGTAACGGCGCCAAAAACTTGGTGCACGGAATTGTGATTCACACTTTTCACAACTCCGATACAACTAACCAGAAAGTACACTGGGTCGTCCAAGTAATACCTTACGTAAATCTTAGTCAGGCGGATTTAATTGGTTATGAGTTTTGATAATTGAAAGATAAATAAAACGCAAATTAAAATAAAGATACTTATGTAATTCATTGTTGGGAATTTCAGATAAGCGTTTGGAGATGCTTTGTTGCTTTTGAATCTCTGCTTTCCTATTGTCTTCATCAAATCATGCGTGCTCCCTTCCATGGTACGCTGTACGTTGGTGGATTACCATTGTCAATGGCTACCATCCGTCATCTCAGTGAAAATGGTCCAGGTACGATTTTTGTACGGCAAATCAACTGTCAGATTTCTCATCTCGGATGAAAAATACCAGGCACAGCTACCGCACGGCTAATCATCTGTCGGTTCTCACTTGTGTCAGAATAGGATCTCTCTATCCTTTTGCACACTGTCACTGCGCCCAACATTCGTGAGTTTGAAGCTCGTCACAGTCATCCCATCCCAGATCTCACTCGAAATACCACAGACAAGGTTTAGACTTTTCATATCTCAAGAATGCTGTCAATTGGTTCTAGCCTATACCACGAAGGTTTTAACCTCACGGACTCAATCTGTGGATCAGAGACCCAAGAGATTATACTCTGGCTATCGTCCAATGACTACGTTGAACATCATGTAGACCGCTTGTGGTTGTCAAGCACGCGGATCTTGGCTAAGTGAGTAACAAAGATAGTGGGTGATTGTCACGGATCACCCCTTCATTCTGACTTAACTGAATTAAGTACGAGAGTATATCTTGGAGAAGAAGTAAGCGTGAATTAAAAGAGAAACAATAGTACTTGCATTAAATCATGAAGAACAGCAGAGCTCCACACCTTAATCTATGAGATGTAGAAACTCCACCGTTAGAAAATACATAAGAGAAAAAGGTCTAGGCATGGCCGAATGGCCAGCCTCACAAATGTGAAAAATGGCATAAGCTCCTTTGATACAATAGTAAAAAGTGCTATTTATACTAAACTTGTTACTAGGGTTTATAGAAAATAAGTAACTAAGTGCAGATAGAGCAGAAATTCACTTCTGGTGCCCACTTAGTGTATGTTTATGCTGAGCTTTGAAGCTTTCACGTGCATAGGCCATTCTTGGAGTTAAACGCCATCTTGGATGCCAGTTTCGGTGTTTAACTCTAGTTCTGGTGCCAGTTTTGGTGTTTAACGCCAGAAAAAGGTCTCTAGTGGGCGTTTTAACGCTAGTTTGGGCCATCAAATCTTGGGCAAAGTATGAACTATTATCCATTTCCGGAAAGCACAAGATGTCTACTTTCTAACGCAATTGAGAGCGTGCCAATTGGGCTTTTGTAGCTCCAGAAAATGCATTTCGAGTGCAGGAGGGTCAAAATCCAACAGCATCTGTAGTCCTTTCTCAGCCTCTGAATCAGACTTTTGCTCAGGTCTCTCAATTTCAGCCAAAAAATACCTGAAATTACAGAAAAATACACAAACTTGTAGTAAAGCCCAGAAATGTGATTTTTGCATAAAAACTAATAAAAATACACTAAAAAGTCACTAAAACATGCTAAAAACTACCTAAAAATAATGCCAAAAAGCGTATAAATTATCCGCTCATCAAAGAATAAGGGGTTTTGATTTTCAATTGGCAAGAAAATAAATGGCAAGAAAATAAATGAACAATTAACTAATAAAAGAAAGAAAAAGTAATCTTGGCTAGACATAGGTAATTAAGATCACTATCCTTGTCTACAAACCATATATTGACTATTATGCGGAACCAAGCTCATTAAGTCTACCTCCAAGAGCTTTAAGTACGTAATATCTACTCCTATGCTTGAGGTACGTCAAATGGCTTGATCAACATCAACCCATAAGTCCCAACCTATATACAAATTAGATTAGTAGTGGGTTGGTGTCAATGATTATCAAATTGATCACCAAGGGTTCTCAAATCATCAATTCAATGAGACCCAATGACTCAAGGTCATTCAATTCCCTTAGCCTAGGCCAAGAGTAAAGAAAGCTACTCAAAAACTAGTGTAAACATTTCATCAAATAACTAGAGTGCAAGAAAATTAAACATCACCAATTGCAAGAATTAACAAGATCCACAACCATCTTGAGCAATAAATCAACAATATCAATGAAAATAGGCATCAAAGAGAGCATGGAAATATAAAATTACATTAAAAGAAAAGAAAATCCAACAAGGGTTCATCAACATAAAAGAGGGCAAAACAAGAAATTAACAATAGAAACTAGAGAATTAAGCTATAAGAATAAGAAATTGTGAAGGAAACAAGATGAAAGCAAGAAATTACACTTAGATCTAAGAGAATTTAACCTAATACTAACCTAATTCTAGAGAGAAGAGGGAGCTTCTCTCTCTAAAAAAGTAACTAAAGGCTCATGTTGACTAACTAAGTGCCCCCCTTTTTCTCTAGCTTGAATTCTGCATGAAATAGCTTCAGGAATGGGTTGGAATTGGGCTTGGGCAGCTCAAAAATCGCCCCCATCGTTTTGCCTTAAAGTGAATCACATGTGAGCATCGACGCGTACGCGTCATGTATGCATCCGCGCCGTTTGGCAATTTTCCTATCCACGCGTACGCGCCATCTACGCGTGCGTGTCGCCATGCGATGTCACTTCTACGCATGCCCGCCTGGTGCACGGGCGTGCCAATTGATGCACTCCCAATCCTTATTTCTCATGCGTTATCCACTTTGCATTCTTTTCTCATCACTTTTTTCAACCAATACTTACCTTATAAACCCGAAATCACTAACAAACACGTCAAGACATCGAATGGAATTAAGGTGAATTAAAATTACTAATTTAAGGGCCTAAAAAGCATGTTTTTACACTTAAGCACAAACTGAGGGAGAATTACAAAACCATGCTATTTCATTGAATAAATGTGAGAAAAGGTGATAAAATCTCCCCAAAATAAACACAAGATAAACTACGAAATCAGGGTTTATCAAACCTCCCCACACTTAAACTAAGCATGTTCTCATGCTAAATTCAAGAAAAAGACAAAGGGGTATCAATATTTATTCAATATAAACTACCTAAATGCAACTTATCTAAATGACTCTACCTATATGAATGTAATTACTTGGTTAAAACAAATCATCTTCCAAGGGAACATGTGTAAGCATAAAGGCTAGATCAATAGGAATCAACTCAAACCAAACCCACAATTGCATTGAATTATCAAGAAGAAATTCACAAACTTGCATGAAGATGAATGATCATGGTGGAAACATGTAATTGAGCAATCGAACCATCACTGGATGTGTATCCGCTCTAGCCACTCAAGTGTTTAGGGGTTGATTCACTCCATTCTCTCCTAATCATGCTTTCCAAGATTTGTTCTTCATCTAACAATCAACAATCATTCAATGCATGCATGCAATTATCATAAGGACTTTGCATAAGGTTGTAATGGGGTTATGGTCAAGGTAAGGTCATATATGGTTAAGTGGACTAAAATTTGAATATTTGATTAGCCTAGACTTCCCACCTAACCTATATAATAGCCTATACAATTAAGTGCTAACCTGACTACCCATTCTTCACTTTTCATATACTCATGCATTTTCTCTTCATCTTCCAACACTTATGCATTGATTTTATTGGACTTTACCTTGGGGTAATTTGTCCCCTTTTTATTATTTTTTTCTTTTTCTTTTTCTTCTCTTTTTTTACAAGAACATCAATGCATAAGGTTAATTCATTTAATCTATACATGAGCATGCACCCAATTCCCAAATATGTGATCATAAAAAAAAATACCCTTTTATCTCAGCCAATGTTCCTAAATCTCCCCAAACTTAAATAATGAACACTCTCACTAGCCTAAGCTAATCAAAGATCCATACAAGGGACTTTTATTGTTTTTCACTTTAGGCTTGTAATGTGCTTATAATAAAGAATAATTGGGTTAAGCATAGGCTCAAATTTGGTTAACAATGGAGAGTAAAATGTAGGCTATTTAGGTAAGTAAGCTAATGAAACAATGGCCTCAATCATACAAGTGCATGTATGCAAGGAATGATGGACATATAGAATTAAACAGATCAAAGATCATAATCATAGGAGAAGAACAATTTCACATAAGAAGAAAAATAAGTGGTTAAAGATGTAACCACACCCTTAGACTCAAATCTCACAAGCTTGTGTTCTTAGCTCAAGACATGATCCACAAGGTGTATAATTCAAACAAGTTCTAAAAAAATTTTCAATTAATTGGGGTGGTGCCCTATAAATGTGTTTCTTGGAAAATTTCATTGTTTGACTAAGCTTATTAATGCAATATTGTGATTGAAAAATTTTAAAAATCCTTATTTTACCCATTTTTCAATCAAAATAAATTTCATATGCAACAAGAGTCAACTAGGATTCAACAATCCAAAAATATTTTCTAATCACAACCAAAAGCTAAAACAAGCTAAAAATAACTATATAAAGAAAATCCAACAAAAATATCTACTAACGAAAGTGCAAAATGTAATGAACTATAATAAAAGTATGCATAACTAAAGTAGAGGTATCCACAATACTAATATATACAATAATCCTAAAAAGAAATGTGCAAAATAGACCAAAATAACAGAAACTAGGGGATAAATGTCTGAAAGTGTTCACCACATATAGCTATCCACCGACGTAACGGCGGTGATCTCCCCACACTTTAAGATGAAGCATCGTCCCCAATGCTATTGCTGGGGCTCAGAATGGGGGTCGGCAGTCGCGTCTGGCTGCTGGGACTCAGGCTATGGTTGTGGCTCCGCAGAAAGCTGCTGGACCTCTGGGACAGCCTGTGTCTCTGGTGGTGCCTTCGACTGAGCTGGCTCCTTGTCGTCAAATGCGAAAGAGTCAGGAAGAAAGGGCAACTCAACGCTCAGTGCTGTAAACGCATGATCTACTCTGTCAAGGCGTCTGCATGACGCGGTGCTCAGTACGCTCCAGGAAGCGAAATAGACGATGTACCAGAAGATATGTCGGCTGGGGTGCTGGTGGTGGGGCTAAAGGTACTGCTGGTGCTGATGGTCCTGCTACAGCTAAAGAAGAAGATGGTCCGACTGGTGCTGCTCGTGCTTAAGCTCTAGACGCACGCCGAGATGGGGGCTTCTCGTGCACCCACGTACCCCACGGAATAACATCCTCCTTATCGTCGTCGCCTGGGGGTGGTGGTGTCACGTCATCGTCCCTCCAAGGGGCACTGGCTAACTCAATCATCCTGGTGACCAGCGTGGGAAAGGTGAGTAGGCCGCAGATGTGTGCTCGCCACATGTACCTCTTGATCAACCGGGGAAAATATACCTCCTTCCCCTCCATAACACAGCCGATTAGGACGAGCATGTCCACTGGAATCTCAGAAAAGTGGGTAGTAGGCATCATATAGTGGGCGAATATCTGCTGCCAAGTCCTAACATCTCTAGACAGATAAGCAAATAGCATCCCTTTGGGCTTCTTATTTTCCGAATCCATCATCCAAGGGGCCTCCGGTGTGGCAATTACCTCCCTCAAGGCATCATAATCAAAGGTCATACACTGCATTGCCACCTCCGCCTTCTCATAAGCATCTGTGGCACCAGTTTTAGGTAGGCAGTGCAATGCATCTGCAATAGCAACCTCGATAACTAGGATCTGCCCACCTCGTAGATAAACTTAATCAAGAGTCACTCTGAAGAAGTTACAGTAGAATTTCTTGACCCATGATGTGTTTATCCTTCCCAAATCTCTATCAATAAAGCCCAGGCCTTATCCCTCAATGCGGGCCATCATGGAGTCCCTCAGGTCATCGGGAAGGACCAATTTCTTTTCAATGTTCAGGTTTTTCTTTCGATAGGTTGGGAAGCGTAGCTCACAGTACAAGTTAGGAAACTTGGCTGTGTCAGTAGGCTAAAGCTGCTGGTTCGCCTTATCCACCTCATTGAGTGGGTTTTTGGCATAGCGGGCATAAGGAGAAAGAGTAGGCGCTTGAGGTGTCTTCCTCTTTCTAGAGGTAGCCTTTGCTTTTCCTTTGTCAGCCATCCTGGAAAATAGAAATTGCAAGATATAAGCACTTAGACACGAAGAGGAAAGAAAGCAAGAAAGCGCAAATTCATGAAGTGAGGTAAAAATGTTGAAAACTTGGAATGCAAGCAACAAGAATTGGAAAACAGGGAAAGGCATAAACCAAGAATTCAAGCTAGATATGCACAATGATTGTTCACTAAGCCTAATAAGCGTCATACCAAAAGAATGGTAAAAGGGTTAGTTTGAAAGTGAAAAGAAAAGTCAATTGGTTAATGAAATTAGAGGTTAGAGAACCAGTTCAAAAATTACTGGTATGATGGGTATTGGCTCAATTAAGAGAAATGCACAAGGTATGAAAAACAAGCATGTTCACATTCATGAGGAAGATGCAGTCATTGATGATGAAATATGGAATTTTGCATTAAAGCATATAATATGAAAACAGTCATCAACAATGCCATGGTCACTAGATGTGCAATGATTGGTATAAGGATGTGAGATATTCACTATGTATAACAAAAAGCAATTGGAAAACAGTTTTGAATCAAAAGGGTTACACTAGTGAGGTTCACCAACTATTACCAATAAATGAACCTTATTGAAGAAAGTTACAAGTTAAGTCAAATGATAAGTTTAGTTAAAATCAGACTTAACTTGAAAAGTGAAACACAAGAATGTTCAAATTGAAGGGAATGGGGTAGGCAAGGCACTATTTGTCACAGAAATCCGACAAATATTTCCTTACTATCCTTTACCCAATGCACATCAACGGGAATCAAGATAAACACGGGAATGCCAACCAAGTAGCCTAAGAATTAAACTTGGTGGGGTCACCTAAATTGCAAGAAGTTACAAGTTTAATTCTAGGTACAAGTTGAAGACAAACAGTTTTTAGAAATTTGGGCAGCATTCCGGCAGTAAATTGAGCGTCCCCGGATAGCAGAAAACAACAAAAATCACATATGAATTCATAAATTGCAACAAGCATGGTAAGGGCATGAATTACATATGTTCATGCAGCATCAATATAGTCATACAATGAAACTCAGCAAGGCAGCACATGAGAACCAAAAGCTCAACATAGCAAGAACAAGAATCCAAAACAGCAGCAACAGCTAGCATTCAACCAAGCATGCAACAATTAAGTAGTAAACAAGAACATAGCACTTATCAGGCCTAGAATCCTCTAACCACATCCTAACTACCTAACAGCATGTATTTCTATCTACTCCTAATAACCAAAATCAACAATTAATCTATCTAAATTTAACATACAAAATTAATTAAACGGTAAAGAAACAGAGCATCAGGGCAGGGTGAAACCTGGAAAGTAAGCAGAACAGAAATGGAAGTGGAGAAAATAGAAAGGTGAACGGAGGAAGAAGAGGCAGCAGGGTAGTGCTGCCAGTAGCGATGGTTCGCGGTGGCGCAGAGCCCACAGTGGTGGAGACGATAGCGCACAGAACAGAGGCTGCCGCAGGGGAGGTGATAGCAAGAAGGCGGAGAGCAGATAAGAGAGAGAAGGGAGGAAGAGGGTGACTGGGCTAGGGTCGGTGGCTGCAACGACTTCACCGGCGACAATGGACGTTGCGGCGGTGGCAGTTGGCTACGGAAGCGGTACGAACAGAGGAATAGTGAGAGAGGGCGGTGAGAGAGAAGAAGGAGAGATGGTGGTCGATGGTGGTTCAGCGGCGAACGGGGCTCGCCGGACGGTGGTCTGGAGTGGATGAAGGTTATGGAGTGGAGGAGTGAAGATGGAGGAGAAAGAACGTTAGGGGTGAGAAGGGTGAAGTGGGGGACGCGGCTGCGCTAGGTCTCGCATCCCTGGGGTAAGTGGATTTTTGAATCCATGCGTGCGCGCACCGTGCGCGTCCGCGTGGATGGACAAAATGAGGAATGGATGCAAAAGTGCCCTGTGCGCCTACGCGAGGCTAGGAACAGGGAGGGGCGCGAACGCGCGACGTACGCGTCCGCGTAGGTTGTGACCTGGGCCAAAGGCACAAAGTTGGCCCAGAGTTGGCACAACTCTCGGGTCCTTGGCTTGGATGCTGCAGCAGCGCTCCGACGCGTACGCGTCATATGCGCGTGCGCGCGCATCACCCTTTTTTTTTAGACACTATAAATAGCCTAAAAATACTCCTAACCTTCTCTATGACTCAAAAACCAACCAAAAATACAAAATCAAACATATTATTGAATTTTTTTTTAGAATTTTTCAATAATTTGAGGAAACTTGCAACCCAAGCAAAAACTCAAATTCAAAGTATCATCCTTATTCAATGCATAAAATGTATTAACAACTTAGCAACCAAAACAAACTTGCAAGGAAGTAAAGAACTACCTACAATGGCAACTCAATTCATTTATTATATCAAGAGAGAATGGAAAGAGTTTACCATGGTGGGGTGTCTCCCACCAAGCACTTTTAGTTTAAGTCCTTAAGTTGGACATTTGGGAAGCTCCTTGTCATGGTGGCTTATGCTTGAACTCATCTTGGAACTCCCACCAATGCTTGGTTCTCCATTGTGCTTCAAGATTTCCAATAAGTTTCACCAAGTCTTGATGGAGTTCTTCACAAGCTAAGGGTTCCCAAAAATGATTCTCATATATACCTAGATCCCAAATCTTGTTTTTGCACCCATCTTCAAGTTGCTCATAATGATTCCACTTGGGTGGTAAGCACTTAGAATTCTCCTTAGAGCACCAACTTCTCTTTATAGACCCACACAATTTGGTTCTACGCCAACCATTAGTATTCCACTTTGAGCACACAACCTTCATGAACTTAGAGTGATGTTTTCCACCACTACACAACTTTCTCTTACTCTTAATTCCACAAAGAGCTCTAAGTTGACCATCATTTTCAATCAAACCATATTCAAGTGAAAAGGTAAAGCTTAGGGATAAGAATTTTACCCACTTGAATGTTGTACAGAGTGGTGGTGACTTAGGAAGGGAGACATCCCCACACTTAGTCAATGCGAGATCCATCGCCTTATGCTCTTCCTTTACAACCTTCGCCTCTTAATTAGTCTCTACATCAAGCTTCATGGAAGAAGAATCAATTATAGAGAGGAAGTCCTCAATTATTGAATCCCTCTCTTGGTCAATTGGTGGACGAAATTGTGATGATTAACAATGGCTCAAAAGACTTGGTAGCGCTCTCAAACGTGAATCACACTTAGCCACAACTCCGCACAACTAACCAGCAAGTGCACTGGGTCGTCCAAGTAATACCTTACGTGAGCAAGGGTCGATCCCACGGAGATTGTTGGTATGAAGCAAGGTATGGTCATCTTGTAAATCTCAGTTAGGCGGATAATAAATGGTTATGGATTTTTCGAATAATAATAATAAATTTAAACAGAAAATAAAGATAGAGTTACTCATGTAATTCAATGGTGGGAATTTCAGATAAGTGTGTGGAGGTGCTTGTCCTTGTTGGATCTCTGCTTTCCTACTGCTTTCATCCAATCCTTCTTACTCCTTTCCATGGCAAGCTGTATGTAGGGCATCACTGTTGTCAATGGCTACATCCCATCCTCTCAGTGAAAATGGTCCAAATGCTCTGTCACAGCACGGCTAATCATCTGTCGGTTCTCGATCATGTTGGAATAAAATCCCTTGATTCTATTGCGTTTGTCATCACGCCCAACAATCGCGAGTTTGAAGCTCGTCACAGTCATTCAATCCCGGAATCCTACTCGGAATACCACAGACAAGGTTAGACTTTTCGGATTCCCATGAATGCCGCCATCAATTCTAGCTTATACCACGAAGATTCTGATTAAGGAATCCAAGAGATATGCGCCCGGTCTAAGGTAGAACGGAAGTGGTTGTCAGTCATGCGTTCATAGGTGAGAATGATGATGAGTGTCACGGATCATCACATTCATCATGTTGAAGTGCAATGAATATCTTAGAATAGGAATAAGTCGAATTGAATAGAAAAGAGTAATTGCATTGAAACTTGAGGTACAGCAGAGCTCCACACCCTTAATCTATGGTGTGCAGAACTCCACCGTTGAAAATACATAAGTGATGAAGGTCCATGCATGGCCGAATGGCCAGCCCCCAAAATATGATATGAATTCGAAATTAAAGAGAAGGACCAGATATGTGGTCAAAAGACCGAATGGTCAAAGACATCTAATAAACTAGTAAAAAGTTCTATTTATACTAAACTAGCTACTAGGGTTTACAGAAGTAAGTAATTGATGCATAAATTCACTTCTGGGGCCCACTTGGTGTGTGCTTGGCTGAGCTTGATCTATCCACGAGCTGAGGTTTCTCTTGGAGTTGAACGCCAAGTTGTAACGTGTTTTGGGCGTTCAACTCTGGTTCGTGACGTGTTTCTGGCGTTTGACTCCAGAATGCAGCATGGAACTGGCGTTGAGCGCCAGTTTACGTCGTCTAATTACGAATAAAGTATGAAATATTATATATTGCTGGAAAGCTCTGGATGTCTAATTTCCAACGTAGTTGAGAGCGTGCCATTGGAGTTCTGTAGCTCCAGAAAATCCATTTTGAGTGCAGGGAGGTCAGATTCTAACAGCATCAGCAGTCCTTTGTTAGCCTCCTATCAGAGTTTTCCTCAGGTCCCTCAATTTCAGCCAGAAAATACCTGAAATCACAGAAAAACACACAAACTCGTAGTAAAGTCCAGAAATGTGAATTTAACATAAAAACTAATGAAAACATCCCTAAAAGTAACTAGATCATACTAAAAACTACCTAAAAACAATGCCAAAAAGCGTATAAATTATCCGCTCATCACAACACTAAACTTAAATTGTTGCTTGTCCCCAAGCAACTGAAGATCAATTAGGATAAAAAGAAGAGAATATACTATAAATCCCAAAATATCAATGAATATTAATTCTAATTAGATGAGCGGGACTTGTAGCTTTTTGCTTCTGAACAGTTTTGGCATCTCACTTTTTCCTTTGAAGTTTAGAATGATTGGCTTCTATAGGAACTTAGAATTTCAGATAGTATTATTGATTCTCCTAGTTAAGTTTGTTAATTCTTGAACACAGCTACCTTTATGAGTCTTGGCCATGGCCTAAGCATTTTGTTTTCCAGTATTACCACCGGATACATAAATGCCACAGACACATGACTGGGTGAACCCTTTCAGATTGTGACTCAGCTTTGCTAGAGTCCCCAGTTAGACGTGTCCAGAGCTCTTAAGCACACTCTCTTTGCTTTGGATCATGACTTTAACTACTCAGTCTCAAGCTTTTCACTTGGGCCTGCATGCCACAAGCACATGGTTAGGGACAGCTTGATTTAGCCGCTTAGGCCTGGATTTTATTTCCTTGGGCCCTCCTATCCATTGATGCTCAAAGCCTTGGATCCTTTTTACCCTTGCCTTTTGGTTTTAAGGGCTATTGGCTTTTTCTGCTTGCTTTTTCTTTTTCTAAATTTTTTTTGCCACTTTTTTTTTGCAAGCTTCTGCTATTCACTGCTTTTTCTTGCTTCAAGAATCAATTTCATGATTTTTCAGATTATCATTAGCATTTCTCTTTGTTCATCATTCTTTCAAGAGCCAACAATTTTAACATTCATAAACAACAAGATCAAAAATATGCACTGTTCAAGCATTCATTCAGAAAACAAAAGTATTGTCACCACATCAATATAATTAAACCAAATTCAAGGATAAATTCGAAACTTATGTACTTCTTGTTCTTTTGATTTAGAAACATTTTTCATTTAAGAAAGGTGAAGGATTTATGGAATTTATTCATAGCTTTAAGACATAGTTACTACATACTAATGATCATGAAGTAGAGACACAAAACATAGATAAAAACGAAAAATAGAAAAAATAAGAACAAAGAATGAATCCACCTTAGTGGCGTCTTCTTCTTGAAGGACCAATGATGTCCTTAAGCTCTTCTATGTCCCTTCCTTGCCTTTGTTGCTCCTCCCTCATTGCTCTTTGATCTTCTCTAATTTCATAGAGAATGATGGAGTGCTCTTGATGTTCCACCCTTAATTGATCCACATTGTAACTCAAATCTTCTAAGGAAGTGTTGAGTTGTTCCCAATAGTTGTTGGGAGGAAAGTGCAACCCTTGAGGCATCTTCGGGATTTCTTGGTGATGAGCTTCCTCATGCGTCTCTTGGGTTCCATGAGTGGGCTCTCTTGTTTGCTCCATCCTTTTCTTAGTGATGGGCTTGTCCTCCTCAATGAGGATGTATCCTTCTAAGATAACTCCAGCTGAGTAACATAGATGGCAAATAAGATGAGGAAAAGCTAGCCTTGCCAAAGTAGAGGGCTTATCGGCTATTTTGTAAAATTCATGGGAGATGACTTTATGAACTTCTACTTCATCTCCATTCATGATGCTGTGAATCATGATGGCCCGATCCACAGTAACTTCAGATCAGTTGCTAGTGGGGATGAGGGAGCGTTGGATGAACTCCAACCATCCTCTAGCCACAGGCTTGAGGTCCAGTCTTCTTATTTGAACCGGCTTGCCTTTGGAATCTCTTTTCCATTGAGCTCCTTCCACACATATGTCCATAAGGACTTGGTCCAACCTTTGATTAAAGTTGACCCTTCTAGTGTAGGGGCGTGCATCTCCTTGCATCATGGGCAAGTTGAACGCCAACCTCACATTTTCCGGACTAAAATCTAAGTATTTCTCCCGAACCATTGTAAGATAATTCTTTGAGTTCGGGTTCTTACTTTGATCATGGTTCCTAGTGATCCATGCATTGGCATAGAACTCTTGAACCATTAAAATTCTGACTTGGTGGATGGGGTTGGTTAGAACTTCCCAACCTCTTCTTTGGATCTCATGTCGGATTTCCGGATACTCATTTTTCTTGAGTTTGAAAGGAATCTCGGGGATCACCTTCTTCTTGGCCACAACATCATAGAAGTGGTCTTGATGGGCTTTGGAGATGAATCTCTCCTTCTCCCATGACTCGGAGGTGGAAGCTTTTATCTTCCCTTTCCCTTTTCTAGAGGTTTCTCCAGCCTTAGGTGCCATCAATGGTAATGGAAAAACAAAAAGCATATGCTTTTACCACACCAAACTTAAAATATTGCTCGCCCTCGAGCAAGAGAAGAAAGAAAAGAAGAAGAAGAAGAAAAAATATGGAGGAGAGTATGGGAGGTGTATTCGGCCAAGGTGTAGAAGAGGGGGTTGTGTTGTGTGAAAATTAAGGAAAATGGAGGGGTTTATATAGTGAGGGGAGAGGGAGTAGGTTCGGCCTTTTAGGGTGGGTTTGGGTGGGAAAGAAATTTTGATTTTGAAGGTAGGTGCGGTTTATGGGGAAGAGTGGATGGATGTGAGTGGTGAAAGGGGTAATTGGGAAGAGAGATTGAGGTGATTGGTGAAGGGTTTTGGGAAAGAGTGTTTATTGGAAAGAGAGGATGAATGTTGAGAAGAGGGGAGAATATAGTAGGTGGGGATCCTGTGGGATCCACAAATCCTGAGATGATCCTGTGGAGTCCACAGATCCTGAGGTGTCAAGGATTTACATCCCTGCACCAATTAGGCATGTAAACTGCCTTTCCATGCAATTCTGGCATTTAAACGCCGAAGTGATGCATGTTCTGGGCGTTCAACGCCCATGTGCAGCATGTTTCTGGCGTTGAACGCCAGTTCCATGCTTGTTTTTGGCGTTCAGCGCCAGCTCTCCTCAGGGTGCATTCCTGGCGTTTGAACGCCGGGATGTTGCTTGTTTCTGGCGTTCAGCGCCAGATCCATACTCTGTTCTGGCGTTGAACGCCAGCCAGATGCTCCTTACTGGCATTTAAACGCCAGTAAGTCCTTCCTCCAGGGTGTATTTTTCTTCTGCTGTTTTTGATCCTGTTTTTAATTTTAATATTTTTTTCATGACTCCACATGATCATGAACCTAATAAAACATAAAAGAATAATAAAATAAAAAAAATAAAATTAGATAAATAAAAATTGGGTTGCCTCCCAATAAGAGCTTCTTTAATGTCAATAGCTTGACAGTGGGCTCTCATGGAGCCTCACAGGTGATCAGGTCAATGTTGTATAGTCCCAACACCAAATTTAGAGTTTGGTTGTGGGGATTCAACACCAAACTTAGAGTTTGGTTGTGGCCTCCCAACACCAAACTTAGAGTTTGATTATGGGGGCCCTGTTTGACTCTGTACTGAGAGAAGCTCTGCATGCTTACTCTCCCTTGCTACAGAAGGATAGCCGTGTGCCTTAAACACAAGGTAGTCCCCATTCAATTGAAGGACTAATTCTCCTCTGTTAACATCTATCACAGCTTTTGCTGTGGCTAGGAAAGGTCTTCCAAGGATGATGCATTCATTCTCCTCCTTTCTAGTGTCTAAGATTATGAAATCAGCAGGAATGTAAAGGCCTTTAACCTTTACCAACACGTCCTCTACTAATCCATAAGCTTGTCTTACTGACTTGTCTGCCAATTGTAATGAGAATAAGGCAGGTTGTACCTCAATGATCCCCAGCTTCTCCATTACAGAGAGTGGCATAAGATTTATGCCTGACCCTAGGTCACACAGAGCTTTTTCAAAGGTCATGGTGCTTATGGTACAGGGTATTAAGAATTTCCCAGGATCTTGTTTCTTTTGAGGTAAAGTTTGCTAAACCCATGTATCAAGTTCACTAATGAGCAAGGGAGGTTCACCTTCCCAAGTCTCATTACCAAATAACTTGGCATTCAGCTTCATGATGGCTCCTAGATATTGAGCAACTTGCTCTCCAGTTACATCTTCATCCTCTTCAGAGGAAGAATAATCTTCAGAGCTCATGAATGGCAGAAGGAGATTTAATGGAATCTCTATGGTCTCTATATGAGCCTCAGATTCCTTTGGATCCTCAATAGGGAACTCCTTCCTGCTTGAGAGACGTCCCATGAGATCTTCCTCATTGGGATTCGCGTCCTCTCCCTCCTCCTTGCATTCGGCCATATTGATTATATCAATGGCCTTGCACTCTCTTTTTGGATTCTCTTCTGTATTGCTTGGGAGAGTACTAGGAGGAGTTTCAGTGATTTTCTTACTCAGCTGGCCTACTTGTGCCTCCAAATTTCTGATGGAGGATCTTGTTTCATTCATGAAACTTAAAGTGGCCTTAGATAGATCAGAGAATAAATTTGCTAAGTTAGAGGTATTCTGTTCATAATTCTCTGTCTGTTGCTGAGAAGATGATGGATAAGGCTTGATATTGCTGAGCCTATTTCTTCCACCATTATTAAAGCCTTGTTGAGGCTTTTGTTGATCCTTCCATGAGAAATTTAGATGATTTCTCCATGATGAATTATAGGTGTTTCCATAAGGTTCACCCATGTAATTTACCTCTGCCATTGCAGGGTTCTCAGGATCATAAGCTTCTTCTTCAGAAGATGCCTCTTTAGTACTGTTGGATGCATTTTGCCATCCATTCAGACTTTGAGAAATCATGTTGACTTGCTGAGTCAACACTTTGTTTTGAGCCAATATGACATTCAGAGCATCAATTTCAAGAACTCCCTTCCTCTGAGGCGTCCCATTATTCACGGAATTCCTCTCAGAAGTGTACATGAATTGGTTATTTGCAACCATGTCAATAAGTTCCTGAGTTTCTGCAGGCGTTTTCTTTAGGTGAATGGATCCACCTGCAGAGTGGTCCAATGACATCTTGGAAAACTCAGATAGACCATAATAGAATATATCTGATATGGTCCACTCTGAAAACATGTCAGAAGGACACTTTTGGTCATCTACTTGTATCTTTCTTAAGCTTCATAGAGGGATTCACCATCTTTTTGCTTGAAGGTCTGAACATCCACTCTAAGCTTGCTCAGCATTTGAGGAGGAAAGAATTTATCCAAGAAGGCCGTGACCAGCTTATCCCAGGAGTCCAGGCTATCTTTAGGTTGTGAGTCCAACCATGTTCTAGCTCTGTCTCTTACAGCAAAAGGGAAAAGCATGAGCCTGTAGACTTCAGGATCTACTCCATTCGTCTTAACAGTCTCACAAATCTGCAAGAACTCAGTTAAAAACTGGTAAGGATCTTCAGATGGAAGTCCATAAAACTTGCAGTTCTGTTGCATTAGAGCAACTAATTGAGGTTTCAGCTCAAAATTGTTTGCTCCAATGGCAAGAATTGAGATGCTTCTTCCATCAAACTTGGACGTGGGTTTAGTAAAATCACCAAGCATCCTCCTTGCATTATTGTTGTTGGGTTCGGCTACCATCTCCTTCTCTTGTTCGAAAATTTCAGAAAGGTTGCCTCTGGATTGTTGTAATTTAGCTTCTCTTAGTTTCCTCTTCAGAGTCCTTTCAGGTTCAAGATCAGCTTCAACAAGAGTGCTTTTTTCCTTGTTTCTGCTCATATGAAAGAGAAGAGAACAAGAAAAGAAGAGGAATCCTCTATGTCACAGTAAAGAGGATCCTTATTATTAGTAGAAGAAGAAAAGAATAAAGAAAGGAGAATCCAAACACAAGGGTAAGGATAGAGGCAGTGATTGGAGATGAAGAGAGGTGAAGAGAAGTGTTAGTAAATGAATAAATAAATAAAAGAAGATGAGAGAGATAATTCAAAAATTAATTTTGAAAAGGAGTTAATGATTTTCGAAAATTAAAGATGAGATAGAATTAAAATTAAAATTTAAAACAATTAGTTAATTAAAAAGAATTTTTTTGAAAAAGAGGGAGGTATTTTCGAAAATTAAAGAGGGGAGAGTAGTTAGGTGGTTTTGAAAAAGATAAGAAACAAACAAAAAGTTAAATAATTAGTTGGAAGAGATATTAAAATCAAATTTGAAAAGATAAGAAGATAAGAAGTTTAATAAGATATTTTAAAATCAAATTTTTGAAAAAGATAAAATTTTAAAAAAGATATTATATAAAAGATAGGATAAGATAGATTTAATTTTTAAAGTTAAAATTAATTACTTAACTAACAAGAAACTAAAAGATAAGATTGTAGAATTTAAAGATTGAACCTTTCTTAACAAAAAAGTAACAACTTCAAATTTTTGAACCAATCACATTAATTGTTAGCATAATTTTTGAAAATAAAGATAAAATTAAGAAAAAGATTTTTGAAAAACATTTTTTAAAAAGAAAATTTCGAAAATTAATAAGAAAAATAAAAAAGATTTGATTTTTGAAAAAGTTTTGAAACGTTAAGATTTTTAAAATTGAAAATTTGACTTGACTTGTAAGAAACAACTAATTTTAAAAATTTTTGACTAAGTCAACTCAAATTTTCGAAAATTATGAGAAAATTAAGGAAATGATATTTTTTATTTTTGAATTTTTAATTATGAAAGAGAAAAACATAAAAATGACTCACAACATGAAAATTATGAATCAAAACATATGATGCATACAAGAACACTATGAATGTCAAGATGAACACCAAGAACACTTTAAAGATCATGATGAACATCAAGAGCATATTTTTGAAAAAAATTTTATGCAAAAAAAACATGCAAGACACCAAACTTAGAAATCTTTAACGTTTAGACACTATGAATGCAAAAATGCACATGAAAAACAATAAAAGACACACAACAAGAAAACATCAAGATCAAACAAGAAGACTTGCCAAGAACAACTTGAAGATCATGAAGAACACCATGAATCCATGAATTTTTGAAAAATGCAAGAAATATATATTTTTTTAAAAACATGCAATTAACACCAAACCTAAAAATTGACTCAAGACTCAAACAAGAAACACAAATTTTTTTTTGTTTTTATGATTTTATGATTTTTTTGTATTTTTATTATTTTTTTTCGAAAATTAGATTTTTGAAAAACGAAAATAAAGAAAAAATTTTTGAAAGAATTTTGAAAACTTTTTTTTTTAAAGAAAATAAAAAGAAAATTACCTAGTCTGAGCAACAAGATGAACCGTCAGTTGTCCATACTCGAACAATCTCCGGCAACGGCGCCAAAAACTTGGTGGACGAAATTGTGATCATCAACAATGGCTCCAAAGACTTGGTAGCGTTCTCAAACGTGAATCACACTTTGTCACAACTCCGCACAACTAACCAGCAAGTGCACTGGGTCGTCCAAGTAATACCTTACGTGAGTAAGGGTCGATCCCACGGAGATTGTTGGTATGAAGCAAGCTATGGTCATCTTGTAAATCTCAGTTAGGCGGATAATAAATGGTTATGGATTTTTCGAATAATAATAATAAATTTAAACAGAAAATAAAGATAGAGTTACTCATGTAATTCAATGGTGGGAATTTCAGATAAGTGTGCCGAGGTGCTTGTCCCTGTTGGATCTCTGCTTTCCTACTGCTTTCATCCAATCCTTCTTACTCCTTTCCATGGCAAGCTGTATGTAGGGCATCACCGTTGTCAATGGCTACATCCCATCCTCTTAGTGAAAATGGTCCAAATGCTCTGTCACAGCACGGCTAATCATCTGTCGGTTCTTGATCATGTTGGAATAGAATCCCTTGATTCTTTTGTGTTTGTCATCACGCCCAACAATCGCGAGTTTGAAGCTCGTCACAATCATTCAATCCCGGAATCCTACTCGGAATACCACAGACAAGGTTAGACTTTCCAAATTCTCCATGAATGCCGCCATCAATTCTAGCTTATACCACGAAGATTCTGATTAAAGAATCCAAGAGATATGCGCCCGGTCTAAGGTAGAATGGAAGTGGTTGTCAGTCACGCATTCATAGGTGAGAATGATGATGAGTGTCACGGATCATCACATTCATCATGTTGAAGTGCAACGAATATCTTAGAATTGGAATAAGTCGAATTGAATAGAAAATAGTAATTGCATTGAAACTTGAGATACAGTAGAGCTCCACACCCTTAATCTATGGTGTGCAGAACTCCACCGTTGAAAATACATAAGTGATGAAGGTCCAGGCATGACCGAATGGCCAGCCCCCAAAATATGATATGAATTCAAAATTGAGTAGAAGGACCAGATATGTGGTAAAAAGACCGAATGGTCAAAGACATCTAATAAACTAGTAAAAAGTTCTATTTATACTAAACTAGCTACTAGGGTTTACAGAAGTAAGTAATTGATGCATAAATTCACTTTCGGGACCCACTTGGTGTGTGCTTGGACTGAGCTTAATCTATCCACGAGCTGAGGCTTCTCTTGGAGTTGAACGCCAAGTTGTAACGGGTTTTGGGCGTTCAACTCTGGTTCGTGACGTGTTTCTGGCGTTTGACTCCAGAATGCAGCATAGAACTGGCGTTGAGCGCCTGCTTACGTCGTCTAATGACAAATAAAGTATGGATTATTATATATTGATGGAAAGCTCTGGATGTATACTTTCCAACTCCATTGAGAGCGCGCCATTTGGAGTTCTGTAGCTCCAGAAAATCAATTTTGAGTGCAGGGAGGTCAGATTCCAACAGCATCAGCAGTCCTTTGTCAGCCTCCTATCAGAGTTTTGCTCAGGTCCCTCAATTTCAGCCAGAAAATTCCTGAAATCATAGAAAAACACACAAACTCATAGTAAAGTTCAGAAATGTGAATTTAGCATAAAAACTAATGAAAACATCCCTAAAAGTAACTAGATCATACTAAAAACTACCCAAAAACAATGCCAAAAAGCGTATAAATTATCCGCTCATCACAACACCAAACTTAAATTGTTGCTTGTCCCCAAGCAACTGAAGATCAATTAGGATAAAAAGAAGAGAATATACTATAAATCCCAAAATATCAATGAATATTAATTCTAATTAGATGAGTGGGACTTGTAGCTTTTTGCTTCTGAACAGTTTTGGCATCTCAATTTTTCCTTTGAAGTTTAGAATGATTGGCTTCTATAGGAACTTAGAATTTCAGATAGTGTTATTGATTCTCCTAGTTAAGTTTGTTGATTCTTGAACACAGCTACTTTTATGAGTCTTGGCCGTGGCCCTAAGCATTTTGTTTTCCAGTATTACCACCGGATACATAAATGCCACAGACACATAATTAATCAACGGTACAGAGACTTATCATACATACATACATGACTAATTCCTATTTTAATCTTTATTTCTAACATCTAACAGTAACAATATCTTGCACACATACATAATTAATCTCTACTTAGTGTTATTATAATATATATTGCTAATAAAATCTAATATTATCACTATTATTTTTATTAAATCAAAATATTAAAAAATAAAAACTTACATAATTTGGATGCCCAATATAATTAACAATATGAAACTCTGGTTGATTTACTTCTTTGATTTTTGGTCTTCTTAGCATTGTTTTTCAAAAATTTTTGAGCTCTTTTGTGGTCTGACAATGGTAAAAAACGGCCAAGGTTGTGGGGTTGGGAAGCATGAAGAGAGGGATATGAGAGTGAAAGTGATGGCTGCTGGGAGGGGGGAGACAGTCGAATTAGGGTATAGTGCAACAAAGCCAACAAGGGAGCCATCTGCATGCGCGCGAAAGGAGTACGCAAATTGGACGGTTCGATTTGTGTACCGTTTGATTTTAGTTTTTCCAAATGGTCCGTCCGATTACTTTTGCATAGCCATCACAGCTCGGTAATACACCATAAACCACCATATCTCTGCTATACACCATCATTTCTTCTATATCAAAATTAAAAATTGATATTTATATTTTTTTTGCAACTAAAAATAACATCTTATTTGTCTTATTTTATTATCATATAAGCTCTTTTGCCAAGTTATAATTTTTATAAAATTTTAAATTTGTTTTTCTGTCTCCTCATCTAATGGCCTTTGTTTACATTATCTCTGAATTAATAATAAATTTAATATCATTAGTAGGTTATTTTCTAAAAAGAAACTCTTATTAATTATTTGTGATTGATTCTATTTATTAAAATATTACTCTATTCTTACGTATTTTACTAGATCAAATAATCTATATATTATACTTTTTTATAGAATTTTAAATTTTAAGATGAAATTATAAATTGTGAAGTCAATTGATATTTAAAAATAAAAAAAATTGTTGCGAAAATACTTGGATTTATCAAAACCAAATAGAAAAAAAAATTAACTCTTTTTTCTTATACTTTATCAAAAAATTCTACTTAAATAAATACTTTAATATATATTCACAAAAGATTGACAGAATTATATTTTATTATACTATAAAATTTATTATGATACGATTCTTTGTTTTAAGAGTAAATCACACTAATTAAGCAAATACTTCAAAATATATATATATAAAACGTATAGATTGATCGAGTCAGTTTTCATATTATTATTACCATTATATTATCCTATAAAATTTATTATATTTGTTTTAAGAGCTAAAAAGATTGTTTTATAACTAACTAAAAAATCTTTTCCTTGAATTTCAATCTTTATCTTGTTATATTGCTTTTCCTCCCCTCCCTCTCTCTTTCACAAACAATTATTTTCCCAAAATTGAACAGAATATTAATTGATGCCATAGGAATCTTTTTATACAAAAAAAATATGCATACGTATTTACGTGCAAAAAGTTCTACGCATAGAAATGAGAGTATTAACAAATAGACTAGTGATAAAATAAAATATTATTTGTCTTCGGTTATTATATACACAAGCTAGAATGCTGTAGGCTGTAGCGGTTAGCTTAGCAGTCATCCATTTATCTATATAAAAATTGATATATATATCTTTTTCAACTAAAAAATGACATCTCTTCTATCTTATTTTGTTATCACATAAGCTCTTTTGCCAAGTTATAATTTTACAGAATTTTAAATTTGTTTTTCTTATTATGTCTCCTCAGCATCTAATAGCCTTTATTTATATTATCTCTGAATTAATAATGAATTTAATATCATTAGCATGTTACTTTATATAAAAAAAAAACTATCCTCTTAATTATTTGTCATTAATTTTATTTATTAAAAATATTACTCTATTTTTATGTATTTTTATGTATTTTATGATGAACTTATAAATTATGAATGCAATTGATATTCAAAGATTAAAAAAATTGTTACGAAAATACTTAGATTTATCAAAACCAAATAAAAAAATAACTAACTCTTTTTTCTTATACTTTATCAAAAAAATTTACTTAAATATATATATATATATATATATATATATATATATATATATATATATATATATATATTGACAATAGATTGACTGAATTATATTTTATTATACTATAAAATTTATTATGATACAATTCTTTGTTTTAAGAGTAAAACACTAATTAAGCAAATACTTCAATATATATAGTATAGATTGATCGAATGAGTTTTCGTTATATAACTACCATTATATTTTCCTATAAAATTTATTATATTTGTTTTAAGAGCTAAAAAGATTGTTTTATAACTAACTATAATAATTCCTCTAATATCATTTTAGTTATCTAAAACATTAGTATGAAAAATTAATAGCATTAGTTTTCCACACATTTTGCGGGTCTAAATCTATTTATCTTAATAGCGCCAACGGCCTAGTATGCTGGACCCCTTCATGCCCCAAATCGGAACGCTATTAAAGGTTCACCGGAGAGCGATGGACAATGTCATAGAGAGAGAGAAGAATCTCAGCACCAATCAAAGCAATAATGAGCCACTCTAGAAAGTCAGATTTCCTGTTTTGAAGAATTTCTTGAAGAAAACGGATATTGTGCTGCAAAATGAACAGGTTCCAATGAATCATAAACAGATTGAAAATGCTATTCCTACAACCGGAATAAACAACTCGAGACAATTTATCGCAAGCCCCTCCGCGTATGATTTTGACAGGCTGAGTGATGAGTGGGAATGAGATCTGCACTCCACAAGGTCTGAGTAAAGTCGTGCGCGCAGGAGGGGCATGTGATGAGTTGTCACAACTGTAGTCTGGACTGTAAATAAATACAAGACCCTCGATGGTAGAAAAATAATTTTTTGCACAAGTTTTACCTCCACGAATTTCAACTTGAAATCAAGACTAGCAAATCTCTGAGTTAATTCAAATTCATCCCTAAGATACTCCCATATCTGAGCATATTTGGCATCTTTCCAAGCAATATCTGATCTGTGACAACCATTTAAATTTTCTTAGTTTAACGATAGACAAACAAAATGAATATAATGATGCAAAACTTGAATGTCTTAACGTTTGTTTTATCAACAAACTGCCTTATAGTCGTACAATAATTGTAACCAGCAAAGGCTAAAGCTAATTTCTAGTAATAATCATATTTGCAAACAAATATTTCAATTTTCTTGCACAATCTCTATACAGAATAACATAAAGTGAACAGTTTTAAATAAAATGAATAACTTTATTTCCTACTAAACCAAAAGCACAAAATGAAGCATTAAGTGTGCCACGAACAAGAGATTATCCATACAATTTTGAATAAAGGGTGTAAAAGTTGCAAAAGATACACAAACCTTAAAAAAAATCAAACCAAGAAATAAAAAATAAAAACAATGATAGGAAGAAAGAAAGGCAAATGAACGTATGAGCACAAAAAATAAAGTTACACAAAAATATTCATAATATACTTTCAAAAAGCGAATAGTTAACCTTCGCACTTTGTTCTTTTCTATCCCATGACTCAATCTCCAAAGATTCGGTTATATTGGTAAAAAGTTTGTTTATATTCGTCATATTCCAACAACATAACACATTTTGCTTTTGTTTAGGAGTATTTTTCAATAATTACAAAAGGATGCAAGTTAATGTCATGACTTCTCTTCTGGTTCTAATGAAGTAATTATTCAAAAGCATTGTCCTAAGGAAGATTATGCCACTGAATAAGATGGCAGCTGCAGCAATCAGAGTTTTCCAGTTGAATTACTAGGGTCTAGGGGCAGACATGGATACATTTGAAGTGAGAGGATGTGACAGGCTTTTTCAGATATATTCTAATAGACCTTGAGTGCATGGTTTTCCCATTACTAGAACAACGGAAGACTGAAGTAGGACCAGATGTCAGAAGGAATACATGTCTGCATATGGGTACAACCAACACCAACCAATTGATCATTCATAATTTAACCAACCATTAGAATAGGGTCATTGGTTGTTGGTTGTGTTACAAGACGAAGTCCACTTACAAAAGGTGAAAAAAGAGAGAAATAACAAGGGGATAGTCTATCTATATTTTAACCTTAATCAAATATTCCTTTTTCAATAGACATATTTGGAATAACTGGGACTAATGACAAGAATCTGAAAACCAAGTAGAATGTTTTATTCTAACACACAACACTTAAAAACACACAATGTCACCACAAATAGAACTATTACCTCTCAAATAGTCCAAGCTTAAGGATCACATCAGCAAGATTTGAATTTGCCTTCCCCACCAACTGGAAAAGTTTTTTCCTCTGCATTTGGAACTTTCCAGTTGCTTCCATCTCTCGGTTTATGTCTGTAAATTCTGCAACCATTCCATCGACCTAGTGTACATGGTGGCTGTTAGAGAGAGTCATTCGTACACAGGACTGTCCAAATATCAAAGCATCCTAACCAGATGTAGAACAAACCTGTCGTCCGTAGTAATCAAGAGCAATGCTTTGACCCAAAACACTACCAATAGTGCGAATTCCATCAATATTCAGGTATTGTAACATTATGTAATCTAGTCCACCTTGCATCCATGTACTTAAAGCGGGTTTTTCTCTAACTTCATACTCTAAAATCTCAAAAACAAAGTAAATACAAGACACATAAAAGCAATGTTAACCTATTATATAAAATGTTCAGACTCCATGAAATCATAATTTTATGAATGAATCTATCATTATAAAGGGCTAAACAGATGTCAAGTTTTTATAATAGTACTAAATTGATGTTAACATTTATTCCCTATCATTCATGGAAGATACCAATGTCATTTTTTTCCCTGGCACTATTCCCATGACACACTCCATGTTCAACATACTAACTTACTACAACTTGCAAATTTTGGAACTAATCTAATTTTTTACACCATCTTTGAATGATCAAAGTCGTAGTTTTCTCTCTTGTTCAATTTTCTTTTTAAGTCATAGTATTTGGTGGACAGCTATGAATTTTCAACAGTATGTTTGAGAGGAAGGATTATTAGGGTTAGGGAGGACAAGTTTTTGTGTTAAAGAAATGTATTTTAAGAGTTCTTGAATTTATTTTTTTCAAGAAAAAAGGTAGATTATCAAAAACCTTTCTGACATCTGATGGAGAAATATCAACAACCACAAAGATAAATATGGTTTTCATCGATTTCGAGAATGTGTATGATAGGGCTCCAAGTAAGGAAAGATTTGGGATTGACACTATTCAAGCAATCATATATATGCATAATGGAGTCAAATTTAGTTTTTAGAAAAAGTTAACATAGAAGAAAGATTTCGCTCTAATGATAAGACTACATCAAGGGCCCAATGGTCTGTATCTTTTTATTCTGGTCTAGGATTCCTTAACATATTGAAGAGCAGATGGTATAAGCATGCCTTTGAAAATGATATGGTTCTAATGGGAGAATCAAGGGAAGAACTAACTTTATATCCTAACAGATAACAATATAAATTGTATTCAGGAAGATGTGGTTCACTCTTATGCAGCTACGGAAACATGTAATTGCAGCAGCAAGCAACACAATAGTAACTGCCTATTACGATTGGTTTATATTAGCTGAAATAGGTTACTAGCTTCCCGCCACCTATTACCAACGATAAAACCTATAACCGACACTATTACAACCCAGAAAGCATGGAGATATCAAGGAGATCGTATGTCCATATGTCTTGGCATCGATACAGCTCGATGCACAATAGAAACCTACATGGCACACACCAGACATGTAAAAATTAAAATATAATTGTCTGCATGGACGTGTCTAGAAACACACCAATCATGATTAGACACATACCAACCACCATTCGACACAGCTGGAAAACAGTTAGGACATGACCAAATGCTTTTTTCTTTCATTTTATTGATAAATTACACCTAATGAACCGTTTGACATATAAAGAAGGGAAAATATATGGAACTGTGTATGGTTTATAAAAATACATCTCTTTTGAGGGTAATTTTGATATCTCCCTATAAGCACCCATTCGTGGGATTTTCGAGAAAAGGGGGGGATCAATTAAGGTTGGTAGTTTGTTGCCAAAACCAATTTTCACCCCGAACCCGTTTGTTCAGTAAAACTTGTACATTTGTTTGGTAAAAAGGTGAAACTACCAAACAGTAATTACTTTACTTCAAAATCAATTTTATCTAAAATCAGTTCTCTCCAAATTTCAAAATCAGTTCCACAAATGTAAAACATTTATGAAGAGAATCTCCAAATGAGTCCTCAAGAAACTTTTAGTTAGACACTTTGGTCCCTAACAAATATTAATTACCAAATTACTCTCCAACCTTTTACTTCATTAAACAAATCAATCCTCCTCACATCAAATTCTTCTATTAGAGGCTAACAGGCTCACCTATGTGGAAGGACTTATCAGAGAATTTTTATACGTACCATCCTTTCTCATTTCAGGAAGCAAACCAGATGCATGCTTTTGAACAATTTTCAAATACCCGTCAACCTCATGCTCGGGAACATTAAACAATACAATGGAACCATACTGAAAAACCACCATGTAACAGCTACTGCTTCCTCTCGAAAAAGAAGTACCCAGACCCTGAAATCCAATAAATAAATAAATAAATAAAAGGATCAATATATAATAGGCTTGGTGAATAAGAATGAACCCTAAGTATGCTTTTACACTACTATCATTACTACTATTGTTGCAATTGGTCAACAAAACTTACAAGTGTTGTTGTCAACGACTATTTTATTATTAAAAAATGTTTCCCAAGACATGGAAAAAATAAACTATAGCCAAACAAAACCTGTTTTAATGTTCTTCTCTTAAGTTGAAAACAGTAATTTTGGAAGAAAGGCTCTTAAAGAAAAACATAACTTCTGAATTTGCAACATAGAGAAACACACACTATAAGTGCTGAATTTAACTAACATGCACCAAAGAAAAAAAAAAGAAAAAAAGAAAAACGCAAAACACAGATAAAACAGAAAAGGAAAGCAAACAGGAAAAGACAGAATTTGCATGAATCCACCTTTATGAAGAAGCAAAAATGATGCAGCTAAATCAACGTAAGCAAATGCACTTTGGGGCAAAGGGCTTCCGATAACTTGCAACAATAAGCACCAGAAATCATAAGCCTCAATGAAGAAAAAAGGTTGAAAAGCAAGTGTAGCTACAATAAAGTTCAAAGAGTGCATGTGACATATTCCTTACAAAAAGCTAAAAACAATCAACAGAAAACAGAATAAAATGAAGTTAACAATAAAAATAAAAAACGTTATAATGGCAACCAAATTGATTAAATATGTAAGACAAAGAGAATAAGAGACAAACAAAAGTAAGTTTAACAGCTTATTCGGGATTGTCAGTAGCACAAAACACAAAGCATGTTTGTCTAATCAAAATAATGAAACAAACTTCGATGTTATTATTATTGAAAGTGTAGAAACACCTGCAGAAGAAAAGAATGTAAAAGATAAAGGATGTATACTGTTGGAAAGAAACATTGACTACATAGAAACTAGGCAGACCTAGGAATTAGATGTATAGAAACTAAGCACTCCTAGAAAATTACCACTCTCATTCATTGTAATTTCTGACTAGTCTTCTAGGATTTTGCATCAAGAAGAACAAGCTTCTATTCTCACATATATATTTTCACAGATTTTTCTACTTATACAAAGCAGTGAGTGATGTGGTTACATCTTATTCTCTGTTTTTATGGATTACTTTCAAGAAACGATACACTATTGGCCTTTGTTATTTCTCTTTCCTATAGGGTTGTTATCTCATCTTCTCAAGGGAAAGAAAAGGCCATGCTACACTGAAGAGGCAGGCACCTAAATTTGCAATGTCCTGCACTGTTGGCATGCCTTTGACTGCGTTGATCTAAGTTAACAACAACAACAAAAAAAATTGTATTTCTTCCTAATCAATATAAAACACCCGAAAACCATAAAACCATGCACATTAATTGATCCAATGCAACAAGCAGATAGTTCATATCATACAATTTGACATCAATATTTGTATTGTCAGTATTTAGAGCAGCGGTTCCTTCTCCCAACTGCAACGTTTAATGCAACAGCTAAAATAATTTCCCCTAATTCATCTTTCAATAATCATCATTTTTCAGAGCTTTTATAAATATCTGTATTAACATATATCGTTAAGGCTTTGATTAAAAACTTAACAAGGAAAACAAATTATAGTAAAATTAAACAATAGTTATTTGAGGTTTTAAAGCTCTTTCCAGAACCTTTCTGTCCAAAAAAAAAAAGGGATTTAAATGCACTCCTGTCTGTCAACAGTCAACTATCAAAATCCTTGAGGCTTATAATAAAAGTATATAACTTATTTGCCAGTGAATCTGGAATATAGGCAAATAAAGAAATCCAAGTTGCAATATAAATGATTCCCCCCCCCCCCTCCCAACTCTCAATATGAATGTAACTTCCAATTTAGCATACCCAAGAACGAAAATTCACAAATGATGAAGTTATGGTACGAGAGCAACTAATGAGGACAGGGGAACATAATCCAAGAGAGACGTACCCCCGATTTAGAATGATTGTCAAACTTGAGAACAACATAATTGGTCATCCTTGATGATGGCGTGACAAAGTTTGGTTTGTTCCGTTCCACCAAGCTTTTTAAATCAACACTACAGCCGTAGAAAGGAAAGTGAGAAATACAAATCAATGTACGTATGGAATAGCAAGCCACCAAATACTGTTGTTAAATGTTAAGATTCTGAAAAATATGAACTCCTTTGCGTTATCGCATCCTGAATTTTAATAAACACCTCGAGAAAGAAAAAAGAAAAGAGACAATCTCTGTTGCCATTTCTCACATAATGTGAATCACATAATGTGAATGCATCACCATGACAGCATATTAGAATATCATACCAGAGATATCACACCTTTCATAGTCAACAATTCCAAATTCTGGTTAAGTTATCAACTAACAGCACAGCTCATTGAGCATGGTTATAAACCACTGTTTTGGAGCTATTGAAGGCAGGTTTTCCAACTTGAAAATTAATGATAAATTATAAGCCTACAATGCAGTAGTTTTCAGTTACAGCATATTGCATAATTAATATTTACAAACAAATTTGTGGAGAAAATTCAGAATCAAATTCGCATATGTTTCTGCATTGTCTTGTGGCTGTGTTGCTATGGAACAATTTGTTTGATATCTTTTATGAATGTTGGGTGTGCCCAGCAACTCTATATCAGCTCCTACGATTAGCAGGAAATAGGCGAAGTCTTTGTTTTTGTGTGTAGTATACTCCACTGTTTAGATTATTTGGTTGGAGCATAATGCTTGCACCTTCAATCACAAGTTTGCTGACAAGTAAGTTTCATGGAATAGGCCTTGTGATATGTATATAGGACTTTGCCTCTCAGAAATGTTGAGAGATTGGAAAGCTATGCTTTATAGATAAATATTTTTTTTGTTTTTCTGTTGTATCAAGGATCTCTTATACTGTATCTTGTATTATCCTTCTCTTCATCTTAATGAAATTCTTCTTTAATCAATACATACCCACACAAACACAAGCAACATATATATACAAAAAAACCTGGTTAATAAACCTATACAGTAATAGAAGTTTCAAATTGAAGATTTTGTCACATTACAATGCCAATTACAACGCAACCATTGCATGTTGATAGCCTGCTATCTAATCTACTTGAGCATGACCCAAGAAGGAGACATATCATTCCCCAAGCAGTACCAGTTTCGGAGCTATCATCGATGAAGACATGTGATAATGTATTAGCCAAGATATGATCCAAACACGGAGAGAACCATTTACACAATAAAATGTCTTGTAGGTCCTTACTTTCAACTCAAATGCTTCTTTCAATTTAATAGTATCCAAACGATTATATTGTTTTGTAAAGGTACATAATTTTGCTGTCCTCGTTACTTTTGTTTTTCGGTCAAAAATAAAAATAAGATAAAATAAGAATATAAACCAATTCACCTTCCTTTGCGTAGTATATCCAATTCATCTTTCCCAATTCAAATTAACAACAAAATAATAAAAACAATTTAAACTGAAACATGCCCAAAAATAAACATAGATACCTTGTAGAGAAGAAGAAGGCTCTAACAGGAATGGAGGTTTTGGAATCTTTCTCAACGCTTCCATCTCTCCCGTCGCCAACCTCAGAGCACAAAACGGCGTCGTTCCAGTCGAGAGTGGGAAGGGAAGGAGAAGAAGAAGAAGAAATGCACCGCATAACGGACAAACCGACATTGGAGCCGATATCGCGCGTCTTGCTGGGAACGGATTGAGAGAAAGAAGCATGGGTTGGTGTTATTGCTGTTCCGGGAAGCGAAGGAAGAAAAGAGTGTGAATACGAGTGCGGGAGAGAGATGAGTGAAGTCATCAACAAGGTCGGGTAGAGAGACGAAGAAGACGACGATGATGACCAAGGTGTGTTAGCCGCCGAAGAAGAGCAAGAAGTGGAAGAGAGAAAGGTACGGAGTCGCAGGGTGGTTCTGAGGGTGAAGTAACTGCAGTTTACGGTGCGGAACATTTTTCCAGCTTTGTTTCAAACTCCGCACTCCTCAACCAACCTTCGGAGTATAAAATATGAAGTAGGGTAAAATAATTTTTTTTAATATTTAATTTAATTTTATCTATATGATTTACATCAATTTTTTTATATAGTTATGAAAAAATCAAGCTAATAATTGACCTAATTAAAATATCGCTATGTTTTTTATGAAATAGGCAAACGTAGTGTGTTATCTTTTATTATAGGTAGGTTGAGTTTTTTTTTTATATAGAAATATTAGACGAATAGACAATTAAAGGATTAATTGGTTTGTGAAAATATTTTTTAAGTTTAATTATTAGGTATATTTTTATAATTTTATCGAATTTTTTATTAAATTTTTATACTTTTTTATAATTGAATTTTTATATATTAATTTTTTTTAACGTTAAACATAAAAAAATTGTTAGTGAACTATAAAATTATTTATATATCTCTGTTTTTTATCTATAATAAGTTCATATTTTTTATTTTTACGAGATTTTTTTTCTATTCCATTTTTTCTTTTTTCCAGTTACAGATTTTTCTCTACATTACAGATTTTTCTCTAGTTACTTTTCATATGGTAATTATTTTAATTATTTCGGAATTTCAATTCTATATAACAAAAATCAGTAAAGTATGGATCTATCCACTCCATTGTCCAAAGCCTTATCATCCTCGCTGCTAACTTGAGTTTTGGTCCAAGTTAAAACACAAATGATGATTTTTCTCTTAGTTTTTTTGCTTTTTCAAAACTTGAAAAATCTGGTACATGTGTCAATGGTGGAGGCTTATTAGATTGTCCACCGCTTGATGCTTCTCTCCAACATGCTCACCAGAGTTTCAGTGCCTAAAAAGCTTGTATTGATGGTTAACTCGTTTGCTTCCATCCACATAACCATCTCTTGCCATAAGTCACATAATAAGATAAATACAAGTCACAATTTCATTGAAATTGCACATTTACATTAGATTACATTACATTACATATTTGAATATATAACTATATACAAAAAGAGTACCATTGTGAGTATTAAAGATTAGAGAAAAGCTCAGTATACAAGTGATTAGGGCTTGTAATTATTACAAGTTCATTAACACTTAATCTATCAAAACGTGCTGCAACTCCTACGTCACTTACACGCGCTATATTTATGCGTTTCACGTTTTTTTTTTCCTCTTTTTCTTCTTCTTTCTCCGTGCTTCCTCTTCTTCTTCTTCTTCTTCTTCTTCTTCTTCTTCTTTCTCTGTGTCTCTTTTTCTTCTCTTCCTCCCTCTTTTTTTATTGAAATTTCTTCTCCTCTTTTTGTTTTCTCTTTCTCCTTCATCAAAATCACCAGAAAAAACGAAGAAACATTATTCAAGGTACGTTTCTTGCCTTCTCTTTCTCCTTCTTCTTCTTCTTCTTCTTGCTACACGTTCTTCTTCCTCTTCCTGTTCTTCTTCTTCATTTACGTGCTTTTCTCTTTGTTTTCTTTCTTCGTTATTCTTGGTTTCCATTGTTTTTTGACATCAAGCTCTGAAATCGTTTTTGAAGAAGAAGAAGCAGCAGCAGAAGATGAGGAGGAAAAAGAGAGAGAGTTCTGAATTATGCATAAGGTGTACTTCAACGAATTTTGGGTGTATTTCTTAAATTCTTTGGGTGTATTTTTGTAATCCTTTGGGTGTATTTCTATAATTTTTGGGTGTATTTCTGTAAATTCTTTGGGTGTATTTCTGTAATTCTTTGGGTGTATTTATGTAATCGTTTGGTTTATTTCTGTAACTGTTTGGGTGTATTTCTATAATTCTTTGGGTGTATTGATTTCAAGAAGAAATATACTGTTTCTCCCTATATTGGGTGTATTTCTTAAATCCTTTGGGTGTATTTCTGTAATCCTTTGGGTGTATTTCTGTAATCGTTTGGTTTATTTCTGTAACTGTTTGGGTGTATTTCTGTAATCCTTTGGGTGTATTTCTGTAATCGTTTGGTTTATTTCTGTAACTGTTTGGGTGTATTTTTGTGATCGTTCGGGTGTATTTCTGAAGTTCCATTGTCTTCAAAACAATTTCAAAGCTTGATTTCAGAAACCATGAAAATTGAAAAAAACAGAAGGAGATCGAAGGCAAAGAGAGAACGCTTTTCCATACAAATCATACAAGTCATTTATGTTCACGCTTCTTCTTCTTCTTCTTCTTCTTCTTCTTCTTCTGCTTCTTCTTCTTCTTCTGTAACGCGCGTATTAGGCCCATCTTCTTCTGCTTCTTCTTCTGTAATGCGCGTGTTAGGCCCAACTTGTAAGACTTGTAAACAAAAATGACTTGTTAAAATCCGCAACAGAGGTGTAAATTTAATTTTTTATCGGGTGTATTTATAGTCTGTGTTTGGGTGTATTATGCAGATCTCTATGCAGACCATCATATATGGGTTCCAATCTATCTGGATCACCACTTCATATTATAATACCTATAAATCAGACATTTTGAATACACCAGAGAGAGTTTAATTATGGAAAAAAATTACTTATAATTGGATCAAATATATTTACACCATGTGTTCAATTTCTTACAAGAGTATATAACAGTTACATTAATCAGTGACAATATCATTAGAATCTATCTGACAAAATGGACTCAATAACAATGAGGATGGCCTGGACAGTCTTATTGCATCACTTCTCCTCGCTCATATTTCTGAATTTCTCACTCAACAGATGGGTTGCACACTTTAGGTCCTGATTTGCTGTAAACAAAGCAAAATTAGAGTTAGATATATTTTTATTATGAAAAACTGATTTGATCGAAGACATATATTTGTTTTTACATTTTTTTCAGCTTGGTTTTTGCCTTCCATTTTTACTGCAATGAAAAATACACCCATAGATATCAGTCAAATACACCCATAGATCAACCAATACACACAAACCGATTTTATAAGTATTTAATGAGATCAGTTCAAAATGATGTTCAATTGACTCAAACAACGATAAATATACAAGCTCTAGCAATATTACAATGTCAAGCAATATACACCCAAGGACAAGCAATATTAGAACAGTTGCAACAGTTGATTATATTACATGATATGGGTTCAGGAATATACACCCAACAAATTACGCCGTATACACCCAACAATCAACCATATACACCCAACACATTACGCCATATACACCCAACAATCAACCATATACACCCATACAAATTACTCCATATACACCCAATAAATTAAGCAATATACAGCGAAAAATCAGTTACGAGAAGAACTAGAACAAGAAGAACAGTAAAACCTAGAACCACTTTGAAGAACAGTAAAACCTAGAGGAACTTACAAGAAGAGTAAAACCTAGAATAAGAAGAATAGTAAAAACAGTGATATGAGATTTAGAACAAGAAGATCAATAAAACCTAGAAGAACATAGAAGAACAGTAAAACATAGTTCTTCGATTTCGAAATCAGAAACAGAAATGTGGAAAATGTACAAGATGAGTAAAACAATAACGTACCTTGAATAATATTTTGTTGATGGTTTCTGCTATTATTCGCGACGAGTTCAAATGTCTCTTCAGTTTGGAATGTTGCTCGAAACTTTGTGGTTTGTGTTTTCTTTGAAGGAGAAGAGGAAGAGTTAGCCATGACGAGCGATTATTCCGAAGAGTAACCGTTTGAATAACGCGCGTGGGTTGATGCTCCATTCAAAGGGAGTTAATGCGCGTAGATAAGTTATTGAGTTGGGCTAACTTGTAAGGCTTGTAAGCCTTTTTTGCTTGTATGTGTAGCAGACCCCTAAAGATTATCATTGTAGTTTGCTCTTTAAGCACTTGCTTCAGTGATAGATCTTTGAGTTCTGTTGAAGTGATGAAGAAATGCAAGAAAGGAAAAGGCATAATTGATCTCATATGCCATTCCAGAGCGCCAAGAACTCCAATAAACTAGTATCATTACAGTAACAGCAATCAACAATCAACAAAATTTATAATCAGCAAAATAAATTCATAAACAATTCAATAATTAACAAAATTTCTGCATATATATCCGTATTTTAAACCCTAAACCATTATATAAAAAAAAATCAGAAATCAATTCAAGAAATAGATATTCAACTAGAGTCATATTTTTATTTTAATCTGCTCATAAATCATTATGTAAAAAAAATTGACATATGCTTAAACCTAAAGAATCAATCTTGAAAAATTGAAAAAAAAAACTAATCACCACCTGTTGTTGCAGGTTCAGGTAACAAGGACGAGACAGAGTCGCGTCGTGGCGCGGCAAGGTGATGCGAGGTGCGGCGAGGCGAGGCAATGGATCGACTTATGGCAGAAGAGCAAAGCACTCGTGGACCCGTGGATAACGTAGAGGGGTGACGACCACCAAGCGACGGACAACGACGACGACAACACCAGAATGCGACAGAGGAGAAACGCTGCTAGACGGGAACTTCGGTGAATAACTTAGGGCTGGTTAGGGTTGCTTGACTTTGGGACAAAATGCCAAGGGTTCTTTTGGTATTTTAAAAATTGCAAGTGCTCTCAATTAGGTAATCTAACCCAATTATAATAATATTCGTTTTTTTAATAGAATATTCTGTTAGTTTAAATATTTTTTCACGACAGAGACTAAATTAAAAAAAATTAACGAATAATGATCCAATTAAAAAAATATAGAGCCTAATTGAAAATTTAGTAAAACTTAGAACCTACAGAATAATTAAACCTATTTTTATTTTTGTTTTCTGTATTTATTTTTAAAAAATAATTTTCAAATTTTTCACATTTTAAAAAACACGATTGATTTATGAAGAGAATATTCATTTCTAAGCATCAAAAATAATAACAATATATTTGGTTGGTTCATTTTTAAAATGTATTTTTAATATTTTAAAATTTTAAAATTATATTTTTATTAAATGTATAATTTTAGTTATTTAATTTTTTATTAAATTAACAACTAATTTTTATATAATATCAATATAAAATAAATTATTATCTTATTATGCTATGTTAGGAAATTTGATATCTCATATATATATATATATATATATATATATATATATATATATTGTTTTGTATTTTCTATGTCACTGTATAATAATAAAAAATATAAATTGAAAGAATATAATAAAATTGCACTCAAATTAATTTTATTCTACTTATAACGATCTAACTTTTAGCACGTCATGATTATACTAGAACTAAAATATTACTAATCTGTTCTTGTATATACTCTAACTTTTTTTTAATGTAGCATATAAGTTTAATTCACCGTCAATTTCGAGAATTTAAAAAAAAAAAACACATTAAAAAGAAAAACAATCATGTACAATGAATCATAAAGCAGAAAGAGAGATACGAATAAATATAATTCATAGGATAGGCATACAATTCTCATTCATACATTCAAGGAGTAAAAGTAATACCAGTAGTACAACATAACACATGTTAACTCAAATATTAGATTTCTTAGCTTATGATATTTCATGTATATAATACAGACTCTTTTAAACATGACGCTATATCCTAGTCCATCTGAAAAACCTCTAATCTGAAACTTCAACTAGAAAAGTCTTACCACTAAAGAAAATACTAACAAGAAAAGAAAAAAAAATATTCTAGGCTTCGTAACTTCATATGACATCGGCCGTCTTTAAAATATAAAGGCACTTCAACTCTAGGACGTAGCAAAATAGACAGCATTATCTTTTTATCGAGTGTTATCATTGGCTCTGCCTGTAAAAACAGTGAAAGAAATAAGATGAGAACCTACAGTTCCCAATAGAATACTAAGAAAGGAAAACATTTCGCTCATCGGTCATAGGACAAGGCTCTAGTGTAGGGATATTCACACGCATTATCATTTCGATCCTAGGTTACATGTTATTATCTTTTTTTCATCCCGTAATTGTTTTAGTCCCCTTTTTCAATATAACCCAATCTTAATCTCCTCTTATATCATTCCTTATAGTCTCTTATCCTCGTTTATATTAGGATCAGTATTATCACAGCCAGTTAGTAACAGTAGACAATCATAGATAAGTCACAAACACAAATATAGACAAATCACAAAACACAAAAATAAAGAATCAACTACAATACAAGATCACAAGAAATATGTTACAAACAATCATAATGCATGTCAGTCTTAAGCAGGCCATGAGGCGTTACGCATCACTGTCCTCATGAGATTGTACTCATAATCAAATTGTGAGCGGGACAAAGCTACGATCCTTACCATTGACAGAACGAATAATAATAAAGAATTGGACAAGTAGAATAAACCACCATCCTTGCCAAGCAAATAAGTATTCAGTTCTCAATTATTAATTATCAATTTTTTATTTTCTGTTATCAATTCTTATTTTTTCATTTATCATTTCCTAATTATCAATTCTCTATTCTCTATTATCCTTTTTACCCTCTTAGTTCTCTGTATTTAGTTCTTAGTTAATCTCTTCTCCGTTACCTTCCCTCATCAATAAATTTTCTTAGTTTCTTACCTCTACCTTAAATCAGTTATGTAAAAGATCCCTTGGTCTTTGGTTTTAAATTACGTTTTTGCCCTCTTTTACTTACACTACCTTGATATCCTTAAACTTCTATGAAATGATCTTCATGTTCTTTAACCTTTTATATTACCTTTTTAATCTTTAATGAAAATTATATTTATATTCTTCTTTACAAAATTACATCTTTATCCTTATCTTTTTTAAAAGACACCTATACCCCCTCATTGTCTAAATTGCCATTTTATCTCATATTTTTACATAATAACCTAATCCCTGCCTCTTTCCTTAATTACAATTTTGCACCTAACATTTTGCAAAATTATATCCCTGGCCTTTTATAAAAGATTTTGTTCTGTTCCTGAGCTTTTACAAAATTATAGTTTTGTCTCTAAACATTTTAAAATGATTATTTTGCCCTTGAATAATTTCAAAAATTATCATTTTACCCTTAATATTTTGTTAAAAAATCATGTTATTGTCCCTTATAACCCCACATTACATATTTAACCCCGAAATATTTTCAAAAAGATTATATTACCCCCTTATGAACTCCACTTTACATATTTAACCCCAATTTTTTATAAAAAGACCACTTTGCCCTCAAAATCCTCCTTGCTCATAATTTTTCTTTCAAACTCTTTTCATGGCCGAATTGGCCTTAATTCTTTTCTCTTGAACCTCTCTTACATGTCTTACCTTTTTGTTTTTCATTTTTATCATTAAAACTTCCATCTTTAAAATTTAAAAACACTGATATACTATCATCGGGTGCATCGGCCACTTAGGCTTCAAGCATATATCATCATGTAACATATCCAATTAACATTCATACATCATCAAACATTCAATTCATCATCAAATTTCATCGACCAACAATCATAAACATCACTTAAAGCTTTAAGACATATATGAAGATTTTAGGTTTAACCTAACTCTTACCTTGATTCCAAGTTTTTTAACCACCTCTTAGAACCTTTTTAGCACCAAATCCTTTATATGTTTCAATCAAAAACAATTTTTAGGATAAAAAAGTCTTAAGGCCGAATTGAACACAAAGAAAAAGGGAGAGTTTTATTTACCCTTTAAGCTTGAGACTTTGTAGCTTTCAACTTCTTAGAACACCTAGAACATAGTTTTATGGATGAAACAAGATCAAACATGAGAATCACCTTGATGCACATAAAGATCGAACCATTACATGAAAAGAGAGGGATTCTTTCACCTTTTTTCAAGCTTGTTTATGGTATTTTTCTTACTCTTTGAGACTTCTAGATATGATTTTCTAAACAAAAATATCAAGAACATGTAGTTTCTTTCATAAACACCACATGACCAAAACTTCAAGCGGAAAGAAGGAGAGAAAATGAGGATGAGAGGAACACTTTAATTGATTTAGAATTTGAAGAAAGGCTTTCCTTTTTTCACTAGACAAAATTGAAAGCAAGCTTTTATGGAGGTGTATGCTTGTGTTTTCTCTAGAATTCTTTTGAAAAATGAAGAAAATAATGAAGTAGGAGGTAGGAGAGAAGAGAAGATCGTGGAAATTAAAGGAGGAATAAGGAAGGAACTTAGTCATAAAATAGATTTGGGGATAATTACCAAAGTTAGATATTTTTTATCACATATTGTTACTTTATCAGAATACATAACTCAATTACTAGTATAAATGACACTGGTATTTTAATCATCTTTATTCTAGAATATCTCTAAAGTATTTTAGTGTCATAGTACTAATTAGAGAATACCAATAATAATCTTTACTGGTTGAACTTTAGACTCGGTTATTATATTATTACCATAAAATACCATTATCATAAAATACTATTATAATAAAATATTATTATTATAAAATATTTTTATCATAAAATATTATTATTTATTTTCATGTATATTCAAAATCAGCTCGTCAAACAAAGTCTAATCGTATCACTTGAATTTCATGAATTTCCAACGTATAAAGTTCAAAATGTCTGTTACTAAAAATCTAGGTTGTTACATTACTTATTTTGTTATTAATTCTTTAGATTTAAACCAAACAAATTAATTAATTAATATTAAAATTTTTTATGTAAACATTTTATTTAACAAATAATTTATTAATAAAATAATGAATAAATAAATATTAATGTTAAAAAATAAAGTTTAAAACAAAAAGCTACCTTTCTTGTTAATATTTTTTAAGTTTTTATTTATTCTTTTAATTTTTATTATCGATACTTTCATAATTAATCGTTGATTTAAAAAATTATTTCTTTAAACGAGATTGTCTTACCTCTGAAAAATGAATATAAAAAATAAAAGAATTTAAAAATAGATATTAATTTAAAGAATATGTATTCAGTACTAAATAAAATAAAATAATTCAATAAATATATATTTAATTTTAATTAGAGCTTCGTTTTTTTTTTTGTTTACCTCGTCTACATAGCTCAAAGATACAAAATAAGCCTAAAATAAAAAATCAAAAAGGGTAAATGAAATTAAAAAAATATTGAAAAATTTTTACCTTTTCAAGAAGATGTTTATTCAAGTCTAGGGTCTTTTCTAATCCAAACAGGATAAACAAACTAGGGTCATTTCTAATTCAAACAGGATAAACAAATTAAGTCTCAACCTATATCAATAATCTCTACTTTTGATTCTCCCTAACACTAACATATTAATTTTCTCAATATCATTATTATTCGTTTCAGTATTAAATCCTTCTGGTTCCATAGTCTCTACAATTATTGTCATTCAATCCCCAAAGGTATCAATCACCATCATTAGCCATACTAGTGCTCTCATAAATCTCAGTTCTCTCCGATACAAATCATCATCTCTCTCCATATCATAACTGCCCATATTTCATAATCCTATATCAGTTCTCATCAAATCGAAGCAAGTGGGACGAGTCACTACCCTTGCATCTACCTGGAGAGCTCACATGTCAATCAATACTCATTCAGCATCCTCCAATCACTCAATCATTCAAATTTCATTTAAAAACAAAAGCTCCTAGCATCACCATCGCTAGCATGAGGGACCTCTCAGTTATATAAACACATACAAGACAATACAATGAATACACAGATAGAGATAACAGACAAGGCAATTAGATCAAGTAGCATATAAATACAATTAATCAATAAGCAAGACAAAAACCAAAAGCACACCCAAACAAACAAATGATGTATATCTGTCATATGGCTAATGACCTCCTCTATCAGTTATACAGTAGTCAATCCTGACACATTCGGTAGCTAATACAGACATAAAACTCCATAACACGGAATAGGTATTACACGTCTACCCATGTTGGTGCTTCACCACAACCCAGAGTAGGCATTACTCATCCACTTAGGCAGGTGTCTCAACCATAACCCGGATAGGAATTACTCATCTATTTTCAGGCCATAACTTGGATAGAAATTACTCATCTACCCTCAAAATCACATCTCGGATAGAAATTACTCATCTATTCTCAAAATATAACTTAGATAGGGATTACTCATCTGTTGAGTTAAGAAATTAACTAAATAAATTAGTGATGACAAATATTATTTTTGGGCAAATAAATAATTAGTGTTGATTAATCATAATTGCATATTACTAATTATTTATAAAAATACTTCAGGCCAAAATCTGAATTACAGCCCAAATAGAATGGAAAATAAAGCAAGGCTAATGGGTTAATGAAATAAACAAAGCCCAAAAGAAATCAAAGCTGAAAAATCAAAACGGGCCAAGCAAACCATATCAATACTCAAGCCCGATTTGTACTCAGCAAGCAATTCTCTCTCACTTGCTTTCCCCAACTCAACGTACACTTTTTCCCTTTGGTCAGAGAAACATAGAAGAAAGAGAGAGAGCTTCTTCCACACGCTACTCACCGAAGAAGAAAGAAAGAGAGAGATTAAGCTTAAAAGGCAAGAGTCTAATCAGAAAATCCAAACCAAATCCAGCTTAGGTTAAAGGTAACCCATTTCCTCTTACATGCATAAGATCTTCTTCTCTTCTTTCCAACTCTCTGCTCTATCCAAAATGGGATACAAAGGAAAGTTGATCTCTGTTCTTCACTGCTACAAATCTACGGTCACAAGAGATTCTTGGGGACCAAGTTGCATCTCTATGGTTCGGATTTGGTTGACCATTGGAAGACAATTTCGGTTACTCCTTCCTGCCTTTCGGTCAAGTTGGAGAAGTCAGAAGCAAAGATCCTACTTTGATGTTTGAGAAGAAAAAGTGAGCTTGTGGGTTGGTGAAGCTCAAGGCTCAAGGTATTGACCTTGGAAGAAGAACCAAGCAACATGCAAGGAGATAAAAGAAGCTGTTTGTTCATTCAGAAAGTAAGGAGAAAAAACCAGAGTGTGAGAATAGTGTTCTGTTAGGAAGTTCATCTACTTGGATAATGCTTTCTTTCAAAGAAGCATTCGGCCAATACTGAAGAACTCAAGCTGAGGTTTGTGAATCTGGTTTTGCACATAGCAAAGAGGCTGCTGATGAAGTCAATCTCCTTCATGTTTTACTGATTGTGATGTACTTTTCTAAGCTTATCTTTCTGTAATTTCTTGAGAGAAAAGGCATTGTGAGAAAGCTTGAGAAAAAGCCAAGAGTTGAAAAAGGCTGAGAGATACACTTGAGAGAAAAGCCTAGAGTTGTTTTCTGATTTCTTTAGGTTAGCTAAGTGTCTTGTATCTTGTACCTGTTTGGTATCCCTTTCTTAGTTGGGTTAGCACTAAGAGTGAATAGTTAGGAGTTAGCATAGCCAATGTCAAGTTAGGATAGAACTTGAGTGTGAAATTGGTGTATGTAATTCTGTTAACTATAGTGAAATTCCTCCATAATTGTGGAGGAGACTGGATGTAGGTTGCATAGCACAAGGCAACCGAACCAGGATACATGTTGGTGTTCGCTGTTCTCTTCTCTGCTAAGTTCTGTTTTCTGATATTCATGAGACAAAAATAAATTTTCTCATAAATTTCCGCTGCTGAGTTCAAACAGAATCAAAATTGCAAAGGTATTTCAAAAGGGTAATAACAGCAATTAAAAGGAAGGCATAGATTCAACCCCCCTTCTCTAAGCCTACCACAACCTTCATCATCTATCCTCAAAATTACAATTCAGGTAGGAATTACTCATCTATCCTCAAAACTATTACTCAACATCTCAACATTCATAGACATACTCACACATAATCCTCATCATCATTACCTCATTCAATAGTATTGGTTTATCATTAACTCAATTCTCCACACCACAATCTCCCTCAATATCATTCTAACTTCCCCTATATGTTCGCTCTTATTCCAAAGCCTAAAAACTAGCTATCAGACCTTAAACAGGAGTTACAAAGGTGAAAGAGCAGAGTAGATAGACAAAATAGTTAAAATAAATATTTTCAACAAAACAAGACATTCATGCGTACGCATGCCTAGTGCGTACACGTGAGTCCCCTTCTGTGTGTGCGCATGGTACGTGCACAAAAAATATTTGATTCTAAAAATGCAAGTCGTGCATACGCATAGTACGTGCACAATACTCGCACAAAGCTCTTTCCAGTCTATAACGCACCTCATGCGTACACATGACCCCAATTTCCTGCAACTTCTACAGAATTCCATTTTTAACCCTAAACTTCAAATATGCATGAATTTTTCATTAAAAATCATTTTCAATCTGTTCTTTGAACGTCGTAAACTTCACGGACCCAATTTTTATTCAAAATAAGTTTCACAAGATTTGGTGGTCTGAAAGCCATGTTATGGCCTGCCGATTTTGGTCAAAAATAGGTTCTTGCCAAGAGTTACAAACCCTCTAGTTTATCCAAAATTCTCAATCCAAAACCAAACCAATCATACTCAAATCAATACTAATCCTCCTACACATTATCACATGCTCGTCAATCACTTCACAATCATTCTAACTCCTAAGTTCTTCAATTCATTCAAAGATTTTCACTTATAATTCCATGATTAATCCTTAACCAACCTAACTCACCATTATTCGGCACAACATTCAATTAGCAATTCAACATACATTTATCAGTTTCCTACCTTTCATAACTATTTCTTGCACCAAATCAAACAATTCCAACTCCAACCTTTATCACACACATACTCAACATCCATAATTCACAACCATATTGTCATCAATAATTTCATTCAATAATTCACACTGTTTACCTTCACTTGCCTCATAGGGGATTTCCTCACCCTATCACGGCCTTCACCCCAACACCCACATTAATTATCAACATAATCAATAATATCACAACTCATGTCCCATTCATTATATAAAAATTAATATTACTCCACCACTCAATTCACAATATCGCAACCAATTGAATCAAGCATACATTGATTCAACTAATCACAATAGAATCTAATTTCAATCCAATCCTATCCTAGGGGCAATTAACCTAGGCATTTAGATAACTTTACATAATGCCTATCTGAAACTCAAACACATACTAGTTTCTAGACCTTTGATTTTCTTTTCTTTCTGGCCAAACCAAACTCGTCCAACACCAATCGAGCCTCAATTAATAGCTCTAAGATCGATCCAAGCTCCCAAAGTGTACCAAATGACCCAACAACTCTAATATTACTAATTTTACACACACACACACACACACACACACACACACACACACACACACACACACACACACACACACACACACACACACACACACACACACACACACACACACACACACACACACACACACACACACACACACACACACACACACTGGTGCACGAAATTGTGATCACTACTTTTCACAACTCAAATAATCCCCGGTGATGAAACCAAAAACTTGGTGTTCAATACCATGGCATAAACACAACTTCGCACAACTAACCAGCAAGTGTACTGGGTCGTCCAAGTAATAAACCTTACGCGAGTAAGGGTCGATCCCACAGAGATTGTTGGTATGAAGCAAGCTATGGTCACCTTGTAAATCTCAGTCAGGCAAACTCAAATGGGTATGGTGATAAACGCATAAAACATAAAGATAAAGATAGAGATACTTATGTAATTCATTGGTAGGAACTTCAGATAAGCGTATGAAGATGCCTTCCCTTCCGTCTCTCTGCTTTCCTACTGTCTTCATCCAATCCTTCTTACTCCTTTCCATGGCAAGCTTAAGTAAGGGTTTCACCGTTGTCAGTGGCTACCTCCCATCCTCTCAGTGGAAATGTTCAACGCACCCTGTCACGGCACGGCTATCCATCTGTCGGTTCTCAATCAGGCCAGAATAGAATCCAGTGATTCTTTTGCGTCTGTCACTAACGCCCCGCCCTCAGGAGTTTGAAGCACGTCACAGTCATTCAATCATTGAATCCTACTCAGAATACCACAGACAAGGTTAGACCTTCCGGATTCTCTTGAATGCCGCCATCAGTTCTAGCCTATACCACGAAGACTCTGATCTCACGGAATGGCTGGCTCATTTGTCAGGCGAGCACTCGGCTGTCAGGCGATCAACCATGCATCGTGTATCAGGAATCCAAGAGATATTCACCCAATCGAAGGTAGAACGGAGGTGGTTGTCAGTCACACGTTCATAGGTGAGAATGATGATGAGTGTCACGGATCATCACATTCATCAAGTTGAAGAACAAGTGATATCTTAGAACAAGAACAACCGGAATTGAATAGAAGAACAATAGTAATTGCATTAATACTCGAGGTATAGCAGAGCTCCACACCTTAATTTATGGTGTGTAGAAACTCCACCGTTGAAAATACATAAGAACAAGAGTGATCATTGGCTTCGGTCCCAGAGAGGGAACCAGAAGAACCAAGATCTGATCTAAGAACTAGATGTCCGAAGATGAAAAATACAATAGTAAAAGGTCCTACTTATAGAAAACTAGTAGCCTAGGGTGTACAGAGATGAGTAAAAGACATAAAAATCCACTTCCGGGCCCACTTGGTGTGTGCTTGGGCTGAGCAATGAAGCATTTTCGTGTAGAGACTCTTCTTGGAGTTAAACGCCAACTTTTATGCCAGTTTGGGCGTTTAACTCCCACTTTTGTGCCAGTTCCGGCGTTTAACGATGGAATTCCTAAGGGTGACTTTGTACGCCAGTTTGGGCCATCAAATCTTGGGCAAAGTATGGACTATCATATATTGCTGGAAAGCCCAGAATGTCTACTTTCCAACGCCGTTGAGACCGCGCCAATTGGACGTCTGTAGCTCCAGAAAATCTGCTTCGAGTGCAGAGAGGTCAGAATCCAACAGCATCTGCAGTCCTTTTTGGTCTCTGAATCAGATTTTTGCTCAGGTCCCTCAATTTCAGCCAGAAAATACCTGAAATCACAGAAAAACACACAAACTCATAGTAAAGTCCAGAAAAGTGAATTTTAACTAAAAACGAATAAAAATATACTAAAAACTAACTAGATCATACCAAAAACATACTAAAAACAACGCCAAAAAGCGTACAAATTATCCGCTCATCACACACACACACACATACACACACACACGTGACAAACGCGTGCCCATCAATAGCTCGTCAATTAGAGATCTGGATCAAAAGTTATAAGCAAATGAAATTGGAAGTGATTAGTGTCACTAGGTTTTTTGCTCTCTTCTCTCTTCATCACCATTCCTCACTCTCTCAATGTGGGTGAATGGTGGTTTTTGTGATGAAGCGAGGTATTTATATAGTGGGCTTAGGCCCACTTAGACTCGGTTCACTCGTTTTTGTCTGTTGGCCCGATTTTGGGCCATAACTTTTAAAATTTTAAATCAGATTCTAAATATTTTTATTTTTCTAAATTATAAAATTTAATTTCCTAATCTCTTTAGCTCATAATTAATTTATTAGTTAATTATTTATTAATGAATCGAATTTTACAACTTTTGCAAAATGCAACTAAAAGCTAATATTGAGATTTAGAAGAAAGATATTTTTGGTGATATTTTCAAAAGAAAGAGAATTTTGATTGGAAGAATAGGGGGGATTCAAATATGTGTATCTTATGAGAGGAGTAATAGATTAGATAACCTAGAATGGGATCTGCAGAGGTAACTCCAAGAAATGCTAGATAAAGAAGAGAGACTTTGGTTGTAGAAGTTTAGAGCTCGATAGATCGCTGATGGGGACCGTAATACAAGGTAATCACACCCATACTATTATAAGAAAAAGAAGGAATATGGTCTTGTGCTTGTGGAAAGAAAATGGAGAGTGGGAAGAAGAGCTGAACAATCTCCAGAATATGACTAATGAGTTTTATGTCAAGCTTTTATCAGAAGAAAGGAATATTAGGGAGGTAGTTGAGTGCACTAAATCTTTCCCTCCTATGGATGAAGTGTTGATGCAGGGTGCTATGTTAACACTAAACATGGAAGAAATTAGAGATGTTTTCTTTAATATTGGAGCTTTTAAAGCTCCAGAGGTTGATGGGATCCCATCATTTTTTATCACAAGAACTAGAGTCAGATACATAAGGATGTTGAAAAAGTGATCAAGAGGATTTGGGAGCACCCTGAGGATGTGAAGATGGTGAATAAAACCTTGCTTGTTTTATTCTCCAAAGTTGACAAGCCCGAGTTCCTAAATCAATTCCGCCTAATTTTGCTGTGCAATGTCTTATATAAGGGTTTCTCCAAGATTCTGGTTAATCGTATCAAGCTCATCCTCAAAGAAAGGATATTCCCTCATCAATCTTGCTTCGTTCCAGCTGTAATATTGATGATAACATTGTTATAGTCAAGGAGATGGTTCACTCAATAAAGAAATTTGGAGGTAACAAAGGCTTTATGTCCATAACAATTGATCTTGTTAAAGCTTATGATAGATTTTATTGTAACTTTATTCATTCTACTATTCTTGAATTCAAAATTCTGCTCCACTTGTGTAATGTTGTCATGAATTGCATTACTTTCCCACTCCTCGGTGCTGTGGAACAATCAGAGGAGTGACTCTTTTATGCCTTCGCATGGTATCAGGCAAGAGGACCCTTTGTCGTTTTATGTCTTTGTGATTTAGGTGGATAAACTCTCGCATATGATTCATGAGGCAGTGGGTGAAGGGAGTTGGAAGCCGATGAGGGCTGGTAGGAATGGCCCCCTATTTCACACCTTATGTTTGCGAATGACGTAATTCATTTTACAAGGGCTTTTAATAATTAGGCTTCTAAAGTTATAGACATTCTGGACAAGATTTGTGCTACCTATAACGACCTGTATTTTTGAAAATATAAATATAAATAAGTTATAATTTATCTTGTTAATTTGAGCTCCTTACTTTTAGAAACTAATTTATTAAGAATAGTTAAATTGATTTTATGATAACTAGAGTTCAAATTAATTAGAATTTTTATATAATTTTTATTATAATGAGATATTTTGAGAAAAGATAAAATTATTATTATTATTATATTAATATTTTATTTTTATCCGCTTTAATTAAAATAAATATTAGTTTAATAATATTATTATTAAGTTCAAAATCTGGCGGTATGAGTAAATATCGTCACTTTTTTGATGAATTTAACTTTGCTAATGCTTCATCATATATTTTCTATCCTTATGATCATCATGTTACTAATGTCATTTATATTAGTAATTCATATATATTTATCTCTATATGTATTATTACTTGTGTTTTAATATATCTATCTTTCGTAATTTACTATTTAAGATATTTATAACTTGAATCGCTGACTGATGCAAGCTATTCATCTGTTTAGAATTTTTTAAAAAGATTTGTTTCGTCAGTAGTGTAGTTCCAAACCAACAAATGACCCTAATCAAAGTTTAAATGATTGTCACAATACAAATCAAAATAATCGGGAGTAGTCTCACGGATCGTTCTCCCTAAGAATTGCAATCAAGTGTTCAATTATTGGCTATGAGATATCGGGGGTTTTGGATCACAATTAACAAAAAAATTGAATAACAAGAAATTAAAGAAGCATGCAAGAATTAAACAAAAAGCAATCAAAACAATGAAAAGGAAATTCAAATGCTCAAAGAAATCTTGGCAAGGGTTGGTATCTAGGTTTTCTATCCTTGTCATTAACTACAAATATAGTAATTATAAAGAGTTAATCCTACTTAGTTAACCCTAACATTGATGGTAAGTCAAATAGGTATAATTGATCTTAATCCATAAATTCTAGCCAACTCATTAGCTTAGTGAAAGACTAGCATTAGCGGAAACAAAATCAACTAACAATTCTAAATCACCAATCAATATTGGATATCAATAACTCAAGGTCACCTAAGTCCTTAATCCAAAGTCAAGAGTGTAAAATTCTACTCCATGACTAAAAAAAGCATTTTATCAAACTCTTAGAATGCACAAAAAGAAAAATATCATAAATTGCAATAATAATATCTATAACTAACGAAAGTAAGAAAGTAATAACAACAATTCAAACAAGCAACAATAAACATAAAAATTATCAATTGTATTAAAGGAGATTGAGAATTCAACAAGAGAGTTCATAAACTAAAATTAGCAAAATTGAGAAACTAACAAGTAAAACTAAACAATTAGATGCTAGAATAAGAAAATGCAAAGAGAATCACTCAAGAACAAGAATTAAAATCTACCTCTAAGAGAATTTAACTTAAAACTACCCTAAAGTTTACAGAGAAGAGAGAGCTTCTTTCTCTAGAAAACTATCCTAAAACATGGTTCTAAAATTATTCTATGACTACTTGGTTCATTCCACTTCAATTCTTCATTCAATAGCATCATAAATGAGTTGGATTGAGCCCGAAGTTGGCCTGAAATCAAAAGCTACATGTTTACTTAAGTAAATCACGTGCTGGCAGTCATGCGAACGTATGAGGCATGCGTACATGTAATTTGAGATTCATGTGTACGCATGACCATGAAATGCTGCAAACTTAATTTCTTCATGAATTCTCTATTTTTACATGTTTTTCTTCACTTTTTCAAGCCATCCTTTCCTTATAAGCCTGAAATCACTCAACACACATATCAAGGCATCAAATGGAATAGAAGTGAATTAAATTTAGTGATTTAAGGGCCTACATATAATTGAGCAATCATACCCTCACTGTATGTGTATACTCTCTAATCGCTCAAGTGTTTAGGGTTGATTCACTCAATTCTTCTGATCTTGCCTTCGAAGACTTGTTTTTTGTCTAACAATCAACAATTTTTCAATGCAAGCATACAAATATCATGAGGAATTTTCAAGGGTTGTAATGTGGCTAAGGTCAAGGTAAGATTATATTTGGACTTTGTAATGCTCCAAGATCAAGAGAAGACAGTATTCACATGCCCCTTTGGAGTATTTTCCTACAGGAGAATGTCATTTAGACTTTGTGATGCTCCAGCAACTTTTCAGAGGTGTATGCTTTCAATTTTTTCTGGCATGGTTGAAAAGTTCATTGAGGTATTTATGGATGACTTTTCTATTTTTGGTAATTCTTTTGAATCCTACCTTAAGCATTTATCTCTTGTCTTGAAACGGTGTCAAGAATCAAACCTTGTTTTGAATTGGAAAAAATGCCATTTTATGGTCACAAAAGGTATTGTTCTTGGACACCGAATTTTAAGTAAGGGGATTGAGGTTGACAGAGCAAAGGTGGAGGTAATTGAAAAATTACCACCACCAGCAAATGTTAAGGCAGTCAGGAGTTTCTTGGGTCATGCAGGATTTTATAGGAGATTTATAAAGGACTTTTCTAAAATTGCTAAACCATTGAGCAACCTGTTGGTTGTTGATGTTCCTTTTGTCTTTGATTCTGATTGTCTGCATGCTTTTGAAACTCTGAAAGCAAACCTTACCTCTGCTCCCATTATAGCTCCCCCTGACTGGGATTTACCATTTGAATTGATGTGTGATGCTTGGGATTTTGCTATAGGAGCTGTTTTAGGAAAGAGGCATGGTAAGCTTGTAAATGTCATTCACTATGCCAATCGTGTGTTAAATGATGCACAAAAGAATTACACAACTACAGAAAAGGAATTATTAGCTGTTGTGCATGCTGTTGATAAGTTTAGGTCCTATTTACTTGGTTCTAAGGTTATTATTTATACTGATCATGTTGCTTTGAAGTACCTTCTAACCAAACAGGATTCTAAACCAAGATTAATCAGATGGGTGTTGCTCCTTTAGGAGTTTGATATTGAGATAAAAGATAGGAAATGGTTAGAAAATCAAGTAGCTGACCATCTCTCCATAATTGAGCCTGAAGCAGGAGTACAACCACCCACAGCTGTGACTGAGACATTTCCAGACGAGCAGTTGTTTCTCATTCAGCAGGCTACATGGTTTACAGACATTGCAAATTATAAAGCCATGAATTTCATTCCAAAGGAGTACAGCAGGCAACAAGTAAAGAAGCTATTGACGGATGCAAAGTACTACATTTGGGAGGAACCATATCTTTTTAAGAGGTGTTCAGATGGTATCATCCAGAGATGTGTCCTAGATGAAGAAACACAGTAAATTCTCTGGCACTGTCATGGTTCAGATTATAGAGGTCACTTTGGTGGTGAAAGGACAGCTACAAAGGTCCTTCAGAGCAGATTCTACTGGCCGACTCTCTTCAGGGACGCAAGAGCATTTGTGAAGCACTGTGACAGATGTGAAAAAGTCACGAATCTCTTTGCCAACCATAAAATGCCACAGCAGGAGATTCTTGAGGTTGAGTTGTTTGATGTCTGGGGTATTGACTTCATGGGACCCTTTCCACCCTCACATTCAAACAACTATATTCTAGTGGCAGTTGATTATGTGTCCAAGTGGGTGGAAGCTGTAGCTCTACCCACCAATGATGCCAAGGTGGTCATGAGCTTTCTTCAAAGGTATATCTTTAGCCAGTTTGGTGTCCCGAGGACACTCATTAGTGATGGAGGAAGCCATTTCTGCAACAGACAGGTAGACTCTCTTCTACAAAGATATGGAGTCTGTCATAAGGAGGCAACCCCCTATCACCCTCAGACAAGTAGACAGGTTGAAGTTTCCAACAGGGAACTTAAGAAGATTCTAGAGAAGACCGTCAGTGTTTCAAGAAAGGACTGGTTTAGGAAGCTTGATGATGCTCTCTGGGCATACCGGACAGCGTACAAGACTCCTATTGGCATGTATCCTTATCAGTTGGTCTATGAAAAAGCCTGTCACTTGCCAGTTGAGCTGGAGCATAAAGCTTACTGGGAAATCAGGTATATGAACCTTAATTCAGTAGCTGCAGGAATTAAGTGAATACTCCAGTTAAATGAGCTTGATGAATTCAGATACTCAGCCTATGAGAATGCCAAACTCTATAAGGAGAGAACCAAGTTATTACATGACAAGAAGATTTCCATCAAAGTCTTTGAGCCAGGACAGTGAGTGCTTCTGTATAATTCAAGGCTTAAATTCTTTCCAGGGAAGCTGAAATCCCGGTGGTCAGGACCGTTTATGGTTACCAGAGCTTCACCATATGGTCATATGGAAATACAAGAAGAGAATTTTGACAGAAAATTTACAGTGAATGGCCAGAGGTTGAAGCACTATCTTGGAGGTGAGATTGATCGCCAGAGGTCTGCTCATTTGTTGAATTATCAGAACTAACCGTCAAGCTAGTGACGTTAAAGAAGTGCTTGTCGGGAGACAACCCGATAATTTTATATCCTTAGTTATTTTTGTAGTAGTAGTTTTTTATTTATCAGATTCCTATTGAGTTTTATATGATCACGCAACAATTTTAGAAGCAAGAACTGAATATTTCAAAAAAAGAGAGAAGAGACGAAGAAGGCCAAAAGCTGTGCTGGAGAAGCGCAGGAACTATGCTTTGTGCACAAACAAGATCACGCGTACGCGTACCTCACGCGTGCGCGTCATTTGCGCCTTAAGCCATCCACGCGTGCACATCCCAGACGCGTACGCGTGACCTTGAAAATCGGCGTAAATGGGTGTTTGGGCAGAAAGTTGCGCGGGAGGAGAGCAGGAAGTGTGCTTTGCGCACAAATTGGCTCATGCATATGCGTCCTTGACACGTGTTCGTCAATTGCGATTTTGGCACTCCACGCGTACGCGTCAAGCACGCGCACGCGTGGATGAAAAAAATCAGCGTAAACGGTTTTTGGTCAGAAAGTTATGCTGGTGTGGGGCTGGAACTATGTTGATCACACAAGCCATACCACGTGGACGCGTCCCTGACGCGTTCGCGTCGTTTTCCCATCCTGGCCGTCCATGCGTCCGTCTCCTCGACGCGTACGCGTCGCTTGAAATTCGTGTAATCCACGCCTACGCGTACCTCACACGTACGCGTCGCATGCAATGCCCAATTAAACCACCTCAACGCCTAATTTCAAAATCATCCCCCTCCCAAATCCTAATTCTCTATTGCTCTGTTATCTTTTTATCCTTCTTTCATCATATTAATTGCTTTTATATCCCTCTCTTTTTGCAGTTCTTCTTTGCTTGAGGACAAGCAAACCTTTAAGTTTAGTGTTGACGCTTCGCTTATGGCTTTTTTATCTAGCACCAAAGGGAGATGAGTGTTCTTCATGAAGGAATGAGATGACCACCAGCATAACTGAGGTGGTTGAGTTCCTTTCATTCTAATTCTCTTCCGTTCTTATGTTACTATCTTCCATTTTCTGTTGCTTTGATTGCTTGCATGATCGTTAGTACTTTTAGTAAAAAAAAATATTTTTGTCTTACGCACCACTCACTGAACTTGAATCTAAAAAGAAAAGAAAAGAAGTAATGTATTTCTTGAGAAATTGAGTCTAATTTTAAGAGTAGTCTTATTTACTTAAATGTGGTGGTATTATTTGTGATTTTGAATGCATGACATGAAGGGCGCATATTTTAATTTGAATCAAAGGATGTTGATGTATAAGGAACAGGAATTTAGAGAATTATTATGACTTCTCTGAAATAAATAAAAATTTAATCCTTGAAGCAAAAGAAAGAGCAAAAGAAAAAGAAACTATAAAAGCAAAGTCCAAGGCTCTGAGCATCAATGACTAGGGAGGTCAAACATGATTAAAAGCTCAAAGAGTTATTTCCCTAGTCATATGCTTGTGGTGTGATTGTGTCAAGTAATCTTTGAGACAGAACACTTAGAGTCGAGACCAAGTGCGTTTAACAGAGTATGCCAAAGGCTTTGAGCACCACTGTTTGAGAGTAAATGAAAGAAAAATCAGAACTTGAAAGAGAGTTCCCCAGTCAAGTGCTTGTGGTGTTTTTGTGTCAAGTAACCCTTGAGACAAAACATTTAAAGTCATGGCTAGACTCAAGGTGAAAAACACCAAAGAAAAATAAATTAACGAAAATTATGCTGTGTTCAAGGATTAAACTGAAGTTTAAAGATCAGAGAATTTATAATATGATCTGGATTCTAATTCCGAATGACACTGACATTCCTCTAATTCAAAGGAGAGTGAGATGCCAAAACTATTCAAGATTATAATGAATAAACCCCATTTTAATAATAGACTTAAGATTAATCGAACTATCATTCTCTTGCAAATTCACATCCTTAGCTTATATTAGTTTGGTTGCTTGAGGACAAGCAACAATTCAAGTTTGGTGTTGTGATGTGTGAGCATCTTTCTTGTCTTTTCCTAGTGAATTTGCAATCAATTTGTTAAGTTTAATCTAGAATTAATTGTCTTTTAGCCACTATGGATGCTACTTTGAGTCTTGTGCAATTCTTTTTATTTTAGGTAGCATTCGGCTGGAATTGATGGAGTTTTTACAGCATAAAAATTTAAATGAGATGACAGCGAGGAGCGACGCACACGCGTACCTGAGGCGTGCACGTGATTTGGAGCTTCCCATGGTGACGCGGACGCGTGGATGACGCGTACGCGTGACACGCAAAGAAGACCATCGACGCGTACGTGTGACTGACGCGTACGCATGACATGCGCCACGTGCAGAAAATGCAGAAAAACGCTGGGAGCAATTTCTGGGCTATTTTTGACCCAGTTTTCAGCCCAGAAAACACAGATTAGAGGCTGCAGAATAGAGGACTCAAGGGAACACTTCCTGTTACTTTCCAAGTTAGGCGTGGGTCCTACGAAGCAAGTGGTCTCCATCCATCACTTGAAGACTTGCTGATTGTCATAATTAATTCTGATTTAAATTTAAATATTATAGGAAAAGATATTAGTTTAGATATTAGGTTTTAAATTAATTAGGATTAGATATAAAATATATAAGGATTCTATGCCAATTAACATTCTGTACTCCACAGTTTACCTAAATCCTTATTTTCTTCTCTGAACCATGAGCAACTAAACCTCCACTGTTAAGGTTAGGAGCTCTATCTATTGTATAGATTGATAATATTATTTTTCTATTTTAATTCATGTTTTAATTTATATTTCAAGAATTGTTTTCGTTCTTTATTTTAAGAATTTGGGTGGAACAGAAGTATGACCCTCTTTCTGATTGAGTTCTTGTATAACTTGAAAAATATCTTTACTTGAACAACAGCTTGAAAATAATTTCTCCTAAATTTTAATTATTTGGATTTAACAGGATACGTGACATATAATCCTCTTATTTTTGGGTAATTAGGATTTTTGTGGCATATAAACTGGAATTTGATCATCATCCTCTAATTGGAATTAATTGACCAAGGAATTGGCAGTTGATAAATTTTAGAGGAGACTAGGAAGGTCTAAGGAATTAGTGTCTAGTCACATATAGTTTGCCATGAATTAAATATTGCATGATTAAAATAGTTAGTAAGAAAAGTCAATCTGGAAAATAGATATCTCTGAAGCCTTAACTGTTTCCCCCATATTATTCACAACTGCTTTGCTGCTTACTTTCTGAAATTCTGAATTACTGTTTAATGCTCTTGAACATCCAAACACTCTTTTTTTGCTTGCCTAACTAAGTAAATCATTTAACCATTGTTGCTTTGTCCATCAATCCTTGTGGGATCGACCTTCACTCACCTGAGGTATTACTTGGTACGACCTGGTGCACTTGCCGGTTAGTCCGTGGTTAGAAATACCGCACCAATTTTTTGGCGCCGTTACCGGGATTGACTGTGATTAACAACTATCAGTTGTTTGATTGCTTAGATTAGGTGTTTTAGTTTTAATTTTATTTAAATTTTATTTAAAAAAATTTTCGAGAAAAATTTATATAGCACTAATATTTTTGGTAATTGCTGAAATTAAGTTTGGTGTTTCCTAGTTCAGGTTACTTCACTGGGAATGTTTTGCACTCTGACGTAGAGAGTTCCATGTTTTCTTGTCTTTTGTTTGTTTATGCGCAGGAACAGAGACAAAGAACATCTCTTAGACTTTGATCCTGAACCTGAAAGGACTTTCAGGCGACATTTACAATAGGCAAGACTTTACGAAGCTGCAGAATCCACTATGGATCCTAATGATGCTGATAATACCAATGTGGCAAATTCAAATGGGAATGAGCAACCAAGAAGAGTGCTTGGCTCTTACTCTGCCCCTACTGCGGATCTTTATGAAAAAAGCATTGTGGTGCCTCCTATAACTGCGAACAACTTTGAGTTGAAGCCACAATTGGTCACCCTGGTGTAATAAAACTGCCAGTATCATGGTCTTCCCCACGAAGACCCAAACCAATTTATTTCTAGTTTTGCTGCAAATTTGTGATACTGTGAAGACAAATAGAGTAAACCCAGAGGTGTACGAACTCATGCTCTTCCCGTTTGCTTTGAGGGATAGAGCAAAGCTATAGCTAGACTCTCAACCCAAGGAAAGCTTGGATACTTGGAACAAGGTTGTTACTGAGTTTCTTACTAAATTTTTCCCACCAAAGAAGCTGACTAAGCTTAGGGTGGAGGTTCAGACCTTCAGGCAGAAGGATGGTGAAACTCTTTTTGAAGCTTGGGAGAGATACAAGCTACTGACTAGGCAATGCCCTCCGGAAATGTTCTCCAAATGGACACAACTAGATATCTTTTATGAAGGCTTGGGTGAAATATCCAAGATGTGCTTAGATAATTCTGCAGAAGGTTTATTGCATAAGAAGAAGACACTGGAGGAGACTATTGAGCTTATTGAATTGGTTGCTAGCAACCAATATTTATACTCATCTAACAGGAATCTTGTGAACTCTGAGACTCCTCAGAAGAAAGGTGTTATGGAAGTAGAAGCTCTTAATGCTCTTCTTGCTCAGAACAAGCTTATGTCTCAACAAATAAGTCTACTTACTCAATAGATAGGTGGCATGCAAGTCTCAACTATCAACACCCAAAATCCACCTTAAGAGGTCTCTTATGACATGACAGGTAACTTTGTGCAAAATGATAATTATTCTCAGACATACAATCAAGGATGGAGAAATCACCCAAATTTTGGGTGGAGAGACCAACCTCAGAGACATCAGAATTTCAACAATAATTCTCAGGACGGCTTTCAACAGAACATTTACAATAACCGCCAATTTTAGTCTCAGCAGCAACAACTACCTCAGCAGGCTAACTCTAAATCCCAAGAAGATTCTAATTGGGAGATGATGAGAAGTTTTATGCAGGAAACCAGAGCCTCCATTAGAAACTTGGAAGTGTAAATGGGCCAGCTGAGCAAGTAAATATCTGAGAGGTCTGCAAGTACATTACCAGGTGATACAACGGTGAACCCAAGAGAATATTGCAAGGTTATTCAGTTGAGAAGTAGTAAATTAGCTGGCTCTGAGACCTAGGCCAATGAAGAATTAGTTGAAAAAGAAGCTCCAGAGGAGAAGAATAAAGAAGTAGAGCGCGCCCCTCCTAAGCGTGCAGATAACCCATTCTCTGATTCTCTTGACACTTATCCTACGTTGCCAAAGGCCCCTGAATACAAGACAAAAATGCCATATCCTCAGAGGCTTTAGAAGGCTTCCAAAGAAAAGTAGTTTTCCAAATTTTTAGATGTCTTCAAGAAGCTACAGATCAACATTCCTTTTGTAGAGGCTCTTGAGGAAATGCCTCTTTATGCTAAATTTATGAAAGAGTTGTTGACCCATAAGAGGAAATGGAAGGAACAAAAAACAGTGGTGTTAACCAAGGAATGTAGTGCAATTATTCAACACAATCTCCCTTAGAAAATGCCAGACCTAGGGAGCTTTATCATTCCTTGCACCATTGGAGATGTCACCATTCAGAGAGCTTTATGTGACCTTGGAGCTAGCATCAATCTAATGCCACTTTCAGTGATGAAAAAGCTTCAAATTGAGGAGGTAAAACCCACTCGTATTTCTCTTCAACTTGTTGATCTTTTTGTTAAATTACCTGTGGGTGTTGTTGAGAATTTACTTGTTAAAGTAGGACCATTTATTTTTCCTATTGATTTTGTTATATTAGACATGGAAGAGGAGGTAAAATCCTCTATTATACTTGGTAGACCCTTTTTAGCTACAGGTGGAGCTCTGATTGATGTGCAAAAGGGTGAATTAACTCTGAGGGTCAATGAAGAACAGGCGGTTCTAAATGTTTTTGAGGCTCTCAAACACCCTAATGATTCTGAAGGGTGCATGAAAATAGATGTTATTGAACTACTTGTTCAAGAGGTACTGAAAGCTGAGGTGCTTGATGACATTCTGGATCCTGTTTCTGAGTATGAATTAGTTGAAGTTGATGATTCACCACCCCAGAAGGCTATGGTTTACACGCCTAAAGCAGAGGAGGAAGCCCCCAAGCTTGAGCTCAAACCTTTACCTCCTTCTCTGAAATATGTGTTCTTTGGTGAAAATGATTCATATCTGGTGATTATTAGCTCTTCCCTGAAGCTTGAAGAGGAAGAGGTGCTTGTTTCAGTGCTCAAGAGCCATAAAACAGCTCTTGGGTGGACCATTAGTGACTTGAAGGGGATTAGTCCAACCAAGTGTATGCACAAGATCCTTCTTGAAGATGATGCTAAACCAGTTGTGCAACCACAAAGGAGACTCAATCCAACCATGAAAGAGGTGGTCCAAAAAGAGGTAATGAAATTATGGGAAGCAGATATTATTTACCATATTTCTGACAGTCTTTGGGTAAGTCCTGTGCAAGTAGTTCCCAAGAAAGGAGGGATGATAGTAATCCAGAATGAAAAGAATGAGCTTATTCCTACAAGAACAATCACAGGATGGAGAATGTGTATAGACTACAGGAGGCTCAACACTGCTACAAGGAAGGATCATTTTCCCCTGCCTTTCATTGATCAAATGCTTGAGAGGTTAGCTGGTCATGCTTTTTTGTTTTCTAGATGGATATTCTGGATATAATCAAATTGCAGTGGACCTTCAAGATCAAGAGAAGACAGCATTCACATGCCCCTTTGGAGTATTTTCCTACAGAAGAATGCCATTTAGACTTTGTAATGCTCCAGCAACTTTTCAGAGGTGTATGCTTTCAATTTTTTCTGACATGGTTAAAAAGTTCATTGAGGTATTTAAGGATGACTTTTCTATTTTTGGTAATTCTTTTGAATCCTGCCTTAAGCATTTATCTCTTGTCTTGAAACGGTGTCAAGAATCAAACCTTATTTTGAATTGAAAAAAATGCCATTTTATGGTCATAGAAGGTATTATTCTTGGACACTGGATTTTAAGTAAGGGGATTGAGGTTGACAGAGCAAAGGTGGAGGTAATTGAAAAATTACCACCACCAGCAAATGTTAAGGCAGCCAGGAGTTTCTTGGGTCATGCATGATTTTATAGGAGATTTATAATGGACTTTTCTAAAATTGCTAAATCATTGAGCAACCTATTGGTTGTTGATGTTCTTTTTGTCTTTGATTCTGATTGTCTGTATGCTTTTGAAACTCTGAAAGCAAACCCTACCTCTGCTTCCATTATAGCTCCCCCTGACTGGGATTTACCATTTGAATTGATGTGTGATACCAGTGATTTTGCTACAGGAGCTGTTTTAGGAAATAGGCATGGTAAGCTTGTACATGTCATTCACTATGCCAATTGTGTGTTAAATGATGCACAAAAGAATTACACAACTACAGAAAATGAATTATTAGCTGTTGTGTATGCTGTTGATAAGTTTAGGTCCTATTTACTTGGTTCTAAGGTTATTATTTATACTGATCATGCTGCTTTGAAGTACCTACTAACCAAACAGGATTCTAAACCAAGATTAATCAGATGGGTGTTGCTCCTTCATGAGTTTGATATTGAGATAAAAGACAGGAAAGGGTCAGAAAATCAAGTAGCTGACCATCTCTCCATAATTGAGCCTGAAGCAGGAGTACAACCACCCACAGCTGTGACTGAGACATTTCCAGACGAGCAGTTATTTCTCATTCAGCAGGCTCCATGGTTTGCAGACATTGCAAATTATAAAGCTATGAATTTCATTCCAAAGGAGTACAGCAGGCAACAAGTAAAGAAGCTATTGACGGATGCAAAGTACTACATTTGGGAGGAACCATATCTTTTTAAGAGGTGTTCAGATGGTATCATCCGGAGATGTATCCCAGATGAAGAAACACAGCAGATTCTCTGGCACTGTCATGGTTCAGATTATGGAGGCCATTTTGGTGGTGAAAAGACAGCTACAAAGGTCCTTTAAAGCAAATTCTACGGGCCGACTCTCTTCAGAGACGCAAGAGCTTTTGTGAAGCACTGTGACAGATGTGAAAAAGTCACGAATCTCCCTGCCAACCATGAAATGCCACAGTAGGGGATTCTTGAGGTTGAGTTATTTGATGTCTGTGGTATTGACTTCATGGGACCCTTTCCACCCTCACATTCAAACAACTATATTCTAGTGGCAGTTGATTATGTGTCCAAGTGGGTGGAAGCTGTGGCTCTACCCACCAATGATGCCAAGGTGGTCATGAGCTTTCTTCAGAGATATATCATTAGCCAGTTTGGTGTCCCGAAGATACTCATTAGTGATGGAGGAAGCCATTTCTGCAACAAACAGTTGGACCCTCTTCTGCAGAGATATGGAGTCCGTCATAAAGTGGCAACCCCCTATCACCCTCAGACAAATGGACAGGTTAAAGTTTCCAACAGGGAACTTAAGAGAATTCTAGAGAAGACCGTCAGTGTTTCAAAAAAAGGACTGGCTAGGAAGCTTGATGATGCTCTCTGGGCATACCGAACAGCGTACAAGACTCTCATTGGCATGTATCCTTATCAGTTGGTCTACGGTAAAGCCTGTCACTTGCCAGTTGAGCTGGAGCATAAAGCTTACTGGGCAATCAAGTATCTGAACCTTGATTCAGAAGCTGCAGGAATTAAGCGAATGCTTCAGTTAAATAAGCTTAATGAATTCAGATACTTAGCCTATGAGAATTCCAAGCTCTATAAGGAGAGAACCAAGTTATTACATGACAAGAAGATTGCCATCGGAGTCTTTGAGCCAGGACAGTGAGTGCTTCTGTATTATTCAAGGCTCAAATTCTTTCCAGGGAAGCTGAAATCCCGGTGGTCAGGACCGTTTGTGGTTACCAGCGCTTCGCCATATGGTCATGTGGAAATACAGGAAGAGAATTCTGACAAAAAATTTACAGTGAATGGCCAGAGGTTGAAGCACTATCTTGGAGGCGAGATTGACCGCCAGAGGTCCACTGATCTGCTTAATTAGCAGAACTAACCGTCAAGCTAGTGACGTTAAAGAAGCGCTTGTCGGGAGGCAACCCGATAATTTCGTATCCTTAGTTATTTTCATAGTAGTAGTTTTCTTATTTATCTGATTCTTATTGAGTTTTATCTGATCATGCATCAATTTTAGAAGAAGGAACTGAATATTTCAAAAAAAAAAGAGAGAAGAGACGAAGAAGGCCGAAAGCTGCGCTAGAGTAGCGTAGGAACTGTGCTTTGTGCACAAACAAGATCACGTGTACGTGTACCTCATGCGTGCGCGTCGTTTGCGCCTTTAGCCATCCAGGCGTGCACGTCCCAGACGCGTACGGATGACCTTGAAAATTGGCGTAAATGGGTGTTTGGGCAGAAAGTTGCGCGGGAGGGGAGCATGAAGTGTGCTTTGCGCACAAACTAGCTCACGCGTACACGTCCATGACGCGTGTGCGTCAATTGCGATTTTGGCACTCCACACGTATGTGTCAAACACGTGCATGCGTGGATGAGAAAAATCGGCATAAATGGTGTTTGGCCAGAAAGTTATGCTGGTGTGGGGCTGGAACTATGTTGAGCGCACAAGCCACACCATGTGGACGCGTCCATGACGCGTTCGCGTCGTTTTCCCATCCTGGCTGTCTACGCGTCCGCTTCCTCGACGCATACGCGTCGCTTGAAATTCGTGTGATCCACGCCCACGCGTACCTCACACGTACGCATCGTATGCGATGCCCAATTAAACCACCTCAGCGCCTAATTTCAAAATCATCCCCCTCCCAAATCCTAATTCTCTATTGCTCTTTTATCATTTTATCCTTTTTTCATCATATTAATTGCTTTTATATCCCTCTCTTTTTGCATTTCTTCTTTGCTTGAGGATAAGCAAACCTTTAAGTTTGGTGTTGACGCTTCACTTATGGCTTTTCTGTCTAACACCAAAGGGAGACGAGTGTTCTTCATGAAGGAATGAGATGACCACCAGCATAACTGAGGTGGTTGAGTTCATTTCATTCTATTTCTCTTCCGTTCTTATGTTGCTGTCTTCTTTTTTCTATTGCTTTGATTGCTTGCATGATCGTTAGTACTTTTAGTAAAAAAAATATATTTTTGTCTTACGCACCACTCACTGAACTTGAATCTAAAAAGAAAAGAAAAGAAGTGATGTATTGCTTGAGAAATTGAGTCTAATTTTAAGAGTAGTCTTATTTACTTAAATGTGGTGGTATTATTTGTGATTTTGAATGCATGACATGAAGAGTGCATATTTTAATTTGAATCAAAGGATGTTGATGTATAAGGAATAGGAATTCAAAGAATTATTATGACTTCTCTGAAATAAATAAAAATTTAATCCTTGAAGCAAAATAAATAGCAAAAGAAAAAGAAACTATAAAAGCAAGGTCCAAGGCTCTGAGCATCAATGACTAGGGAGGTCAAACATGATTAAAAGCTCAAAGAGTTGTTTTCCTAGCCATATGCTTGTGGTGTGATTCTGTCAAGTAATCCTTGAGACAGAACACATAGAGTCGAGACCAAGTGCATTTAACAGAGTATGCCAAAGGCTTTGAGCACCACTATCTGGGAGTAAATGAAAGAAAAATCAGAACTTAAAAGAGAGTTTCCCAGTCAAGTGCTTGTGGTGTTTCTGTGTCAAGTAACCCTTGAGACAAAACATTTAAAGTCACGGCTAGGCTCAAGGTGCAAAGTACCAAAGAAAAATAAATTAAAGAAAATTATGATGTGTTCAAGGATTAAACTGAAGTTTAAAGATCAGAGAATTCATAATATGATCCGGATTCTAATTTCGAATGACACTGACATTCCTCTAATTCAAAGGAGAGTGAGATGCCAAAACTGTTCAAGATTACAATGAATAAACCCCATTTTAAGAATAGACTTGAGATTAATCGAACTCTCATTCTCATGCAAATTCACATCCTTTGCCTATATTAGTTTGGTTGCTTGAGGACAAGCAACAATTCAAGTTTGGTGTTGTGATGCGTGAGCCTCTCTCTTGTCTTTTCCTAGTGAATTTGTAATCAATTTGTTAAGTTTAATCTAGAATTAATTGTCTTTTAGCCACTATGGATGCTACTTTGAGTCTTGTGCAATTTTTTTTTATTTTAGGTAGCATTTGGCTGGAATTAATGGAGTTTCTACAGCACAAAAATTTATATGAGATGACAGCGAGGAGCGACGCACACGCGTACCTGAGGCGTGCACGTGATTTGGAGCTTTCCATGGTGACGCGGACGCATGGATGACGCGTACGCGTGATTTGAAGATTTGCACGGCGACGCGTACGCGTACCTGACGCGTACACGTGACACGCGAAGAAGACCATCGACGCATACGCGTGACTGACGCGTATGCGTGACATGCGCCACGTGCAATAAATGCAGAAAAATGCTTGGGGCAATTTCTGGGCTGTTTTTGACCCAGTTTTTAGCCCAGGAAACACATATTAGAGGCTTCAGAATGGAGAACTCAAGGGAACACTTCTTGTTACTTCCCAAGTTAGGCGTGGGTCCTACGAAGCAAGTGGTCCCCATCCATCACTTGAAGACTTGCTGATTGCCATAATTAATTCTTATTTAAATTTAAATATTATAGGAAAAGATATTAGGTTAGATATTAGATTTTAAATTAATTAGGATTAGATATAAAAGATATTAGGATTCTATGCCAATTAACATTCTGTACTCTACAGTTTACCTGAATTCTTATTTTTTCTCTGAACCATGAGCAACTAAACCTCCACTGTTAAGGTTAGGAGCTCTGTCTATTGTATGGATTGATAATATTATTTTTCTATTTTAATTCATGTTTTGATTTATATTTCAAGAATTGTTTTTGTTCTTTATTTTATGAATTTGGGTGGAACGGAAGTATGACCTTCTTTCTAATCGAGTTCTTGTATAACTTGGAAAAGCTCTTTACTTGAACAACAGCTTGAAAACAATTTCTCCTAAATTTTAATTATTTGGATTTAACGGGATACGTGACATATAATCCTCTTATTTTTGGGTAATTAGGATTTTTGTAGTATATAAACTGGAATTTGATCATCATCCTCTAATTGGAATTAATTGACCAAGGAATTGGCAGTTGATGAATTTTAGAGGAGACTAGGAAGGTCTAAGGAATTAGGGTCTAGTCACATATAGTTTGCCATGAATTAAATCTTGCATGATTAAAATAGTTAGTAAGAAAATTCAATCCGAAAAATAGATATCTTTGAAGCCTTAACTGTTTTCTCCCATATTATTCACAACTTGTTTGCTGCTTGCTTTCTGAAATTCTGAATTACTGTTTAATGCTCTTGAACATCCAAACACTCTTTTTTTTGCTTTCTTAACTAAGTAAATCATTTAACCATTGTTGCTTAGTCTATCAATCCTCGTGGGATCGACCCTCACTCACCTAAGGTATTACTTGGTACGACCCGGTGCACTTACCGGTTAGTCTGTGGTTAGAAATACCGCACCTAGGCACAAAGGCATGGCATGCCATGCTTGGAATGGGCTCCTTAGAAGTTGAGGCACGAAGGCGTGCCACTTGAATATGGTGTTGAGCACCATGCATGGAGAGAGTGTTTCCATGGCCTCTTCTGCTTTTCTTCCTTCCTTTCTATTCTTGCTAGTGTTTTTTCAATAATTTTCTATAAAATACAGAATACAAAGAACTCAAAATATATTGACTAAAACACAAGGAATTTAGAGAGAAATCACTAAGTTAATTAGGATAATTAACTAGGAAAACTACTAAAGATGCTCATGTATCAGGTGGTTGATTTTTATGCGTGTTGGGAGATATAAGGGTGACTCATCAAGTTTTAATAAAATAAAATATCATTAAGGAGATAATTACTAAAATTAGATGTATTAAATCATAAGTATTTAACTTGCTGGAGTAAATATATGAGCTACTAATATAAATGATACTAGTAACATAATTATCTTATCTATAAAATATCAATGAGGATGTCTTAACATAACTAAGTTCATTGGAGAATGCCAACATTTGTCTGTACCGGTAGATTTGGACCAATTATTATATTATTATCATAAAATATCATTAATATAATATTAATATAATAAAATATCAATATGATAAAATATTATTATTTATTTTTCTGCATATTCGAAATTAGCTCGTTAAATGGAGTCTAACCGTGTCAGTTATATTTTTAAAATTTTTAGTCGAAGTGGCTCGAAAACTCAATTTTTTGCGACTTAGATTAGTAGAGGTACTTGATGATGTAGCAGAGGTGCTTGATGATCTAGTATAGGTGCTTGCTTCACTAAAATTCTAAAAAAATTATGTTTCTTCAAGAAAAAGTCCAATTTTTTCGAGAATTGAGATGTTACATTCTACCCTCCGTAAAGAAAATTTTGCCCTAAAAATTTAACGTATAGGCAAGAAGTTGTAGTAACATCCATTACAAACAAATTCATATTGTAGTACTTACCTTGAGTAAAGAATGGGATCCATTAGTGTTGCCAACAGTCATGGTAAAAACTCCTCCTTTATGTTGCGGTTGGGGTAAAAAAGACTCATCTGCCATCTTCTTTCAACAATCTCTTACGAGATGTCCTTCCTTGTTAAGGTAATAACATGCTTTTGTACTATATCGACAGGCCTGTTACCATGGTCTTCCTTCACCTTGAGCATACCAGAATTCCCTAAGTTTGTTGAGGTCGATGATGCATGACCATCTTAAGCACTTTTTTTAGGCATTTCTCATAGAAAATCCATGACTTTTGCTTGGTAATTATATGATTTTCAAGACTATTCTATTAGTACCTTGATTTCCTTGGTTTCATGATTCTATTAGGAAAATTTTAGAAAAAGAAAAGCAAAAGCACAAGGAGGGACCAAGAATTGAAGACAAGTGTATAGAGAATAACTTGAGCTACAGAGGTCCAAAAGATGCAATTTTAGTAGCATTAGGAATCCAACTTTCAGAGCTTTCCAATGATATAAAATAAGTCATACTTTCTTTCTGGCATCTTGGCGTTAAATGCCGTGACATTGGCGTTTAGCGCCAATCCGTGAAGCAACCATGGCGCCAAATGCCACGACTTCAAGTTTGGCGCTGGGATTGATGACATTTACACTCAAAAGGTTCCTCCTTGGGGTGAAAAACACCAATAACTCAAGTTTGGCATTTTTTATGCTTCATGATTCATGCCCCTTTAGTTCCCTTGGTGGTGCCAAATGTCACTAACTTGGCGTTTGGTGCTAGTTCCTACACCCAGGGTGGTCCCCACACCCTCAGCAATGTAGTCTCGTGTATTTAATTTATGTTTTAATTTATTTTTAATTAGAAAAAGATATTTTTTAGGTTTTTTTAAAATTTAAATTAGGAAGTTATTTTAACCACTTTGGTTAAGATAAGATTAGTTTTAAAATTTGAATTCGAATTTGAATTAGTAGGAATTTTAGTATAAATAAGTGAGATCACTCATAGAGAAGTAGGCAAGGTGAAGGGGCTTCTCTATCTTTGAAAATTTACAGTTTTAATTTCTTAAGGATTCTCTTAATAACATAAGTTTCTAATTCTCCTCGATTAAGGTTAGGAGCTCTGTTAATTCCATGGTTTAACGCATTAGCTTTTCTACCATTGATTTATGCAATCAATTTCTTCTAAAGAAAATATTTTCGTTCTTCATCTTAAAGGGTTTGAATATGTTGGAAAATAATTCTTCTCTGATTTGAATTCTCTTAAACTTCTTAGAAAAGTTTATTAATTGAATTAAGCTTGAAAATCAATTCTCATGATTCTTAAGTTTTGAAATTGGATTAATAAGTGACATAAAATCAACCAAGGACGATTCTTTTGAATGATGTGGTTTTATAAATCAGTGAGAATTCTTCAACTCTTTTCTTAAATAATTGACTAAGGAATTAGCAATTAATTAGGTTAAAGAGAAATTAAATCACCAAGGGATTGGGGTTTGATTACTAATAATTTGCCATAAAAGAATTGTTCAATGATTAGGGTGGAAAGTGAAAAAAATATTAATCTGGAAGTTTTAATATCTCCGAAACCTTAACTTTCTTAATCATATTATCTTTACATTACTCACTTCTTTGCTTTGTTTCATTGCTATTTATATTTCAAAGTTTTGAAAATCCTAATTTAATTGTTTGACTAGATTAATCGATTGACGATTGATTGCTTAATCCGTTATTCTTTGTTCTTGTCCCAAATTATAGTTATTGTTATTACCATTATTATGAGCAAGAAAGTCACCATCCCGTTGATTTGCATTTTGGCACTGAAACTGACTAATGGCTTTAAAGTTGCGACCTTGAGGGGTTAGATCTTGAATAAAGTCTTTTCATGAGGCCTCCCTACGATTTGTTCGAGCTATCGCCACTTTCTTCGAACATTCCTCTGGTAGTTGACTTTTATTCACTAATTCAACAAATTTCCTTATTTCCACCAAAACAACAGAATTTATTAGTTCTTCTCGAAGTCCTCTTTCAAACTTCAAACACTTTCATTTCTCAAAATCTGCTGATTCCCTTGGCAAATCTTAGAGAAGCAACATAAGTCATCAAATTTCTGGGTATACTCAGCAACCAACATATTTCCCTGTATCAACTATATTAACACAATCCCTTTGGCATCGCGAACTATCCTAGGAAAGTATTTCTAATAAAATTCTTCCTTAAAGACATCCCAAGGTATCTCACCCTTTTCTTGATGTAGTAGTCATTATATCCATTGCTAACAATACTCAGCCTCCCCTCCTAGTGGTTTCCATGAGTATTGTTCATACGCATACGGTTCCTCCCTCAATTGATTCTCCCTTTCCATGATGTAATCTCAATTTGAATTCATCATACCCTACAATAAAATCACAACCAAGCTCCAAGAAATAAGGGTGACAACTCATAAAGAAAGTAGAAAATAAAAACGACATCAATAAACAAGAAAAACAAGAACCTAAATATTAACAAAAACAACCAAATAACCAAAAAGCAAGTTATTTACACTATGGACATATTCACAACAACCAAAAATATAACACCGATTGTATTCTCTGATAACAGCGCCAAAAACTTGATGAGAGAGGATTATCATCGATTTGGAATTTCACAATAAAAGAAATACTTCGTTGGTAGCATAGTCCAAACCGATAATCTGTCCTCTCAATCAAAGTTTAAATTTTCAAATTAAAATAACCGAGAGTAATTAAACCTCGGGTCGTCTCCCTAGGAATGCAATTAAAATGTCACACTCTTGGTTGTGAGGAAATAGGGGTTTTTCAATCACGGAATGAAAGATTAAAAGAACTAAGAGATAAAAGAACTAGCAAATGATAAAAAAGGCAATTAATGCAAATAAAAAGAAAGCAAGATCAAACATAGTGAAAATACTATAAATGCATAAAGAGCCTTGACTTGGGAATGAGAATTAAGGAATCCTATCATCATCATAACCACAACTATGGAAATATGATGAGTCAATCTCTCTTCGTCAACCCCTAACATCAAGGAGTAAGTTAAGTAAGCATAATTGACCTTAATCCATAAGTCCTAGCTAACTTACTAATTACTTAGTAAAAAGCTAGTGTCAATGGAAAGAAGAATCAACAAACTATCCAAGAATTACCACTAAATGTCGGACATTATGACTCTAGTATCCTAGGAACTCATTTCCCAAGTCAAGGTGTGAAAATCTACTCAAAATCTAAAGTTGTTATTTTCACAAACACCTTGTGGGCATAAAAACAAAACATGGTAAATTGTAAAAGATAGTGAAAACTATAACTAAAATATTCACAATATCAACAATAAATATGCAATCAAGCAAATATAAATTATAAAAGACAAAATTCATAGACAAAAGATTCAAGAAACCAAAATTGCATATATTAACAAGTAACTTGAACTAAGAGTAAAATGTAGTAAAAGTATTGTAATTAAAGAGGAAATTGAGATGTACTTACAATAAAGATGAGCAAAATCCAAGATGAAAACTTGAAACTATAAAATGCTACAATGAAAACTACATAAACCCTAAGAGATAATTTTCTATATTACACTACTCCTACTCCTACTATGTGTTTCTACCCTTTAAAGCTAATCTAAAACCTAATGCTTTGATATGTGATGTTGTCCCCTTCATATAGCATCCAAAATGGCTTCAGCACTCCAGAAATTGGACCAAAGAGCCCCAAAAATTACGAACTACGTGATATTTTAATGAAGTCATGCGCAGGGACTTGCGCGTATGCACACTTATCGGTTTTTCTACTTGTGCGTACACACAGATGTATGCGTACGCACACTTGCTGATTTACCACTTGTACGCACGCATAGAGGGTTGTGCATACCCACACTTGTCTGTGTGGTTCTCCTTTGCTTTCTTCATGTGTTCTCCCTTCTTGCATGCTTTCTTCTACTTTTACCTATCCATTCTTGCCTCTAGGACATGAATTCACTCAACAAACATATCACGAAATCGAATAGAATAAAATTAGAATTAAATTGCTCAGTTTAAGCACAAAAACACATATTTTCACATTTAGGTTCAATTTAGGGATCAAATACAAAAGTATGCTATTTTGGTAATTAAGTGTGAGTTTATATGATAAAATCCATCCAATTTAAGCCAAAATTCATCATCAAATATGGACTCATCAATTCTTCCACACTTAAACAATAGCATGTCCTCATGCTAAATATGAACATAGAGAATGATCAAAGGGTAACTACTTATTAAATGCAACTATCTATATGCATGCGAATATGCTATATGCTATCTATATCTATCTATACTATAATGTTTCTATTGATTTGGTGAAAACAAACAATCAAATTCCCAAGCAAGAGTATAAACATATAGGGCTAAACAATGAAATAATTCAATGCAACCAAAATCTAGAGAATTGATTCAACTCATAAAAATGAAACAACTTACAAAAATACAAGTATCATGAGGACTTCTTAGGGTTGTAATGGGGTTAGGGTGAAGGTAGGACTAATATGGTTAAGTGGTCTAATAGATTGAATCTTTGATTAGCTCAAGTGTTTTACTCAACCTATATTAACCAAATCACAAAAATGTAACATAACTTCCCATTCCTCTCTTTTTATACACATTCATGCATCTTTTTCATCCAAATCCACATATGCATTTCTTATTATTTTTTTCTTTTCTTTTTCTTTAGGATAACTTTTGTCCCATCTTATTATTTTTTTCATTTCATTTTTTTCTTTTCTATTTTTTTTCTATGACAAATGCATATGGTTAGAGAAAATTGATACATGAATGTGCACCCATTTTCCAAAGTTTTTCAATGAATACCCGAAATAAATGTTTTTCTCTACCAATGATTCTAAAAATTCCCCCACACTTAAATGACACACATACCTTAACTTAAGCTAATCAAAGATGCAGTTCAAGGTTATTCCATGGTTTTACGCTTAGGGTTTTGATGTGGTTACAATTAGAACAAAGGGGATTAAAAAGCTCAACAAGGGCTCATAATGGTAGATATGAGGGTATGGCCATATGGGTTAGTAAGCTTAATTCAAAAATGGCCTCAATCATGCTCAATGCATTCAAACATCAACTACTGGAAATAAAGAATCAAGCAAAACTAAGATCACAATCATAGAAGGAGCATGACACTCAATAAACAAAAATTGTGGTTAGAATGTGTAACCACTCATTAAAGCTCAAAAATTCACAAGGTATTTTGTTCTATCTCACTTCTATGTTCCACAAAAATTCATTCAAGCAAGTTTAAAAAAGGATTTTCCAAATCAATTCCATAGAACGCCCTAAAAGCAAAATTCTTGGGAATCTTTGTTGTTTTTTACCAAAATTATTTCCTATATGTATGTATGTATATTTTGATGGATGCAAATTTCAAAATTTTCTAGTTCTTTCCCTAATTTTCAATATCCAAAAACCAATATGAGCAATTAGGATAAAATTGAACTAGGCACTATGCTACTCACATAATCCAATCAGAACTTCTATCTATAAAATATATACCAAGCGAAAATGAAAATGCAATATATATATATATCAACTAAAGTAAAGGTGCAATAGTAAGAAATACTACAACAAATATCTACAAGAAACATAATACAATAAAACAAAAAATAAAGTGCAAAGTGTTCGGAAAAGAAAATTTATGCCCAAAAAGTTGTGAATCCTCCCCCATACTTAAGCGTTGCACGGTCCTTCGTGCACAAACACAATTCGGGGAGAATGGAAACTCTAAGTTCCTCCACCTTCAGCTGGTGGATGTGAGGCTCAGGTTGCATGAAAATTGCCAAGTCCAATGCATTCTCGGCATCTCTATCCCCAGTGTCTTCCTCCTTTGTTGGCTCCTTGCCTTCACGGCTCATCCTCAAAAAGAATGAATGGAGTTTAATTAAGAATCACAAGGCAAGTTGCACGAAAAAGGCAAAGGAGTAAGCAAGTATATTGTATACTTTGATCTAAAAGAAATCAAACAAGAAAGTGTGCATAGTGGTGTGGTATGATAAAAAATAAGCCGGGTGTGTAATCCAATTATGCGCGCGGTTAGAATACACACAACGGCCGGTTAAAACAGCATCCACACAATCAAAAAGTAAGCATGAGTTCCTCAATTAAATGGTCTAAGATGCAAGTAATGGATGTGTATCAATTAAAGACAAGCAAGCTTAGGCAATTACAACAAGAGTGAATTGAATTTAGGAAATATTGGATATTGAAATTGTGCAAGTGAAAGCGCAAGATTAATATAAAATAGCACAACATACAATAACCAATTCAATTATGAAAAGAAATATACTTATTCATCCTCAAGATTAATGAAATAATCACATGTATAAGGCGTTTGTTGCAAAAAGTGACAAGCTTGATAAGAATCAAGTCATGTCAACTCAAACAAATGCAAAGCATTAACAAAAAACAAGTACTTTGTTATATGATTATATTGATTTAAAAACCATGATGAACAAGAAATTCTATTCAATTCACTAAATTCAATATGCACTTGTTCAAAATTGCACCAAATATAAAATCAAATGTCAATTTTTATAACACTTTGGTGCTAGCAACTCAAGCAAGAAACAAGTACATTATTGAAATTCCAATTCAAAATAATATCATAATCATTCAAAAGTGCACAATTCTTGATGTAGAATGCCAAACAAGGATATAGTCCAACATATATGGTAGCTACAACATATGCATTAAACTAAAAGTTCATTCATGCATTTTATCGAGAACACATAGTATGCAGTGCATATATTCAACAATTTCAAGACAGAATTCAAGTAACAACAACCCATAAATAAAAAATTGAATACTTACAATGCAATAAACAAATAATTAAACAAAACTTAACCTATATTACCGAAGTTAAATAAAGAAAACAAAAATTAAACAAGCAATTAAATAAACAAAGAAGAGGAAAGAGAGAAGAAGAAGAAGAAGAAAGAAGGAAAGATAAGAGAAGGAAGAAGGGGAGGAGGGTGGCGCGGTGGTGGCAGTGGTGGTGTCACCGGGAGAAGGGTCTGGGCTACTGTGGTCTGAGTTGAGGGTTGCTGGGCGAGAGAAGGGTCAGAGATTGAAGAAGAAAAGGGTTTTGGGGGTGATGGTGGTCTGGCGCGATAAGTGATCCCATTTTCGAATTAGCGTTAGAAATTCACTTTGTGCGTACGCACAAGGACCTGTGCGCACGCACACAAGAGAAATCTAAGGGGGTTCACATGCATACTAGTGTGCGAGCGCTACGAATAGAAAGGGTGTCAAGGTCTGTATGTACACACAAAGCTGTGCGTACGCACAGTGAGCAAATTTTTTTTTCAAGATAGGGTGATGTGTGTGTGCGCACATAACTGTGTGTACGTACAGATGGGAAAAAAAGGGTAGGGTGCACACGAACAAGCTGGTGCGAGCGCCCTGGGTAGAAGGTGTGATAAGGGGTGTGCATACGTGAAGAGTGATGGAGAAAAAATGTCGGTAAAGATTTTCACAAAAATAACGCGTTGCAAGTATAGTTCTAAACCAATAATTAAACCTCAATCAATATTTAAATTGTTTGTCAATTAAACAAACCCAATAAAATTAACCGAAGTATTAAACCTCGGGTAGTTTCTCAAGGAATTGCAGGGAAGTATGTTACTATTGGTTATGGAAAAGTATTTTTGGGGTTTTTAAAATGTTGAACAAGTAATATAAATAACAAGGAAATAAAATGACAACTAAGAAAAGTCCTAGCAAGGATTGAAAATTGGAATTCCTATCCTCATTATCATCATCAATTGTGATGGTAAATGCCTTTTACTTTCACTTAGTTAACCTCTAACAATGAAAGAAAGTCAAGTGAGCAAATCAACTTGAGTTCGCAAGTCCTAATCAAAGACTAGAGTTAGTGAAGCTCAAGCCAACTAGCAACTTTTAATTACCAACCAATAAGAGACATTGACAATTTAAGAGTCTCCAAATTACTCAATCTAAGCTACGAATATAAAAATCTAATTTAAAATCCTACCAAGTATTTTATCAAACACTTGGTAGGCACAAAATAAAAGCATAATAAAATTAACAAGGAATATTAAATCTAAACAATCAATTGCAAGCATCAATGACTAACAAATGAAGAAAGAAGCAATAAACATGAAATACCTCAAATTGGATTAAAAAGGAAATTGAATCAAACATGGAGTATTCATAAACTAAATTGGGAAAATAGAGAAATCAACAAGAGAAATAGATGAACTAAAGTACTAGAATAAATAAAAGAAAAAGGAAAACTAAATTAAGGCATAGTAAAAATCTGAAATTGAGAAAAACTAAAGCTAAAAAGCCTAAAACCTAGAGAGAGAAGAGAGCCTCTCTCTCTAGAAAAAACTACATCTAAAACCTAACTAACGTGAATGAAAGTGTGAATGATTGATTCCCCCACTATGCACCTCTAATATGTGTTTTCGGGCTTGGAACTGGGCCAAAAACCAGCCTAGAAATCGCTCCTAGCGTTTTTTGATATCTGCAGCATGTGACGCTTTATCACGCGTACGCGTTGCCCACGCGTACACGTCGCTTGACAAAATCCGGGTCATGCGTACGCGTCGCTTGTTTGCCGCACCAGTCACGCGTACGCGTCATACCACGCGTGCGTGTCACCTAACTGCAAGGCAATTGTAGCAAATTGTATATCATTTTGAAGCTCCAGATGTCAGCTTTCTAACACAACTGAAACTGCCTCATTCGGACCTCTATAGCTCAAGTTATGATTGATTTAGTAAGAAGAAGGTCAGGATTGACAGCTTAGCAATTCCTTCAATTTCTTGTATTTCTTCCACTTTTGCATGCTTCCTTTCCATCCTCTAAACCATTCGTGTCCTATAAACCCTGAAAACACTTAACAAATATATCACGGCATCGAATGGTAATAAGAGAGGATTAAAATTAGCAAATTTAAGGCCAAAGAAGTATGTTTTCAATCATAGCATAAAATTAGGAAGGAAAATGTAAAACATGCGAATTCTATGAATAAGTGTGACAATAAGGGATAAAATCCACTCAATTCAGTACAAAATAAACCATAAAATAGTGGTTTATCAATGAGTCCATGTTTGATGAGATATTTTGACTTGATTTGGACAAATTTCATCATATAAACTCACACTTAATCACTAAAATAGCATACTTTTGTGTTTCATCCCTAAATTGGACATAAATTTGAAAACATTCATTTTTGTGCTTTAGTTGAGCAATTTAATCCAACTTTTATAGCATTCGATGCCATGATATCTTTGTTGAGTGATTTCAGGTCATTTAGGCAAGAATGGGTTGGTAGAAAGTGGAAGGAAGCATGCAAAATGGGAGAAAACATGAAGAAAACATAAGGAAAAAGCATTTCGGAGTGTGCCCACGCACACTTTCTGTGCCTATGCACAAGGGTCAAAATCAGCACCGGTACCCACGCACAACCCTGTGCCACGCACAAGTACAAAAATCAGGAAGTGTGCGTACGCACACATCTGTGCGTACGCACAAGTCCCTGCACGTGGATTCATTAATGAAACTCGTGATCTTCAATTTTGGGGGCCTTTGGCCCAGTTTTGGAAGGCTGAAAATGGTTTATGAAGTGTTATATCAAGGGGAATTGAAGCCAAATGAAGGCATGAGGACTTAGAACTTTATTTTTACATTTTCCATAGTAGTAGGAGTAGGAGTAGTGTAGATTAGGGAGAGCTCTCTTAGGGTTTTTAATTATGGTTTATTGTAGTATTTTATAGCAAGCTTTGATCTTGGATTTTTCTTCTTTAATTGTAAGTGCTCTTAATTTCCTCTTTGATTACATCATCTTTATTTTCAATTTCTCTTTGGTTCAAGTACTTTGTTAATATTTCCAATTTTGAGTTCTTGAAGTTTTGATTGATGAATTTCATGTTTTATGCTTTATATATGCTTCTTTGATTGTCTATTATTGATATTGTGAATAGTTGGTTATAGTTTTCTATTTTTCCTTGCAATTTTCCATGTTTTATTTTTATGCCCACATGGTGTTTGTGAAAATGCCAATTATGAATTCTGAGTAGATTTTCACACATTTCCTTGGAATTTGAGTTCCTAGGATACTAGAGTCATAATCTCCGATACTTAGTGGCAATTCTTGGGTAGTTAGTTGACTCTTGTTTCCATTGACGCTAGCTTTTTACCAACTAGTTTGGTAAGTTAGCTTGGACTTATGGATTAAGGTCAATTATGCTTACTTGACCTAAACCTCGATGTTGGGATTTAACTAAGCGAGATTGACTCATCATAATTAACATATTTGTGGTTATGACGATGATAGGATTCCTTGGATCCTTATTCCCAAGTCAAGGCTTTTTATGCATTAATCGCATTTTCGCTAATTTTGATCTTATTCCCTTTTTACTTGCATTAATATCAATTTTGATCCTTCCTTAGTTCTTTTATCTCTTAGTTCTTTTAATCTTTTGTTCTTTGATTGCAAAACCCTACTTTTCCTCACGATCGAAAGCATAACACTTCGATTGCGTCCTAGGGAGAATGACCTGAGGTTTGATTACTCTCGATTTATTATTTTTATTGACAATCTAAACTTTGATGATTGGGATTGAATTGCCAGTTTGGAATATACTTACAACGGAGCTATTTTATCTAATTTCTGAACTGGTGCAAATCCTAATCCATCAGGTTTTTGGCACCATTGCCGGGGATGCAATTGGTGTTCTGTTTTTGGTTGATTGTAAATACGTTGATAGTGTAAATATCTTACTTTTTTGTTGTTTGGTTGTTTTTGCTAATATTTAGGTGTTTGTTTTTCTTGTTTACTTATGTCTTTTTCTTTTATTTTCTACTTTCTCTATGAGTTATCACCCTTGTTGCTTGGTGCTTGGTTGTGAGTATTTTTGTAGGGTATGATGACTTCAAATTGTGATTGCTTCATGGAGTGAGAGAATCAAATGAGGAAGGAGCAACCTTCCCTATACTACAATGAGCCAAACCCTCTCCTATGTGAATATCAAACCCAAAGATATGAAAGATACCCTATACACAACCCTCAATCACCAAACTTTCAAGCACCACACTATACACCTAGATGGAATCAAAATGTCTATACACCTTGTCACCAATCATATGAACTGGTGGACGAAATTGTGATTCGTACTCTTTGTACTTGTATGAAATTTAATTCGAGATAATAGATCTTTACTATGTGTGGTCACAACTCCGTTCAACTAACCAGCAAGTGTACTGGGTCGTCCAAGTAATAAACCTTACGTGAGTAAGGGTCGATCCCACAGAGATTGTTGGTATGAAACAAGCTATGGTCATCTTGTAAATCTCAGTCAGGCGGATTTAAATAAATTATGGAATTTGGAAAATCAAATAATAGTAAATAAACATAAAATAAAGATAAAGTTACTCATGTATTTCCATGACGGGAATTTCAGATAGGTGTATGGAGATGCTGTGCTCCTCCTGAATCTCTGCTTTCCTACTGCTTCATCCAATCCTTCTTACTCCTTTCCATGGCAAGCTGTATGTAGGGCATCACTGTTGTCAATGGCTACATCCCATCCTCTCAGTGAAAAAGGTCCAAATGCTCTGTCACAACACGGCTAATCATCTGTCGGTTCTCAATCAGGTTGGAATAGAATCCCTTGATTCTTTTGCGTCTGTCACTAACGCCCAGCCTTCAGGAGTTTGAAGCTCGTCACAGTTATTCAATTCCGGAATCCTACTCGGAATACCACAGACAAGGTTAAACCTTCCGGATTCCCATGAATGCCGCCATCAATTCTAGCTTATACCATGAAGATTCTGATTAAGGAATCCAAGAGATATGCGCCCGGTCTAGGGTAGAACGGAAGTGGTTGTCAATCACGCGTGTTCATAGGTGAGAATGATAATGAGTGTCACGGATCATCACATTCATCAAGTTGAAGTGCAACGAATATCTTAGAATAGGAATAATTCGAATTGGATAGAAAATAATAGTAATTGCATTGAAGCTTGAGGTACAGCAGAGCTCCACACCCTTAATCTATGGTGTGTAGAAACTCCACCGTTGAAAATACATAAGTGAAAGGTTCAGGCATGGCCGAATGGCCAGCCCCCTAAAACGTGATCAATAGTCCCCTCAGATGAAGAATAAAATAAAACTGAGACCAAAGATGTCTAATACAATAGTAAATTATCCTATTTATACTAGACTAGCTACTAGGGTTTACATGAGTAAGTAATTGATGCATAAATCCACTTCTGGGGCCCACTTGGTGTGTGTTTGGGCTGAGCTTGATCTATCCACGAGCTGAGGCTTCTTTTGGAGTTGAACGCCAAGTTGTAACGTATTTTGGGCGTTCAACTCCGGGTCGTGATGTGTTTCTGGCGTTTTACTCCAGACAGCAACATGGAACTGGCGTTGAGCGCCAGTTTACGTTGTCAATTACCGAATAAAGTATAAACTATTATATATTGCTGGAAAGCTTTGGATGTCTACTTTCCAACGCCATCAAGAACGCGCCATTTGGAGGTCTGTAGCTCCCGAAAATCTATTTCGAGTGCAGGGAGGTCAGATTCCAACAGCATCAGCAGTCCTTTGTCAGCCTCCTATCAGAGTTTTGCTCAAGTCCCTCAATTTCAGCCAGAAATTACCTGAAATCATAGAAAAATACACAAACTCATAGTAAAGTCCAGAAATGTGAATTTAACATAAAAACTGATGAAAACATCCTTAAAAGTAGCTTGAACTTACTAAAAACTACCTAAAAACAATGCCAAAAAGCGTATAAATTATCCGCTCATCACAACACCAAACTTAAATTGTTGCTTGTCCCCAAGCAACTGAAAATCAAATAGGATAAAAAGAAGAGAATATACTATAAATTTCAAAAATATCAATGAATATTAATTCTAATTAGATGAGCTGGACTTGTAGCTTTTTGCTTCTGAACAGTTTTGGCATCTCACTTTTTCCTTTGAAGTTCGGAATGATTGGCTTCTCTAGGAACTTAGAATTTCGGATGGTGTTATTGATTCTCCTAGTTAAGTATGTTGATTCTTGAACACAGCTACTTATGAGTCTTGGCCGTGGCCCTAAGCACTTTGTTTTCCAGTATTACCATCGGATACATAAATGCCACAGACACATGACTGGGTGAACCTTTTCAGATTGTGACTCAGCTTTGCTAGAGTCCCCAGTTAGAGGTGTCCAGAGCTCTTAAGCACACTCTTTTTGCTTTGGATCACGACTTTAACCACTCAGTCTCAAGCTTTTCACCTGGACCTTCATGACACAAGCACATGGTTAGGGACAACTTAATTCAGCCGCTTAGGCCTGGATTTTATTTCCTTGGGCCCTCCTATCCATTGATGCTCAAAGCCTTGGATCTTTTTTACCCTTGCCTTTTGGTTTTAAGGGCTATTGGCTTTTTCTGCTTGCTATTTCTTTTTCTTTCTATTTTTTTCGCCATATTTTTTTTCGCAAGATTTTGTTTTTCACTGCTTTTTCTTACTTCAAGAATCAATTTCATGATTTTTCAGATTATCAATAACATTTCTCTTTGTTCATCATTCTTTCAAGAGCCAACAGTTTTAACATTCATAAACAACAAGATCAAAAATATGCACTGTTCAAGCATTCATTCAGAAAGCAAAAAGTGTTGTCACCACATCAATATAATTAAACTAAATTCAAGGATAAATTCGGAATTCATGTACTTCTTTGTTCTTTTGAATTAAAAACATTTTTCATTTAAGAGAGGTGAAGGATTACTGGAATTATTCATAACTTTAAGACATAGTTACTAAACACTAATGATCATGAAGTAGAGACACAAAACATAGATAAACATATAATATAAAAACCGAACAGCAGAAAAGTAAGAACAAGGAATGAATCCACCTTAGTGGCGTCTTCTCCTTGAAGAACCAACAATGTCCTTAATCTCTTCTATGTCCCTTCCTTGCCTTTGTTGCTCCTCCCTCATTGCTCTTTGATCTTCTCTCATTTCATGGAGAATGATGGAGTGCTCATGATGTTCCACCCTTAATTGTTCCACATTGTAGCTCAAATCTTCTAGGGAAGTGTTGAGTTGTTCCCAATAGTTGTTGGGAGGAAAGTGCATCCCTTGAGGCATCTCAGGGATTTCTTGATGATGAGCTTCCTCATGCATCTCTTGAGATCCGTGGAGGGTCTCTCTTGCTTGCTCCATCCTCTTCTTGGTAATGGGCTTATCCTCTTCAATGAGGATGTCTCCTTCTATGATAACTCCAGCTGAGTAACATAGATGGCAAATAAGATGAGGAAAAGCTAGCCTTGCCATGGTGGAGGACTTTTTGGCTATTTTGTAGAATTCATGGGAGATGACTTCATGAACTTCTACTTCCTTTCCAATCATGATGCTATGAATCATGATGGCCCGATCCACAGTAACTTCAGATCGGTTGCTAGTGGGGATGATGGAGCGTTGAATGAACTCTAACCACCCTCTAGCCACAGGCTTGAGGTCCAGTCTTCTTAGTTGAACCGGCTTGCCTTTGGAGTCTTTTTTCCATTGAGCTCCTTCCACACATATGTCCATAAGGACTTGGTCTAACCTTTGATTAAAGTTGACCCTTCTAGTGTAGGGGCGTTCATCTCCTTGCATCATGGGCAAGTGGAATGCCAACCTCACATTTTTTGGACTAAAATCTAAGTATTTCCCCCAAACCATTGTGAGATAATTCTTTGGACTCGGATTCACACTTTGATCATGGTTCCTAGTGATCCATGCATTGGCATAGAACTCTTGAACCATTAAGATTCCGACTTGTTGCATGGGGTTGGTTAGGACTTCCCAACCTCTTCTTCGGATTTCATGTCGGATCTTCGGATACTCATTTTTCTTGAGTTTGAAAGGGACCTCAGGGATCACCTTCTTCTTTGCCACAACATCATAGAAGTGGTCTTGATGGCTTTTGGAGATGAATCTTTCCATCTCTCATGACTCGGAGGTGGAAGCTTTTGTCTTCTCTTTTCCTTTTCTAGAGGATTCTCCGGCCTTAGGTGCCATTGATGGTAATGGAAAAACAAAAAGATTATGCTTTGACCACACCAAACTTAAAATATTGCTCGCCCTCGAGCAAGAGAAGAAAGAAGAGAAGAAGAAGAAGAAGAAAATATGGAGGAGAGGGAGGGAAGGTGTTTCGGTCATTTAGGGTAGGTTTGGGTGGGAAAGATTTTTGAATTTTGAAGGTGGGTGGGGTTTATGGGGAAGAGTGGATGGATGTGAGTGGTGAAGGGGGTAATTGGGAAGAGAGGTTTGAGGTGATTGGTGAAGGGTTTTTGGGGAAGTGTGTTTATTGGAAAGAGAGAATGAATGTTGAGAAGAGGGGAGAATATGTTAGGTGGGGATCCTGTGGGGTCCACAGATCCTGAGATGATCTTGTGGGGTCCACAGATCCTGAGGTGTCAAGGATTTACATCCCTGCACCAATTAGGCATTTAAAATGCCTTTGCACACCATTCTGGCGTTTAAACGCCGAAGTGATGCACACTCTGGGCGTTCAACGCCAGATGCGTTCAACGCCCATGTGTAGCATGTTTCTGGCGTTGAACGCCAGTTTCATGCTTGTTACTGGCGTTCAGCGCCACCTTTCCTCAAGGCATATTCCTGGCGTTCAAACGCCTGGATGTTGCTTGTTTTTGGCGTTCAGCGCCAGAAACATGCTCTATTCTGGCGTTGAACGCCAGCCAAATGCACCTTACTGGCGTTTAAATGCCAATAAGTCCTTCCTCCAGGGTGTGATTTTTCTTCTGCTATTTTTGATTCTGTTTTTAATTTTAGTATTTTTTTTCGTGACTCCATATGATCATGAACCTAATAAAACACAAAATAACAATAAAATAAAATTAAAATTAGATATATAAAAATTGGGTTGCTTCCCAACAAGCGCTTCTTTAGTGTCATTAGCTTGACAGTGGGTTCTCATGGAGCCTCACAGATATTCAAAGCATGATGAGGGCCTTGCAACACCAAACTTAGAGTTTGAATAAGGGGGCTTCTCAACACCAAACTTAGAGTTTGGTTGTGGCCTCCCAACACCAAACTTAGAGTTTGACTGTGGGGGCTCTTTTTGACTCTATACTGAGAGAAGCTTTTCATGCTTCCTCTCCATGGTTGCAGAGGAAGGTCCTTGAGCTTTAAACACAAGGTAGTCCCCATTCAATTGAAGGACTAATTCTCCTATGCTAACATCAATCACAACTTCTACTGTGGCTAGGAAGGGTCTTCCAAGGATGATGCATTCATCTTCTTCCTTCCTAGTGTCTAAGATTATGAAATCAGCAGGGATGTAAAGGCCTTCAACCTTTACTAACACGTCCTCTACTAATCCATAAGCTTGTCTTACTGACTTGTCTGCCAATTGAAGTGAGAATAAGGCAGGATGTACCTCAATGATCCCCAGTTTCTCCATTACAGAGAGTGGCATAAGATTTATGCCTGACCCCAGGTCACACAGAGCCTTGTTAAAGGTCATGGTGCCTATGGTACAGGGTATTAAGAATTTACCAGGATCTTGTCTCTTTTGAGGTAGAGTTTTCTGAATCCATGTATCTAGTTCACTAATGAGCAAGGGGGATTCACCTTCCCAAGTCTCATTACCAAACAACTTGGCATTCAGCTTCATGATAGCTCCTAGATATTGAGCAACTTGCTCTCCAGTTACATCTTCATCCTCTTCTGAGGAGGAATAGTTTTCAGAGCTCATGAATGGCAGAAGGAGATTTAGTGGAATCTCTATGGTCTCTATATGAGCCTCAGATTCTTTTAGGTCCTCAATAGGGAACTCCTTCTTGCTTGAGAGACATCCCAGGAGGTCTTCCTCACTAGGATTTTCGTCCTTCTCCTCCCTTGTTTTTGGCCCAGAAACACAGATTAAAGTCAGGGAACTTGCAGAGACTCAACATGCTTTCATAATTCATAATTTTAGTTTTAGATGTAGTTTTTAGAGAGAGAGGTTCTCTCCTCTCTCTTAGGATTTAGGTAGGATTTTTAGAAATTAGGATTTATTTCAACTCTTCATCAGGTTCAATATCTTTTTATTTCGACTCCTCTTAATTGTTGATTATTGATGTTGCTTATTTGGCTTATGACTCTTCATATTTGGATTGATTTTATTTTATTAATGCAATTGAGGTATTTCAGATTTATGATTGTTTTCTCTAATTTATGTTATTGATGCTTGTGCTCCATCCAAATTATTTTCATTCAAGTAGGTTTTATTCCCTTTTGGCTTTAAATTGGTAACTCTTGAGTTATCAAACTCATTGTTGACTGAAAATTGGAATTATTCAAGAATTGATTCGAGATCCAATAACTCTACCTTTTCCTAAGGAAAGATTGGGACTTGGGGATTCGAATTAATTCATTCACTTGACTTACCTTCATAGTTAGAGGTTAACAAAGGGGGAGAAAAATCCAATTCTCATCACAATTGATAAGGATAACTAGGATAGGACTTCCAGTTCTCATACCTTGCCAAGAGTTTATTTTACAGTCAATTATTTATTTTACTTGTCATTCATCATAATTGTTCCTCATTCTTAAAACCCCAAATTTACAAACTCATAACCAATAATAAGAACATACCTCCCTGCAATTCCTTGAGAAGACAACCCGAGTTTAAATACTTCGGCTATCAATTTATTTAGGGGTTTGTTACTTGTGACAACCAAAACTTTTGTACGAAGGAATTTCTGTTAGTTTAGAAGCTATATCTACAACGCGAATATTTTTATAAATTCTTTACTAGCAAAAATCCTAACGTCAAAATGGCGCCATTGCCGGGGAATTGCAAACGTGTGCCTTATTATTGGTTATTGTAAATATTTTTTATAAAGAAAAAAATATATTTTTTCTTTTACTTGTTTATTTGTTTTCTCTCTTCCCTCTTATTTCTGATAGCTATTATGAATTCTCACCCCTCTCGCTTTAAGTTTGGTTCTAATTTTGTTGCAAGGAATGGAAGCTATAACAGGACTATGCATCAAGGTCTAAGCAATCAAAGAGGGATGGAGCCACGAGGATCTGATCAACCCTTTAGGCAACAACATCCTCCTAGATATCACGGACAAAGACCATTTTACAATGCTTACCCAACTGATAGATTTGGTGGACCGCCTTGTAGCTACCAACAAGCCCCACCCTGTGCTCAGAGCCCATCCTTTCAACACAACCTCAATCCACCATACTCACAAGCTTCTTTTCACCATTCACTACCACATGATCCTTATCCACCCCAACGCCAATCCAATTACTCCCAAGAACCACCACTCCCCCATACACCATGCCCATATCCATCAAAGCTAGAATCACAGGTTCGCCTCGAAGAATCAGTAAACTGATTTAATGCAACCATTCATCAACTGGAGCAAGCAATAAATTAATTATCTTTCAGACGTTCGGACACTCAACAGACTCCCATGGCTTCATGTGGAGAATCTAATGAAGAATGTGTTGTGGAGAAGACACGAGAAGCTCCAGTGGACAGCATAAAGCATAACTTCGTACTGGAACAAGTAGAGGATGCTGTCATTATAGAAGAGGAAGAGTTGGTTGAAGATTTAGGAGATGCTGAACCTCCATGGGAACACAGAATCATGGAAGACTCCGTCGAGGATGCGACAATTGACGCTGAGGAGGATTTTGCACCGCCTCCAATGCAAATATCTTATGAAGAACTGAACGGAATAACCCAAGACGCAGGTTTCCTTGATGATGATGATCATGATTCCTGTTCTCTTAGTGACGAACTTGCATCTATAAGTGAATTCTTTGAGACAGAAGAATCTTTCCCGAGTGAAGATGAAGATGATGCTAAGGTAGATTTTTCTCAACCTCCAATATATGACTTGAGCGATGATGAGGGAGAAATTGAAGACTCTGATCAAGATATGGTTGAAGTGGAAGAAATTTGCAAAGAAATGGAAGAATTCATAGAAAATTATAAGGGAGTAGAAATTACAGAACCACTGGAAACACCTATCCCAAGGCCTTTACCGCCCAACACAAACTACAAGTGGGTAAAATCCTTGCCTTTTATCTTCAATCTTCTACTTGAATATGGTTTGCTTGAAACAGATGGCCAGCTTAGAGCTATCTGCGGCTTTAAGAGTAAAAGGGAAATGGCTCGCACTCAGAGCTGGTGTACAAGGTTCAATAAGGTTCCACGCTTCAACTCGAAGTGCAAGGATTGGTATCATGCTCAATTGAATGGATCACGGAGAACGTTTGGTCACCGTGGTGAGAATCTACTTTTTAAACCACCCGGATGGAATCATGTAGATCAAGACGGAGGCAGATTTAAAAGCAAAGATTGGGATCATGGATCCTATCCTGACATTCGTCATCCCGGGAGCCTGAAAATTTGTTTGAAGCTGCTCAGAAGCTTTACATGCCTAGTTTGGGACCCCAGAGGCTATTTGCATTCCAAGCATTGGTGGAGATTTCTGGATGAATTTAAACATGAGCCGTCATAACAGGAAGCTCAACTAATGTCCAACTTAAGGACTTTAACCAAAAGTGCTAGGTGGGAGACAACCCACCATGGTATGATCGTTCCTTTTTCATTTTTATTTAGTTTTATTTGTTTTCGAGTTTTATGGTTTACAATGTGTTTAATTGTGTGGTTTTATCATGGTCTTTACCCACTTATTCATATAATTAGCATGCATTTATATTTCCTTCTTAAAATTATATATGATTGAAAACATGCTTCTTTGGTCTTAATTTAGCTAATCTTAATCCTCTCTTATTACCATTCGATGCCTTGATCTGTGTGTTAAGTGTTTCAGGCTTTATAGGGCATGAATGAGTGAGAGATTGGGAAGGAAGCTTGCAAAAATGGAAAGAACACAAGAAAGTGAGGAGATGACCAGCGAGAAGTGACGCGTACGCGTCAGCGACGCGACCGCGCGGAAGAAAGGAATTTGCAGTGATGCGGTCGCATGGCTCACGCGACCGCGCGGATTGGAAAAGCACAAGTGACGCGGAAGCGTGGACGACGCGAACGCATGGCAGGGAAAAATGCGAATGACGCGTCCGCATGGATGATGCGATCGCGTGACGTGCGCGATCTGTAGAATTACAAAAGTCACTGGCAGAGATTCTGGGCCGCATTTCAACCCAGTTTTCGGTCCAGAAACACAGATTAAAGTCAGAAAACTTGCAGAGACTCAACATGCTTTCATAATTCATAATTTTAGTTTTAGATGTAGTTTTTAGAGAGAGAGGTTCTCTCCTCTCTCTTAGGATTTAGGTAGGATTTTTAGAAATTAGGATTTATTTCAACTCTTCATCAAGTTCAATATCTTTTTATTTCGACTCCTCTTAATTGTTGATTATTGATGTTGCTTATTTGGCTTATGACTCTTTATATTTGGATTGATTTTATTTTATTAATGCAATTGAGGTATTTCAGATTTATGATTGTTTTCTCTAATTTATGTTATTGATGCTTGTGCTCCATCCAAATTATTTTCATTCAAGTAGGTTTTATTCCCTTTTGGCTTTGGTTGATTAATTGGTAACTCTTGAGTTATCAAACTCATTGTTGACTGAAAATTAGAATTCTTCAAGAATTGATTCGAGATCCAATAACTCTAACTTTTCCTAAGGAAAGACTGGGACTTGAGGATTCGAATTAATTCATTCACTTGACTTACCTTCATAGTTAGAGGTTAACAAAGTGGGAGAAAAATCCAATTCTCATCACAATTGATAAGGATAACTAGGATAGGACTTCCAGTTCTCATACCTTGCCAAGAGTTTATTTTACAGTCAATTATTTATTTTACTTGTCATTCATCATAATTGTTCCTCATTCTTAAAACCCGCAATTTACAAACTCATAACCAATAATAAGAACATACCTCCCTGCAATTCCTTGAGAAGACAACCCGAGGTTTAAATACTTCGGTTATCAATTTATTTAGGGGTTTGTTACTTGTGACAACCAAAACTTTTGTACGAAGGGATTTCTATTAGTTTAGAAGCTATATCTGCAACGCGAATATTTTTAAAATTCTTTTCTAGCAAAAATCCTAACGTCAATAAACCACTATTTTATGGTTTATCTTGTGCTCAATTGAGTGGATTTTATCAATCTTTCATACACTTATTCATACTAATTGCATGAGTTTACGTTTTCCTTCCGGATTTTGTGCTATGGTTGAAAACATGCTTCTTTGGCCTTATATTTGCTAATATTAATCCTCTCTTATTACCATTAGATGTCGTGATATGTGTGTTAAGTGATTTCAGGGATTACAGGGCATGAATGGCTCAGAGCATGGAAAGGAAGCATGCAAAAGTTGAAGGAATACAAGAAGTTGAAGAAATTGCTAATCTGTCCAACCTGACCTCTTTGCACTCAAACGATCATAACTTGAGCTACAGAGGTCCAAATGAAATGGTTCTAGTTGTGTTGGAAAGCTAACATCCGGGGCTTTGCAACGATATACAATTTTCTATAGCTGCTCCGAAGTTAGGTGACGTGACGGCGTGGATGACGCGCCCACGTCGCATCTGCAAAATCTCAATCCATGCAAACGCGTGGATGACGCCTCCGCGTCGCTTTGCCGCAACCTGTATGAACCAGATTTCATAATCAGCGATTTTTGGGCTGTTTTTGACCCAGTTCTAGGCCCAGAAAACATATATTAAAGGCTATAAAGTGGGGGAATCCATTAATTCATCATAAGACATTCATAATTGACTTTTCACAATTTAGATGTAGTTTTTAGAGAGAGAGGTTCTCTCCTCTCTCTTAGGTTTTAGGATTAGGATTTCTTTTAGTCATTAGGATTATTTCTTCGTACCAGGTTCAATAATTTATGTTTCTCTTCTATTTTTGTTTACTCTGAAGCTTTTATTTGTATTTGATTTATGTCGCCCAATTGGCTTTTGAGCTTTTCCATGTTAGAATTGACATCTTCATTCAATTTGAGGTATTTCAGACATATGACTTTTATTTATTTTCTTATATTCTTGGCTTTGGTTGATTAATTGGTAACTCTTGAGTTATCAAACTCATCGTGATTGATAATTATTATTCTTGCTGATTAATTTAGATTCCTATAACTCTAGTCTTTCCTTAAGGAGTTGACTAGGACTTTAGGTATTAAATTAATTTGTCCACTTAACTGACCTTCATAGTTAGAGGTTGACTTAGTGGGAGCAACAGTATAATTCTCATCACTATTGATAAGGATAACTAGGATAGGACTTCCAGTTTTCATACCTTGCCAAGAGTTTTATTAGTTATTAATTTATTAATTCCTGCAATTTATTTCTCTTGTTCAAAACCTTTTCAAAATCCAAAAACACTATTTTGCATAACCAAAAATAATTCATACTTCCCTGGAATTCCTTGAGAAGACGACCCGAGGTTTGAATACTTCGGTTTATAAATTTTATTAGGTTTGTTACTTGTGACAACCAAACGTTTGTAAGAAAGGTTGATTGCTTGGTTTAGAAACTATACTTGCAACGAGAATTTATTATAACTTCTAAACCATCAATCTTCAGTTCTTCAAAATGGCGCCGTTGCCAGGAAATTGCAAATGTGTGCCTTATTATTGGTTATTATAAATATTTTTTTTACTTGTTTATTTGTTTTTGTTTTCCCTTCCTATTTCTAATAACTACTATGAATTCTCACCCCTCTCGCTTTGAGTTTGGTTCTAATTTTGTTGAAAAGAATGGAAGCTATAACAGAAATATGCATCACGGTCTAAGTAATCAAAGATGGATGGAGCCAAGAGGATATGATCAACCCTTGAGGCAACAACACCTTCTAAGATATCATGAACAGAGACCATTCTACAATGCATACCTTACTGATAGATATAGTGGATCCCTTGTAGCTACCAACAAGCCCCACCCTATGCTCAGAGACCATCCTCTCAACATAACTTCGAACCACCACACTCACAAGCTTCTTTTCACCATTCGCCACCGTACGATCCTTATCCACCCCAAAGCCAATCCAATTACTCCCAAGAAACACCACGCCCCTATGCACCATGTCCATACCCATCGAGCCAAGAATCACAGGTTCGCTTCGAAAAATCAGTAGACCAATTTAATGCAACCCTTCATCAACTGGAGCAAGCAATAAATCAATTACCTTTCCGATGTTCGGACACTCAAAAAACCCCCATGGCTTCATGTGGAGAATCCAATGAAGAACGTAGCATGAAGGAGACACTAGAAACTCCAGTGGATAGTATGGAGCATAACTTCGTGCTAGAACAAGTAGAGGGAGCTGTCATTGTAGAAAAAGAAGAGTTGGTTGAAGATTTAGGAGATGCCGAACCTCCGCCAGAATCCAGAGTTATGGAGAATTTTGTCGAAGACGTTATAATTGATGCTAAGGAGGATAGTGCACAATCCCCAAAGCAGGTATCTTATGAGGAATTGGACGGAGTAATCCAAGACGCATGTTTCCTTGATGATGATGATCACAAGTCAAGCCCTCTTAGTGATGAACTTGTATCCGCAAGTGAAGTCTTTGAGATAGAAGAATCTTCCCCAAGTGAATACGAAGAAGATGCAGAGGTAGACATTTCTCAACCTCCCAGTTATAACCCAAGTGATAAGGAAGATATCGAAGACTTTGATCAAGACATGGTTGAAATGGAAGACATTTGCAAAGAAGTGGAGGAATTCACAGAAAACCACAAGGGAGTAGAGCTTGCAGAACCATTGGAAACACCTATCCCAAGGCCATTACCACCCAACACAAACTTCAAGTGGGTAAAATCATTGACTTTTATCTTTACTTTTCCACTTGAATATGGTTTACTTGAGACAGATGGCCAGCTTAGAGCTCTCTGCAGCTTTAAGAGCAAAAGGGAAATGACTCACACTCAGCACTGTTATGCAAGATTCAATGAGGTTTCACACTTCAAATTGAAGTGCAAGGATTGGTGTCAAGGTCGATTGAAAAGATCTCGGAAGCTGTTTGATCACTGTAGTGAGAATTCAGACTACTCACTACTCAACTGGAAAAATGTAGATCAAGACAAAAACGAGTGTAAAAGCAAAGTTTGGGATCCTGGAATCTCTTTTGACATTCAACACCCCGGGAGCCTGGAAACCTGTTCGAAACTGCTCAAAGGCTTCACGTGCCTTGTTTGGGACACTGGAGAATGCTGGCATTCCAAACACTGTTGGAGATTTCTGGACGAATTCAAGCACAAGCCACCATAACAGGAAGCTCACCAGAATTTCCAACTTTAGGACTTTAACTAAAAGTGCTGGGTGGGAGACAATCCACCATGGTATGATCGTTCTTTTTCCATTTTAGTCTATTTTTGAATTCTAATTGAACCTGGAATTGTGCATAACATTCATTGCATTCTTCATTCTGTATACTGCATAAAAAAACAAGAGAGCACGCGACGCGACAGTGATGGTGTTTTTGTGGAAAATGAATTTCCAACACACAAATCCAACCGGCAAGTATACCGGGTCGCATCAAGTAGTAATAACTCACAAGAGTGAGGTCGATCCCACAGGGATTGATGGATCAAGCAACTTTAGTGGGTGAGTAGTTTAGTCAAGCTAACATTGAAAGGATATTGGATGAAATGTAGCCAACAGAATTGTAAATGATAGGAAATTTAAAGTTGCAGAAATTAAAATTGCATAAAACTTAAAGTGCAAGAAAGTAAAATAGCTGAAACTTAAATTGCACGAAAAGTAAATTGCATTAAATGTAAAGGGGATTGGGTGCAGGAAATTTAAAATTCAACAAGAAAAAGTAAAGAGCAATCAAGCAGAGAATTAAAAGATGAAATAAGTGAAGTAGATCTAAACAGAAATGGAAAATTGCTTGAAGAAGCAACACAGAATGTAACTCAGCTCAATTGTGAAATTTAAAGAGACAAGATCTCAGGGAATCAATGAGACTAGAGAACAAGTCTAGATCTCAAGCCCTTCCTTGATCAATTCAGAGAATAATTTGCAGAAGAAAGAAGAAAAATGAATTGCAGAATTAAAGAGAAGATGAAGCAGTATGTGAATTTCAATTATGCAGAAAAAGTAAACAAGAGATCTCAAGGTGAGATTGAAAAAGAATTTCTTCAATTCTCTACCCAAGATTTAAAGCAGAAAATGAAAACTCAAAGAGAGAGCTATCTACTACTACTACTCCCTAATGGAGCAAGCCTTCCTCTGAAATGAGAATGATGCCCTTTATATAGGCTTCTTTTACAAAATGAAAATAAAATGAAATTGAAATTAAAAACAAATTCACAAAAAATGAAATTCCTAATCTAGCTTCTCTGTGTGCCTTTGAGTCATGTTGAGTGGGCTTTTGCTTGCTTTGGATTTGAGGGAGAATGGGTCTTGGATGGCCTTGATTCAATTTGGTGAGGAATTGAATTTATATGAAATTGAATTTTTGGCCCATGATTATTTGCTCCCAGGAGGCTGCCCTGCCCTTGTGGAGGGCAGGGCAGAAAATGTTGCGTGCGCCCTTGGTGTGTGCTGGTTGGTATGATGATGCTTGCAGGATGTTGCCCTGCCCTCGCGGAGGGCAAGGCAGAAATTTTTGGTGCGCCAGTTTGGTGCCTGTGCGTGCTGCTGGTGCTGCCGAACCGTTCCTTGGTGCGCCAGAATGGTGCGCCTGTGTGCATCACCAAAATGCTGCCCTGCCCTTGCGGAGGGCAGGGCAATGTTTCCTTTGGGGAGTGCCAAGTTCGAATCCCATGGAGTGCATTGCTTGGCTTTTTCTTCTTGGCACCTAATTCACGCCTAAGGCTTGGCTTCCTAGAGGTCTTGTGTTCGAAACTTGGTGGAGGAAGTTGTTACAATTTTTCCTTGAATTTTCATGAAGAAAACACGACATTGCCCTCCAAGAGGGCATTTTGCTCTCCTTGAGGGCAGACTTCCTTGGTTTCCTTGTGTCTCCCTCTTCGAGCCTTGATGGAAGCATTTTAGTTTATTTTCGCTTGTTTTTGGCCCTTAAAGATGCCTTTTGTTCCTGCCTCAATTGTACGCCAAATATAAATTGCTATATATCGTTGGAAAGCTCTAAATGTCAGCTTTCCAACGCAACTAGAAGCACATCAATTGGACGTCTATAGCTCAAGTTATAGCCCTTTGAAGGAGGCATGGTCATGCTGTGAGCGGCCAGATTTTAACTTAGCGAAAATTTGCTCCAACCTCACTTTGTTTCATCATGATTCTGCCCTGTCCTTGGCAAGCGCAAGGCAGTGTGCGTGCTGGTTGCTTCCTTCTTTGATTTGGTCATGGGCCACGCTTTTAAAAGCGTGGCCTAAGGCTCCAAAGTGTGCTCCAACTTCAAAGTGTGTCCCAAAGCTCTTTTTTTCTCCTTTTTTTGTGCTTCTTTGCTTCTTTTTCTTCTTATTTCCTACAAGATTTATAAAATTAAAATATCAAGAAAATATATCATTTAAGTACAAAAGCATTCAATATTTAAGCACAAATTATCAATTTCTTGTATGAAAAGCATAGAAAAATAGGTATATGATGACATGTCATCACAACACCAAACTTAAACCTTGCTTGTCCCCAAGCAAGAAAAGAATCATGCAATAAAGATTGACAATCCAAGGTAAGAAGAATAGCAACTCAATGTTCATGGTAAGCTAATTTTCTATGCATGCTACAATTACAAAAGAGATGTAAATGATTGATGCTTCTATCTAGCTTATTTTATGAAATCTTTTTCTTATAATTCTTCCTTGAAACAAGCTTTTGATTTGATTTTTTTTTTAGCTTCTCCTTTTGGGTGCTTTGCCCCATGAGTTGATAACAAAGCTACGACTTCTAAATGCTTTGTTTTCAAGTATTACCACTTGATACATAAGCACCACAAGCATTTAATTAGAGGACTTCATTAAGCTCATTTTTCTTTTCTTTTCTTGACTCTCTAATCATTGATGTCAGAGCCTTGAGCTTTGAGGGAGTGCTTTTGCACTTGAGCCTAGCCTTGACTTCTAAGTATTTTGTTTTCAAGCATTTGGCTTGATACATAAACACCACAAGCACTTAGCAAATAAATTGCCATTGGTACTCAGAGCCTTCAGCTTTCTCATTCTTTCCCTTTTTCTTTTCTTGCTTTAATTGTATTTGCTTCTTCAAGGTTTTCATGATTTCAAAAGATTTCACAAAATGTACAAGATGAAAAACTTCAATTAAATAAAATCCAATGCAATTGAGCAACAATCAATCATACTAGCTTTCCAATACTTGTATGCACATGCTAAATTCTTCTTTAATGCCTTGTTTGTTTATGATCATGATGCTTTACTACTTTTGAACTCACAAAACTCAAGTTGGTAGTCATAATGGTACAACACCATGTTGTAAATCAAATTCAAGCTATGCTTTATTCATACACACATGTAAATAGAAAATATAAAGACAATCATGCAATTTAAAGTGCTGGAAATAAATGAGAAGAAAAGGAACTCTACAACCTTGTAGTTCATCTTCATTATTGTTGTCCTTTTTCCTCTATTCTTCCTCTTTCCCTTGCCAAACTCAGTATGCTTGCTCATCCTCAAGCAACAATTAGAACAATGGCTATGGGGCTAAGATGGATCATGAATATCTTACACGATGAAAAGTTAGTAGTACATGTGTTCTGAGCAAGCAAAATTAAAGATAATAATCAAGGCACAAGAGACAGCGACATTTTGATTGCAAGCATAAGAAGGTGTGCACAATACTTTGCATAAAGAATAAGTGGCACACCAAACTTAGTGTGACACTTTCACTTGGAATCAATGCAAGTATCCAATAAAGATTTGAAGCAAATTGTGTTGCATAGCAACACTAAACTTAGAATGCAATCTTATGTCCATTTTATTTTGAATTAAAACTAAACAAGAGAAACTGTTATTTGTTAAATACAATCACCAAATGAATAGTCTGTCATGAATAAGGATGTCTTGGTGATGTATTTACAAAAACAGTTAATAAAAGAAAACAACAAAAAGTAACTAAAACAAAGAGAATGCAAACGGAATGTCAAAAACAAAAGAAAAATAACAATGCAAAGGCAATATGATTATGCAGACAAGTGATGTTGCTGGATGAGTTGCATAGAAAAATAAGTGGCACACCAAACTTAAAATCTTGGTGTGTCACTTTCATTTTTTGATTTGATGCAATCATCCAAAAAGATTGAAAACAATTTGTTGCAAGGCAACACCAAACTTAGAATGTGATCATATGCCAATTTATTGAAATTTAAACAAGGCATAGAAAGAAATGTACCTACGGTTGGGTTACCTCCCAACAAGTGCTCTTTTAGTGTCATTAGCTTGACATGTTGCTCTTCACTTTCTTCCTCTTCTTCCAGTTTGTTAAGAGGAATGACCTCAAGGGGGGAGAAAATTCAGCTACTGTCCCTTGCCTTGGCCTTTCCTCAGCAAGCTTCCTTTTGCAAATGGCTTGATTGATCTTGCTTGCTGGATCAGGGACAGGATTGGTGCTCTTGTTAGTTGCCTTCACTTCTTTGGATTCATAAATTGGTTGCTGTGTGATTTTTGGAGTTTGATCTTCATCCAGAGCCTTTTGAATTGGTGGTTCAATGAACTTGTCCTTCATGTGCCTCTCTGTTTCCCTTGAGTTTGGACATTCTTGATTATCCTCCTCACTAGCTTGTTCTTCCACTTCCTCTTTTACACTCAACATTTGCTTTAATAGCTCTTTCATGGAGGAGGTTTGTTGATCTTCCCAAGCTTTCTTCATCTCCTCTTCATATTTTTCGATCAGTGTTGAGCATCTTTGGTCTAGGGGAGTTTGAGGAGGTTGTGAGTGTTCAGGTTCTCTTGTCATCTCAAGTGCAGTTTTAGGTTCAAATGTTTCCACCACCTCTTCCTTCTTTGCAATTTAACTTGATGCAGTAGCCTCTTCCTCTTGTTTTTCCTCCTTCTTCGTTGCACTCACCACTTGAGCTAGCTGCACTTCCATGTTTTTAAGGAAGTTTTCTTGTTCTTTCCAGACTTTCATTGTCTCCTCCTCATATTTTTTGAACATGGACTCAAGCTTTGAGAGCCTTGAGTGGTTCATGGAAGTTTGTGTGGGTGGTGAGTTTTGAAAGGGGCTTTCTGTTGAAGTATGGTCAAGTGATGATGTCTTTGGATGAATATCATATGGAGCACTAGAATTCCCTTCCCAGCCACCATTAGAATCATGACTTGCATCATTTTGTGGTGGAGGGAAATATCCCATATGATTTTCTTTCTCATCTTGTGGTTCTGAAGCATAGCTCCATGAATTGGAGTGCCCAGAATTTGAAGTTTCTTGGTGATATTCCCAACCACCATTAGAGATTGGTGATGGTGGGTGATATCCCATAAAATTTTGTTTGACCATAAGATGAGTTGAACTCCATTTGTATTTTGTAAACATCAATGAAATTTGAGATTCATGTCATAGAGAAAGAATTTCTAAGTGAGGCAATAACTCAAACACCTTGGTTTCAATCCAAAACAGAAAACAAAAATAAAGAAAATGCTTGATCTAGACTTCTCACCCACTTAATCATTGTTGATCTAATCAATCCCCGGCAACGGCGCCAAAAACTTGATGGTGTTTTTGTGGAAAACGAATTTCCAACACACAAATCCAACCGGCAAGTATACCGGGTCGCATCAAGTAGTAATAACTCACAAGAGTGAGGTCGATCCCACAGGGATTGATGGATCAAGCAACTTTAGTGGGTGATTAGTTTAGTCAAGCTAACATTGAAGGGATATTGGATGAAATGTAGCCAACAGAATTGTAAATGACAGGAAATTTAAAGTTGCAGAAATTAAAATTGCATAAAACTTAAAGTGCAAGAAAGTAAAATAGCTGAAACTTAAATTGCACGAAAAGTAAATTGCATTAAATGTAAAGGGGATTGGGTGCAGGAAATTTAAAATTCAACAAGAAAAAGTAAAGAACAATCAAGCAGAGAATTAAAAGATGAAATAAGTGAAGTAGATCTAAACAGAAATGGAAAATTGCTTGAAGAAGCAACACAGAATGTAACTCAGCTCAATTGTGAAATTTAAAGAGACAAGATCTCAGGGAATCAATGAGACTAGAGAACAAGTCTAGATCTCAAGCCCTTCCTTGATCAATTCAGAGGATAATTTGCAGAAGAAAGAAGAAAAATGAATTGCAGAATTAAAGAGAAGATGAAGCAGTATGTGAATTTCAATTATGCAGAAAAAGTAAACAAGAGATCTCAAGGTGAGATTGAAACAGAATTTCTTCAATTCTCTACCCAAGATTTAAAGCAGAAAATGAAAACTCAAAGAGAGAGCTATCTACTACTACTACTCCCTAATGGAGCAAGCCTTCCTCTAAAATGAGAATGATGCCCTTTATATAGGCTTCTTTTACAAAATGAAAATAAAATGAAATTGAAATTAAAAACAAATTCACAAAAAATGAAATTCCTAATCTAGCTTCTCTGTGTGCCTTTGAGTCATGTTGAGTGGGCTTTTGCTTGCTTTGGATTTGAGGGAGAATGGGTCTTGGATGGCCTTGATTCAATTTGGTGAGGAATTGAATTTATATGAAATTGAATTTTTGGCCCATGATTATTTGCTCCCAGGAGGCTGCCCTGCCCTTGTGGAGGGCAGGGCAGAAAATGTTGCGTGCGCCCTTGGTGCGTGCTGGTTGGTGTGATGATGCTTGCAGGATGCTGCCCTGCCCTCGCGGAGGGCAGGGCAGAAATTTTTGGTACGCCAGTTTGGTGCCTGTGCGTGCTGCTGGTGCTGCCGAACCGTTCCTTGGTGCGCCAGAATGGTGCGCCTGTGTGCATCACCAAAATGCTGCCCTGCCCTTGCGGAGGGCAGGGCAATGTTTCCTTTGGGGAGTGCCAAGTTCGAATCCCATGGAGTGCATTGCTTGGCTTTTTCTTCTTGGCACCTAATTCACGCCTAAGGCTTGGCTTCCTAGAGGTCTTGTGTTCGAAACTTGGTGGAGGAAGTTGTTGCAATTTTTCCTTGAATTTTCATGAAGAAAACACGACATTGCCCTCCAAGAGGGCATTCTGCTCTCCTTGAGGGCAGACTTCCTTGGTTTCCTTGTGTCTCCCTCTTCGAGCCTTGATGGAAGCATTTTAGTTTATTTTCGCTTGTTTTTTGCCCTTAAAGATGCCTTTCGTTCCTGCCTCAATTGTACACCAAATATGGATTGCTATATATCGTTGGAAAGCTCTGAATGTCAGCTTTCTAACGCAACTAGAAGCATATGTAGCTCAAGTTATAGCCCTTTGAAGGAGGCATGGTCATGCTGTGAGCGGCCAGATTTTAACTTAGCGAAAATTTGCTCCAACCTCACTTTGTTTCATCATGATTCTGCCCTGCCCTTGGCAAGCGCAGGGCAGTGTGCGTGCTGGCTGCTTCCTTCTTTGATTTGGTCATGGGCCACGCTTTTAAAAGCGTGGCCTAAGGCTCCAAAGTGTGCTCCAACTTCAAAGTGTGTCCCAAGCTCTTTTTTTCTCCTTTTTTTGTGCTTCTTTGCTTCTTTTTCTTCTTATTTCCTACAAGATTTATAAAATTAAAATATCAAGAAAATATATCATTTAAGTACAAAAGCATTCAATATTTAAGCACAAATTATCAATTTCTTGTATGAAAAGCATAGAAAAATAGGTATATGATGACATGTCATCAGACAGCGTCGATGACGCGTCCGCGTCATATGTGCGTTGGGAAGAAAATAAGATTGAACAGAGAGTCATGCGAGACTGTGGTTGGAGGCATGCCTTTGGCACAAATTGGTCTACGCGACCACGTCCCTGACGCATCCGCGTCATGCTGGAAAAACGCCTCCCACGCGTCCACGTCACCCACGCGAACGCGTGCCTCAAAATCGACGTAAAACGGGTGTATGGCCGAAAATTGAGCTAGAATTGGGTTGGACTCGTGCTAGAAGCACAAGCCCTGCCACGCGTATGCGTAATCCACGCATTCGCGCTGTTTTTAAATTTAGGCCATCCACGTGACCGCGTCACCCAAAGATTTGTCAATATGAATTTCAAACAGAGAGTTGCGCGTCCGCGAGGCTGCCCTCGCGCTAATGGCCCAAATCGATCCACACGACCTCGTGGATGACGTGTCCGCGTCAATTCATAGAAGTGCTATCCGTGCGAACGCGTCACTCACGCGTCCGCGTCGAATGCGCCGCACAACTTATCTTAATATGCCAAAATATCTTTTCTTTTTCTTCCCCAAATCCTACTTTTTCTTTTCCTTTCTTATTTCTTTCTTCGCCCTTCCTCCTTCTTCCTTCTTTCTTCTTCCTTCTTTCTCCTTTCTTTTTTATTTTCATGCATTTTTATGTTGGTGTTGGAGCTTTATTTGGATTTTACTTTATTATAACGGAGCTTGTGACTATTATAAGGATTGGTTTGACAATTGATATTTTAAATTTGGCTCTCATATATATTTGGATTTATTACTTTCATTCCTCTTTTAACTCACACTAAATGTAATCCACCTATATTTGAGATTATCATTCACAATTGTCATCATACAAGTGCTCTTTAATCCAGCTTATTTTAAATTGATGATTGACCTATGCTTCTCATGCCTTTTCCTGCATGCTTTTACACATCTTGCATCTAATTGATTTAATATCCCTTGCTATATTTCCATTGATGTCCTAATTGCATGTAGTCGCGACCATGTATTTAAGACATTATCCCTTACCTTGGCATTGATTATCACTTGAACCTTCCTCCTCCCGGTTCTAGCTATTTGAATTACATGTCCCTTTCCTTTCTCCCTTTTTCAGGATGGCCACCAAAAAGGATAACGAGAATGCCTCTAAACATGCCACCGGTGAAGAGCGGAACGACTTGAGCACCAGCTGAGGAACCACAACCCCCGCCCACCTGCACAGCTTTGCATGCACCAAGGACGGTGCAATCCTTAAGTGTGTGGAGGTCGATACCGATCTCCGTGGGTTAGTACCTTCCTATCTCAACACCGACGTTTAAATTAGTTGTTGCATTTGCATGTTTGTTTGATTTTGTGCATATATTACCATTACTTGGTTGAAGTAATATTTTCTTTTTCAAGAAAATTTTTATAGTATTTCACTAATTTAAATTAAAAACTTTTTGACAAACTTGTTTGAAGAAATATTATTTTGGAACATGGTTTAGAGCTCAAACACACAAAACCAGTGAGATTTTGAGCCTATTTGATTGGTTGTATTTTACCAACCAATATTTTATTTTTGTGTGTTATTCTCTCTAAAATTGTAATCTTTATCTTGCTTAATTCTATATTTCCATTGTTTGATGTATGCATGCACTTATATAATTGAGGCCTTGTTTCACTAAGCTTACATACCCATATGGCCTTACCCTTTCGTTATCCTTTGCAAACCAATTTGAGCCTATTTTACCCATTTGTTCTTTACTTTAGCTCATTACTAACTCTAAGTGAAAAATAATAATGTCCTTAATTTGAATCTTTGAGTAAAAGTGCTCATAATTTAAGTATAGGGAAGTTGGGTTTGAAAATATTTGGTTTGAGTAATTGGGTGTTGTATATTTTTGTGAAAATATGCAAAATAATAGTTGAACACATATTATTGCATTCAATACTTTTTTCATATGCATTGAGAAAAACAAGAGAAAAAAATATAATAATAGAAAAAATAAAGAAAAGAAAAAAAAAGTGAAAAAGAAAAGAAAAAGAGCAATTAATAAAAGGGGACAAAATGTCCCAAAGTAAGTGTTGGTATCAATGCATATGTGCTGTACTCAAATTTAGGATGCATGAATATGTGGAAAATACAGTTAATGGGAAGTTAGATTCTGCATTTTAATTAAATGGATTATCTTAAGTTAGGTGGGAAGTTTAGGTTAATTAAGGATTCAGATTTTAGTCCACTTGACCAAATACAATCCTACCTTGACCCTAACCCCATTACAACCCTTAAAAGACCTCTTGATATGTTTATCTGTGCATTAATTTTTGTTGATTGTTAGATGAAGAGCAAGCTATAGAAAGCAAGATTAGTAGAGAATTGAGAGAATTGACCCTGGACACTTGAAAGTTAGAATGATATACACTACCAGTAAGGGTTCAGTGCTTAATTCTATGTTCCCTGCTTTCATGAGCTATCTTCTTCTTGTAAGTTATTTGTATTATATTTTGTGATTTGAAATAGTGAAATCCAGTTAATATTTGTTCTTGAAAGATTTATTTACTTTTTCACCAAGTAGGTAAAAGCATTTTGCATTTAGCTGCATTCATATAAATAGGTTGCATTTCATACATCCCACTATTCTGTCTTCACTCTTATAGCTTCTCTTGAGCTTAGCATGAGGACATGCTAATGTTTAAGTGTGGGGAAGTTGATAAACAACTATTTTATGGTTTATCTTGTGCTCAATTGAGTGGATTTTATCAATCTTTCATACACTTATTCATACTAATTGCATGAGTTTACGTTTTCCTTCCGAATTTTGTGCTATGATTGAAAACATGCTTTTTTGGCCTTATATTTGCTAATATTAATCCTCTCTTATTACCATTAGATGCTGTGATATGTGTGTTAAGTGATTTCAGGGATTACAGGGCATGAATGGCTCAGAAGATGGAAAGGAAGCATGCAAAAGTGGAAGGAATACAAGAAGTTGAAGAAACTGCTAAGCTGTCCAACCTGACCTCTTCACACTCAAACAGTCATAACTTGAGCTACAGAGGTCCAAATGAGATGGTTTTAGTTGTGTTGGAAAGCTAACATCTGGGGCTTCGCAACGATATATAATTTGCTATAGCTGCTCCGAAGTTAGAAGACACGAACACACGGATGACACGCCCGCATCGCATCTGCAAAATCTCAATCCACGCAAACGTGTGGATGACACCTCCGCGTCACTTTGCCGTAACCTGTACGAACTAGATTTCATAATCAGCGATTTCTGGGCTATTTCTGACCCAGTTTTTGGCCCAGAAAACACATATTAAAGGCTATAAAGTGGGGGAATCCATTAATTCATCATAAGACATTCATAATTGACTTTTCACAATTTAGATGTAGTTTTTAGAGAGAGAGGTTCTCTCCTCTCTCTTAGGTTTTAGGATTAGGATTTCTTTTAGTCATTAGGATTGTTTCTTTGTACTAGGTTCAATAATTTATATTTCCCTTCTATTTTTGTTTACTCTGAAGCTTTTATTTGTATTTGATTTATGTCGCCCAATTGGCTTTTGAACTTTTTCATGTTAGAATTGACATCTTCATTCAATTTGAGGTATTTCAAACATATGACTTTTATTTAGTTTCTTATATTCTTGGCTTTGGTTGATTAATTGGTAACTCTTGAGTTATCAAACTCATCGTGATTGATAATTATTATTCTTGCTGATTAATTTAGATTCCTATAACTCTAGTCTTTCCTTAAGGAGTTGACTAGGACTTTAGGTATTAAATTAATTTGTCCACTTAACTGACCTTCATAGTTAGAGGTTGACTTAGTGGGAGCAACAGTATAATTCTCATCACCATTGATAAGGATAACTAGGATAGGACTTCCAGTTTTTATACCTTGCCAAGAGTTTTATTAGTTATTAATTTATTAATTCCTGCAATTTATTTCTCTTATTCAAAACCTTTTCAAAACCCAAAAACACTGTTTTTATAACCAATAATAATTCATACTTCCCTGCAATTCCTTGAGAAGATGACCTGAGTTTTGAATACTTCGGTTTATAAATTTTATTGGGTTTGTTACGTGTGACAACCAAATGTTTGTAAGAAAGGTTGATTGCTTGGTTTAGAAACTATACTTGCAAAGAGAATTTATTACAACTTCTAAACCATCAATCTTCAATTCTTCAACCCTTTCTAACCACAGCAGGAGCTGTGATTGATGTTGACAAAGGAGAGTTAGTCCTTCAATTGAATGGGAACTACCTTGTGTTTAAAGCTCAAGGTTCTTCCTCTGCAACCATGGAGAGGAAGCATGAAAAGCTTCTCTCAATACAGAGTCAAACAAAGCCCCCACAATCAAACTCTAAGTTTGATGTTGGGAGGCCACAACCAAACTCTAAGTTTGGTGTTGAACCCCCGCATTCAAACTCTAAGTTTGGTGTTGGGAGGTCCCAACAATGCTTTGAACATCTGTAAAGCTCCAAGAGAGCTCACTGTCAAGCAATTGGCATTAAAGAAGCGCTTATTGGGAGGAAACTCAATTTTTATTTATCTATATTTCTATTGTTCTTTTATGTTTTATTAGGTTCATGATCATGTGAGTCACAAAACAATTGCAAAAATTAAAAACAGAATCAAAAACAGCAGAAGAAACAGCACACCCTGGAGGAAGAGCCTACTGGAGTTTAAACGCCAGAACAGAGCATGGATCTGGCGTTGAACGCACGAAACAAGTAGCAGTCTGGCGTTTAAATGCTAGAATTGCACCCTGAGGAAAGCTGGTGTTTAACGCTAGAAACAAGCATCAGGCTGGCGTTAAACGCCAGAAACATGCTACATCTGGGCGTTTAACGCCAGAAACAAGCATCAGTCTGGCGTTAAACGCCAGGATTGCATGCAGAGGGCATTTTACACGCCTAATTGGTACAGGGATGATAAATCCTTGACACCTCAGGATCTGTGGATCCCATCAGGATCTCCACCTACCTTCTCCCTCTCTCTCACACCTTTCCAATAACACTATACCCTTCACCACTCACATCCATTCACTCTTCCCCATAAACCCTTCTCCCTCCACTATATAAACCCCTCCATCTTTCTTCATTTTCACACAACACAACCCTCTCTTCTCCCCCTTGGCCGAATACATATCTCTCTCCCTCTCCTCCATATCTTCTTCTTCTTCATCTATTCTTTCTTCTTTTGCTCGAGGGCGAGCAACATACTAAGTTTGGTGTGGTAAAAGTATAGCTTTTTTGTTTTTCCATAACCATTTATGGCACCTAAGGCTGGAGAAACCTCTAGAAAGAGGAAAGGGAAGACAAATGCTTCCACCTCCGAGTCATGGAAGAAAGAGAGATTCATCTCAAAGGTCCATAGCTCAGTAGTAGAGCATTTGACTGCACAACAAGAGAGCCCACTCATGGACCTCAACAAGAGTATGAGAAATTCCCTCATCAAGAAATCCCTGAGATGCCTCAAGGGATGCATTTTCCTCCAAACAAATATTAGGAACAACTCAACACTTCTCTAGAAGGATTGAGTCATGACATGAACCAATTGAGGGTGGAACATCAAGAGCACTCCATCATTCTCAATGAGATTAGAGAAGATCAAAGAGCTATGAGGGAAGAGCAACAAAGGCAAGGAAGAGACATAGAGGAGCTCAAGAACACCATTGGTCCTTCAAGGAGAAGGCGCCACCATCATTAAGGTGGACTCATTCCTTAACTTTCTTGTTCTTATTTCTCTATTTTTCGGTTTTTGAGCTTCATGTTTGTCTATGTTGCGTCTTTATTACATGATCATTAGTGTCTAGTATCTATGTCTCAAGGCTATGAATAATTCCATGAATCCATCACCTTTCTTAAATGAAAAATGTTTTTAATACAAAAGAACAAGAAGTACATGAGTTTCGAATTTATCCTTGAAATTAGTTTAATTATATTGATGTGGTGATAATACTTTTTGTTTTCTGAATGAATGCTTAAACAGTGCATATTTTTTATCTTGTTGTTTATGAATGTTAAAATTGTTGGCTCTTGAAAGAATGATGAACAAGAGAAATGTTATTGATAATCTGAAAAATCATGAAATTGATTCTTGAAGCAAGAAAAAGTAGTAAAGAACAAAGCTTGCAAAAAAAAGATGAAAATAAAAGAAAAAGAAAGTAAGCAGAAAAAGCCAAAAGCTCTTTAAACCAATAGACAAGAGCCAAAAGCCAATAGCCCTTAAAACCAAAAAGCAAGGGTAAAAAAGATCCAAGGCTTTGAGCATCAATGGATAGTAGGCCCCAAAGAAATAAAATCCAGGCCTAAACGGCTAAATCAAGCTGTTCCTAACCATGTGCTTGTGGCATGCAGGTCCAAGTGAAAAGCTTGAGACTGAGTGGTTAAAGTCGTGATCCAAAGCAAAAAGAGTGTGCTTAAGAGCTCTGGACACCTCTAACTGGGGACTTTAGCAAAGCTGAGTCACAATCTGAAAAGGTTCACCTAGTCATGTGTCTGTGGCATTTATGTATCCGGTGGTAATACTAGAAAACAAAGTGCTTAGGGCCACGGCCAAGACTCATAAAGTAGCTGTGTTCAAGAATCAACATACTTAACTAGGAGAATCAATAACACTATCTGAACTCTGAGTTCCTATGGATGCCAATCATTATAAACTTTAAGGGATGAAGTGAGATGCCAAAACTGTTTAGATGCAAAAAGCTACAACTCCCGCTCATTTAATTAGAACTAATATTCATTGATATTTTGGGATTTATAGTATATTCTCTTCTTTTTATCCTATTTGATTTTCAGTTGCTTGGGGACAAGCAACAATTTAAGTTTGGTGTTGTGATGAGCGGATAATTTATACGCTTTTTGGCATTGTTTTTAGGTAGTTTTTAGTAGGATCTAGCTATTTTTTGGGATAATTTTATTAGTTTTTATGCAAAATTAACATTTTTGGACTTTACTATGAGTTTGTGTATTTTTCTATGATTTCAGGTATTTTCTGGCTGAAATTGAGGGACCTGAGCAAAAATCTGATTCAGGTTGAAAAAGGACTGCTGATGTTGTTAGACATCCAGGGCTTTCCAGAAATATATAATAGTCCACACTTTATTCGAGTTTAGACGATGCAAATTGGCGTTCAACACCAGTTCCATACTGCATTCTGAAGTAAAACGCCAGAAACACATCACAAACCAGAGTTAAACGCCAAACAGACGTTACAACTTAGCGTTTAACCCCAAGAGAAACCTCTGCACGTGTAAAGCTCAAGCTCAGCCCAAGCACACACCAAAGTGGGCCCCGAAAGTAGATTTCTGCACTTAGACTTATTTCTGTAAACCTTAGTAGCTAGTCTAGTATAAATAGGACATTTTACTATTGTATTAGACATCTTGGTATCTATCTTCGGACGTTTAGTTCTTAGACTTTGGGGGCTGGCCATTCGGCCATGCCTGGACCTTGATCACTTATGTATTTTCAACGGTGGAGTTTTTACATACCAAAGATTGAGGTGTGGAGCTCTGCTGTACCTCGAGAATTAATGTAATTACTACTATTTTCTATTCAATTCAACTTATTCTTATTCTAAGATATCATTCGTACTTCAACCTGATGGATGTGATGATCCGTGACACTCATCATCATCTGTCCTTATGAACGTGTGTCTGACAACCACCTTCGTTCTACCTTAGATTGAATGAATATCTCTTGGATTCCTTAATCAGAATCTTCGTGGTATAAGCTAAAATTATTGGTGGCCATTCTTGAGAATCCGGAAAGTCTAAACCTTGTCTGTGGTATTCCGAGTAGGATTTAAGGACTGAATAACTATGAGGAGCTTCAAACTTGCGATTGTTGGGCGTAGTGACAGACGCAAAAGAATCAATAGATTCTATTCCGACATGATCGAGAACCAATAGATGATTAGTCGTGCTGTGACAGAGCATTTGGACTATTTTCACTGAGAAGATGGGAAGTAGCCATTGACAACGATGATGCCCTACATACAGCTTACCATGGAAAGGAGTAAGAAGGATTGGATGAAAGCAGTAGAAAAGCAGATATTCAGAAGGAACACTGTATCTTCATGCGCTTATCTGAAATTTCCACCAATGAATTACATAAGTATCTCTATCTTTATTTTATGCTTTATTTATTATTATTTTCGAAAACCATTATAACCATTTGAATCCGCCTAACTGAGATTTACAAGATGACCATAGCTTGCTTCATACCAACAATCTCCGTGGGATCGACCCTTACTCACGTAAGGTATTACTTGGACGACCCAGTGCACTTGCTGGTTAGTTGTTCGAAGTTGTGACAAAGTGTGATTCACGTTTGAGAGCTCCAAGTTTTTGGCGCCATTGTTGATTATCACAATTTACGCGCACCAATACTGATGATAGGATTCCTTGGATCCTTATTCCTAAGTCAAGGCTTTTGATGCATTAATCGCATTTTTACTAGTTTTGATCTTATCCCCTTTTTACTTGCATTAATATCAATTTTGATCCTTCCTTTGTTCTTTTATCTCTTAGTTCTTTTAATTTTTTGTTCTTTGATTGCAAAACCCTACTTTTCCTCCCAACCAAAAGCGTAACACTTCGATTGCGTCCTAGGGAGAACGACCCGAGGTTTCATTATTCTCGGTTTATTATTTTTATTGAAAATCTAAACTTTGATGATTGGGATTGAATTGCCGGTTTGAACTATACTCACAATGGAACTATTTTATCTAATTTTCGAACCGGTGCAAATCCTAATCCATCAATACTCACAGGTGACGAAAAATGGGGGATGTGTGCATACGCTCAAAGGTGTGCGCGCGCACAGAGCTCTATTTCTACAATAATTTTAATGCCTCTAAGCCACCCAACATGACATCCAAAACAGTTTTTCAAGCCCCAAAACATTTTAAAACCTCAAAAACATATTATTCTACCAAAATTACGTAGTAAATACCAAAATGCAACTAAACTACTAAGCAAGATAGGTAATTATTCAAGAAACAAAAGCTAAAAAAAGGGAAGGGTTAGAAAGATATTACCATGGTGGGGTGTCTCTCACCTAGCACTTTAATTTAAAGTCCTTAAATTGGACTTTTGGTTGAAGCTCACATCAAGGAGGCTTGTGCTTCTATCCATCCTTGAGTTTCCAACCATGCTTGCTCTTCCAAAATCCTTCGGGATCCCAAACGAAGTACATCAAGCTCTCAAGCAACCTTAAGTAAGCAATCGGGACCCAAGATAGTTGGTTTTTGAATTGTATGTCTGGATCCCACACTTTAGTTTCCCGGTCATCCTCTTGTAAACCTTTGCTCTGTACTTGGATGAACACTTTCCCAAATTTCCTTTGAAGCACCCACTTGAATGTTGGACTCCTCCCAATTGAACCTTGCACCACTTATGCCTTGAACTCCATTGGCAACCAACATCTAATCCTTCACCATTTAACATTCCAAGAAGCACCTTAAATTGGTGATCCGTCTCTAAGATAGCAAATTGATTTAGGCCGATGAAGCTCATTGAAGATATTGTTACCCACTCAATTTGCCCTTGGGTTGGAGTCATCATATTAAACTCTTGCATGAAAGCTTTCACTTCTTGGGTGTCTACCTCTTCCTCACCACCTTTTTCTAGCCCTTCCTCACCAACCTCCTCTAAGTTTTCTCTACTATTATTCAATCCAAACTTAGGAGGTTATGTGAGGTCTACTTCCATATTTCTCTCAAACTCAAAAGAGAAAGGTTCCTCAAGATCATTGAGGGGATTGACCAAGGTGGACAAAAAATCATGGATGATGGAATTCACTTCTTGATCAAATTCCCTCAATTCTCCATTCACCTCTTCTGGTTCAATTATTTTACCTTCCTCCTCTTGTGACTCAATCCTTAGCTCCACTTCTTCTCTTTTAGCCTCCATATTCTCCTCCTCACTACACTCCTTAGTTGATCCTCCACATTTCTCAAGGGAGATGTCTTGATTGCTTGAGTGTAGCAAGGCTAAGCGGTTTACTGCTTCAGCTGTGGTAGCCTTGAACTCCCCTAGTTTCCTTCGGAATTCTCCTTGCTCTTGGAAAAAAGTTTGAAGGTCTTGTTGTTCTTGGGGCAAGGGTTTGAGAACTTCACATTTAGGTGAAAAAGAAGGTTCAATGGTTGGGAGAAAGGTTGTATAGTTAGAAGATGTGTTATGTGGGTGAGAGTATTGAGGTGGTGTCTAAGGAGGTGATGGTTCATATGGCAAGGTGTATAGACATTTTAATTCCATGGAGGTGGATGGTGTGGTGCATGAAGGTTTGGTGTTTGAGAGTTGTGTAGTGGGTACTGTTCATACCTTTGGGTTTGGTATGCACATAGGGGAGGGTTTGTCTCATTGTAACATGGAAGAGGTGGTTACCATGAGTGTTGCTCATACGCATACTGTTCCTGCCTCAATTGATTCTCCCATTCCATGATGAAATCCTAATATGAATTCATCATACCATACAATACAATCACAACCAAGCTCCAAGAAACAAGGGTGATAACTCATAAAAAAAGTAGAGAATAAAAGCAAAAGACATCAATAAACAAGAAAAACAAAAACCTAAATATTAACAAAAACAACCAAATAACCAAAAAGCAAGCTATTTACACTATGGACATATTCATGTTGGGTTAACCGTGGGGAGCTCTCTACCACTGGGAAGACTTCGAGGAGGAATCAAGCGAGAGAACATAAGATGTGAAGACACCACATCCAACTCAAAACCTTAAGGTGTCAAGTTAATGGGTCTCTCATCTTATAAACTCCTCACTCTTTCTTGCTTTTTTTGATGTGGGACTAACTTCGACACTCCTCACACTTGCAACACTAACAATCTCCCCCTCAAGTGTGAGCCTCCCACATTAAGCATCAACTCTCCTCTAACTCCTCCACCACATATGAGTATTCGTCTATCACACCGCTGCAAAATACCGCGAGACACGCCGCCTGGACCACCTTTGCCGGGAAGACTTTCGATGCTTCACCTTGAATACCCCTTAAAACCAGACCGATTAAACCATCGGCTCTGATACCACTTGAATATCCTGATATTGTTACAACCGTATACTGGAATAGTATAACTCAACTGTAGACCGTGCACTAGGAAGGGTCCCCAAGAAAGAGAGGTGGGTCACAATGGACACACTTAAATACCAGGTCTTTCCTTAGCCAGAACCTTTCTAAACTGTACTCTCACAGTGTCACACTGCCTTCCAGCAACAACAACAGCAACCAAAGATCAACCTCAAGCTACAAGATAAAATTATTTTCACATAGTGATATTCTCTGGTTGTCACTTGGTAACGGCCGTGGTTTTTTCTCTAGTAATTAGAGTTTCCACATTAAATTCTTGTGTTGTGATTGTGTCTATTTTATTTCTCTGTGAAAGGTATTTTCTCAAGGGGAAATAGTGTATTATTCCCAACAATTCACAACAACAAAAAATATAACACCGATTGCAAGATTAAAAGATTAAAAGAGCTATAAATCAGATAAAAGAACTAGCAAATGATCAAAAAGAAAATTAATGCAAATCAAAAGAAAGCAAGATCAAAACTTAGTGAAAATGCTATAAATGCATAAAGAGCCTTGACTTGGAAATGAGAATTAAGGAATCCTATCATCGTCATAACCACAACTATGGCAACTATGATGACTCAATCTCGCTTCATCAACCCCTAACATCGAGGGTAAGTCAAGCAAGCATAACTGACCTTAATCCATAAGTACTAGCTAACTTACTAATTACTTAGTAAAAAGTTAGCGTCAATAAAAACAAGAATCAACTAACTACCCAAGAATTACCACTAAATGTCGGATATTATGACTCTAGTATCCTAGGAACTCATTTTCCAAGACAATGTGTAAATATCTACGCAAAATCTAAAGTTGGCATTTTAACAAACACCTTGGGGATATAAAAACAAAATATAACACTCCGAATTTTAAAAAAATAATAAATTATTTATAATTTATTTTATTTAAAAAAATTATTTTTTAAAAAAAATAAATTAAATTTTATGATATTTTGAGTTTAAAATTTATTAAGATTTTTAAATAATTTTTTATATAATAATATATTTTAAAATAAAAAATGATAAAAGGATTATTATTATTATTATTATTATTATTATTATTATTATTATTGTTAATATTAAGTTTAAATATAAAAAAAAAGGAAAAGAATGGCCGAAGCCATTAAGAATGAAGAAAGAAATATAGAATGTGGTTTACTATGCTTACTACACTTACTATGTTTATTGTGCATGTATATAATAAAACCGACATATGTCCTTTTCATGACACCTAATCTTTTTCTTAATAAAAGCTTCAGCACTAATTCATTCTTTCTTCTAAATCACGAACGAAGCCAATTAAGAAAAAAATAAAAAGAAAGAAAACAACGTGGCTACATGTAATCATATATATACATATATACATGACACATATCCTTCTATATATTAATTATCATTACCATTTTTACTTCATTTGATTTCTTTCATCACCGAAACCAAAATCAAGGATTAAGGGAAAGAAAGAGTAACCGAAGGTGAGGGAGAGAAACCGTCGAACCTTCATGTTTTCGACTCTAATTACTTTAAATTTGTAATTCCGATAAAAAAATCTAATTCGGTAAAAGTGTTCGTATCTTCTTCTTTTACACGTTGGTGTTATTTTTATTCGGTAGAAATTAACGGTAACGTAGCACTTCTTTCTTTTGAGTTCAGTCAATTGGAATTTTAGGAGGCATAGATAATTTATGACATTTTCTTCTTTAGTAGCTCCATCAGAAAGCTTCTCTAGAGCTTCCGTTATTTTGGTTCCGTACGAAGATAAGGGGTTTTATTTTAAAATTAACAGTTTTCAATTTAACAATGTCCAAAAGTATAGTAAATAATTACAATGTATTAGTAATTATATTAGTAATTATCAAGGTTCTGAAAATCGGACCGAACCGGCCGGTCGAACCGGTTTAACTGGGAACCGGCAATGCAAGCGGTCCGGTCCTCTACCTATAACCGCTCCTGGAAAAACCACTAGAGAACTCCCGAACCGGCCGAGAACCGGTCGGTTGGACCGGACCGGTAACCGGTCGGTTCGGATAAAATGACGTCGTTTTTAAATTCGTAAAAAAAAAAAAGAAAGAAAAGGAACCACGCGTGAACCAACCCCTTTCCCCAATCATTCATTCATTTCATCATTTGTCACTATACTGTATACTCCCTTTGGAGATTGGAGAACTCTGAAAGCGAAGGAACCCTAGCCCTCCATCGGAAGCCGCCGTTCACATGTTGTCAGCGGCACCGCCGTTCCCAGGTCGTCGAACCCTAACCCAGTAACTCGGTAGGTACTCTTCATCTTCGCTGGCTTCATGGCACGGAACCAGGTTAGTGGCTCATCTTCATCTTCGGTCTTCTTCTTCAATTTTTGTTCCATTTTTCTTCAATTCTTCTTCGGTTTTGGTTTGAACTTTGAAGTTTGGTTCTGAAGCTTGGTTCTTCAATTCTTCTTCTTCGGTCTTCCCTCTTAGTTTCCAGTTTGGTATTCCCTTGTATTTTCTAGTAGAAATGTTATAAATTTTGAAATTTGCAAATTTGTATGTATGGTTCTGAACTTCTGATTGCTCTGTTAGTCAGTAATACTTACTCTGATTGCTGAATTGGTAATCAATAAATTTGCCTTTTTGCTTTAAATCGGGACTTTACTAGGATTTGTTAAATTTGTTGCTATAACTTGAATTTGTTACTGAATTTGTTGCTTTCCAGTCATAGAATCAAAATAGAATGCTCAGTCAGTACTTGATTGATTGGCTTTGCTAGTTGTGCTACTTTTACTGGCTTTGTTTCTAATTGCTGGGTGAAGGTTTAGTGTTTTGTAATTGTTGGCTTTGTTTTTTAGTTGCTGGTTTTGCTGATGGCTCCTAATTTATTTGTTCAAATTTGCTAATGACTTTGATCTGTAGTTGCTGGTTTTTCTTTGATTTGTAGTTGCTGGTTGTGCTGGTTTTGCTGGCTTTGTTTATAATTGCTGGGTGAAGGTTTAGTGTTTTGTAATTGCTGGCTTTGTTTTCTAATTGTTGGTTTTGCTGATGGCTCCTAATTTCTTTTTTCAAATTTGCTAATGGCTTTGATCTGTAGTTGCTGGTTTTGCTTTGATTTGTAGTTACTGGTTGTGCTGGTTTTGCTGGCTTTGTTTGTAATTACTGGGTGAAGGTTTAATGTTTTGTAATTGCTGGCTTTGTTTTCTAATTGTTGGTTTTGCTGATGGCTCCTAATTTCTTTGTTCAAATTTGCTAATGGCTTTGATCTGTAGTTGCTGGTTTTGCTTTGATTTGTAGTTGCTGATTGTGCTGGTTTTACTGGCTTTGTTTGTAATTGTTGCGTGAAGGTTTAGTATTTTGAATGTCTGATACTCTGATTTGTGGTTTTTGAATCTGAAATTAATTAAATTATTGATTTTGTGTTGTTGAAATTGTTGATTAAAATGGATTTGTTATGCTGCTGTTGCTATTTTTTAATTTTTAAGTATGATGTTTCTGAATTTTTGTTGAAATAGTTATTGATTTCAGGGTTTAGAGTGATTATTTGTTGTTGGTATTTAACTTTTGTTGCTGCTTCTTTTTTCTTTTCGGCTCTGTTAAGTTAATTGCTACATTCAAACTTGTGCATTGGCCTGTTCATCTTCACTTGCAATAACAAAAAGCTTCTCATTTGATGATCCATTAACTACGTCAATTTCTGGTACCATTCCTTTTGTTATGGCTTTAGCTGAAGAAATTGGAGGGGTTGGATGAGGAGACATTGATGCCTCAGAAGACACCACCACCATCAACATATCCTTGTTACTTGAAGATTTCTTTAGCACAGTAGTTGAAATCACAATCATAATTACATAATGTTTAAATAATTATCCCAAAAAAAAAGAAACTCACAAGAACATCTTGAAGTTTTGATGATTGATAAATCTTTATGTTGACATTTGATATTTGATATTTGATATTTCTTTATACTATTTAACTTGAGTTTGTATATTAATAAGATTATATGAATTTGATTGATGACATTTAATGTAGTTTTTTAGATTTGAAAACTATTTTAATATTTATATTATATTATAATTATATTTTTAGGATGTTTATTTATAATTTATTTATTATTTTATTTTAAAACGGTTTTTCCGGTTGAACCACCGGTTAGACTGGTTGAACCAATGAACCAATAAACCAGTAGCTAGAGCGGTTTGATGACCGGTCCGGTTTTCCGAACCTTGGTAATTATAATGTTATTGAGTTTGGATTTCTTTGCTATGGATGATTGGCTATGATTGTGATTGAGTTTTTGGTTGAGAAAGTGAATGGTAATTGATTTTGGTGTTACTATATAAATGATTTTACTAGGATTGGAATCATATGTCGATTATTGAGAACCTTGTGTTTGAAAAGTACTGATGGAAGGCTGGTAAACTTTCGATAAGTTATGAAAGTGAGGGAACCATAAGGCTGGTGAATTCGAGTTTTGAGGAGGGATTCTGCCCGTATTCTCGTAAAAACAAACAAAAATTGATTTTGTTTTGAAAACTTAATTTTTATATGTACTTATATTAAGAAATGATCTTTTTATTGAAAATCCGATTTATGAACCTATTTTAAGAAAATGATCCTATGTTGAAAAAGATCTGATTGCATATTTACTCATATTAAGAAAAGAATTTTATATTCAAAGTCTGAATTATAAAATTTATACTAAGAAATGACTTAGGTTTGAAACCGTTGGAAAGAGTTTGAAAAAATTATTGGTTTAATTCATTAGTAATTATTAGTTTGATTCAAGAGCAAAGGATTTGAAAGGAAGCTGAGTTTCATTGAAATAGAACATGGCTTAGTTTCAAAGGAAACGATTTGATTATTGAGAATTATTTGATATTTGAAAATGGTTTGATTATTGAAAAGGATTTGATATTTGAAATGGTTGAGAGATTGTTTGGTTGGGACCTTGAAAGGGTGGTATAGTCCGAATTTTAAAGGAAATACTGCTAAATTTTTTATAAAACTCTAAGATTTTATTTAAAGTGTTATTTAAAAGCAAATCTGATTTAAGAATATTATTTGATTTTTGATTTATTACGAAAAGAATTTTATTTTCAATTAAATTTATTAAGAAAAGTATAATGTTTTAAACTCAATCTTTTGAGAAGGAATTTTTCTTTAAGTTATGTTTTGAGTTCGGTTTGATAAGAAAGAAAAGAAGAAGAACGAAAAGTAAAGGAAAGAGAGATAATTAAAGGAATCTCTGTCACAGGAGAGCAGAGAACACATATCAAAGGAATATATTAATTAAAGGAATGTCTGCCACAGGAGAACAGATGCGACTTTGTTTGGGCTTTAGTGCCAAATGTATAGTGGGGACGCCCACACACTGAGAACTGTTTTCCAAATGTAAGCTTATTGATTTGAAAGTCACACTGTATGCGGTTTAGCCATAAGACTTATAAGCACATTGTATGCATCTGGAAAGCCATATCTGGGACGCGTGCCCGGGTAATGTCGGGAGCGGGTAGGCAACCGATACATGAGCTCATGGCCTGCTTAGGACAGACATGCATCATATTGTTTGCGCATTAGCATTTGATTGTGGTTGTATATTTTATTTTCCTGTGATTGTGTTGTTTGCTTGTGCTGTTTGCCTTGGTGTTTTGCTTGTGTGCTTAATTGGGTATTTTGTTATGCTGCGAACTTAGTAATGTAATTTAAAGAAAACTAACTAAAGTCTTTAAAGTGAGTTCAAAGAATTTTAAAGGTAATTATTTTTAAAAGTTATAAAGTAGTCATTTGCATATTATTTCTTTACTCTCACGGTATTCACCTTCCCTACTGGGAACATACGAGGACGACGTTTTCATCCCCTACAGATTTTTCTTTTCAGCAACAGGTTCAAAAATCTTTGGCGCGGAGCCGCAAATGAACATAAGAGTTTTATGTATATATATATATATATATATATATATATATATATATATATATATATATATATATATATATATATATATCTGTATTTTCTATTTTTGATTTTGTTTTAGACTTTATTTTCCCCTTGTCAGTTATTTTCTTTGGTTTTTAGAGGGATAAGAACTTGTATTTGACGATTTCTTAATAAGTCTATGTATATAAAATTATGTGAATATATACTTCTGTGGTTAAGTGATTTAAAATAAATTATTCTTTCGATTTCTTGATTAAAATTTTGATTCGTATTCGTGAAGGCTCAATATTAAATAAAGGTAATATAAAATATAAAGGTTTAGAGGTAAGTGACGTCTGGGCTTTTAGTACGATCACGAGGTGTTAAAAACTAGGGTGTTACATTATGGTATCAGGGCAGTTTGTTCCTGTTAGAGCCTTGGGAATGAACTGACTATGCTTCATTGCATACTCTGAGTGTCTATCATGCGGTAAGACTTGTCTTAATGACAAGAGTTTGAGTTTCAGATGCATGACTGTCTATTGATTATTGCTATTAGTCGACCTTTGCATTCCTCGTGGTATTAGGTTTGGCCAACTTAATACTGATGATTTGTGTATACGAGAACGCTAATGGATTATCATAGACGACATAGAAATAATAGGTTATGTGAATCACGGGATTTGCAAATGTTAGAAATTACGTTTTAAGGATTCGTTTCGACGTATATTCTTTATTCGTGCTATGTGACTTGGTGTCATCTCTTCTTTCATTATCTTCATTGGAATTCTCTTCTTTGAATTTTCTCAGAATGTGATCTGATTATTTTCCAACCGTATCTTATCATTCATGGGTACCATTGTTTGTCAGTAAATTTAATTGCCTACCTGACTTCTTTCGAATACTATCTTCAACATTACGCGTATTTCTCTTTATAGGTCTTATTTTTCTATGATTTAGATTCGAATTTGTTCCAATATATCAATTTTTGATGGCGAAAATTTTTGTAAGGTGGATGGAACATAACATTCTGAATTTTTAAAATAAAAATAAATAATAGGTTATTCATGATTTATTATTTTATTTAAAAAAATTATTTTCCTAAAAAAAATTAAATTAAATTTGATAATATTTTGAATTTAAAATCTATTAGAATTTTTAAATAATTTTTGATATAATAAGATATTTCAAAATAAAAAAATAAAAGGATTATTATTATTATTATTATTATTATTATTATTATTATTATTAAGTTTAAATATATAAAAAAAAGAAAAGAATGGCCGAAGCCATTATGAGAATGAAGAAAGAAATAAAATGTAGTTTACTATGCTTACTACACTTACTATGTTTATTATGAGAATGAAGAAAGAAATAAAATGTAGTTTACTATGCTTACTACACTTACTATGTTTATTATGCATGTATATAATAAAACCGACATATGTCCTTTTCATGACACTTAACCCTTTTCACATGTCGATTATAGTGTCAAATTCGACACAAAATTTGGTCGACAACTTCTGAATTAGTCTCTCTGTTGCGTATACTCAGGAGGAATAATTTCGAGGGATGAGTGCCCTACCACCTTCTCTTTTCAAAAGAAAACGTTCCGAGGGAGAGTGTCTTATCACCTTCCTCTGGATGCCGCATGATTCTGAGGTATAGTGTCCTACCACCTTGCAACCAGAGAGAAAACGCATGCTCAGGAGGAATAATTCCGAGAAATGAATGCCCTACCACCTTCGCCTTTCAGAGAAAAATATTCCCAGGGAGAGTGCACTACCACCTTCCTCTTGAGCGAAAAATATGAGTGAGAAACCTAGGTTCAACCCTTTTATCCGAACACAAGTAGGAGACTCCCACAACCCCTACAACGAAGAATAAAACTTATCACAATAACGTAATCCAATCTCAAATGCCACTGCTCATAGCACAATTCCGCTTACTCTCATTCTATTAACCATAATCCTTCATCAATATATCAAGTTCATCATCAACCTAGCTCCCCGTTAGTTCATAAGATAAATCCACCCAACTGACATACCAAGCCTAAGTCACGTCTTTTAAACTCATACCAAAAAAATTACCAATTAGCTCACTAACCCATCTTTATTAGTCTTAAAGTCTAATTACTAGTTAGCAATCTTAAACAGCATTTAGAGGAAGTTTGGAAAGTTATAAAACCCTTAAGAATGAAGAAAATACATTTTTTAGCAAAATAGGATGTATGCATATGCATACATACAATTTAGCTCATTTCGCGTACGCATAGGTGCCAAACAGAATGGCACTCTCGCTATCTCGCGTATGGGGTGTTCGCGTACGCATGCAATCCCAGACTTGGAAAATTTTGCAAAGTTGCATAAATCAGTTTTAAACACCAAACTTTAAACGTTCATAACTTCCTCTGGAAAAATCAATTTTCCTCAAACTTTATATCGTTTTAAAGCCATTGAAATTATCTTTAATTTAAAATAGATTCCAATTAATTTCGAAAATAGAGGCTTAAGTTATGATCCGCCAAAATTCACTAAAAACTGATTTTTACCAAAAGTTCACTAAGTTCTCAAACTTCCAAAATTCACAATCAAACCAAAGCCAACACACCAAAATCCCAATCCTATACTTCATGTACCTTATCAATCAAACACACATCACTACCAAAATACCCAAATCACTTCCATTCCTCAATTCATTCCATAACCCAATTACAATAACATTATTCCATATACAAGTCATATACACAATTATCATCATTCATCATCAAATCATATAATCATCCTCATTATTATTCCAATTCTTTCCACACAACACCACTACAACATCTATCAATTTCCATCAACAACACCAATCATCAATTTTCTCATCAACATCATAATCAAACTCTAACATACATAACTCATAAAATCTTCATTACATTTCACATGCCGCATACATAATCCAATCTACCATTTATTTAATTCAATCCTATCTTAAAGTCAACTAGTCTATGTATCCAAAAACATTACATATTACATAAAGAAAATCGAAACCATACTTTGGCCAATTCCTAATATGCTCAAACACCAAACTCGATTTCAACAAGTTTTCACCAAGCTCCAAACCACCAAAGCCAAACCAAAAGCCACCACCCACTCCAAGAAAGGGGTGACATGTGTCAAGAGTTATAAGGGTGACTCATCAAGTTTTAATAATAAAATATTACTAAAGATATAATTACTAAACCTAGATGTATTAAATCACAAGTATTTAACTTAATAGAATAAATATATGAGCTACTAGTATAAATGATACTAGTAACATGATTATCTTGTCTATAAAAGATCTATGAAAATACCTTAGCATAGCTAAGTTCATCAAAAAATGCTAGAATTAGTTTGTACCATTAGATTTTGGACCCGGATATTATATTATTATCATAAAATATTATTATAATAAAATATTATTATTTAATAAAATAGTATTATTTATTTTTTTGCGTATTCAAAATTGGCTCGTTAAAAGGAGTTTAATAGTATCACTCGAATTTATGAAAATTCCGGCCAAAGTGGCTCGAAAACTCAATTTTTTGTGACTTAGATCAATAGAGGTGCTTGATGATGCAGTATAGGTGTTTGCTTCGCTGAACTTCCAAAAAAATTGTTTCTTTAGAAAAAAAAGTCCCATCTTTTCGAGAATTAGGTTGTTATAATTGGTATCCGTTAGGATACAATTTTACCAAAATATGATGTCAAAATAGTGTGTTTATCTTTCAAGTGGGTTCATATGCCTCTCCTCTGTCCTTTAGAATGCGCACCAACTCTCTGCAAGTGACTTGGTTGTTCTCAGCTTTCTCCATATGGTCTTAATTCATGACTGAAGGTGGCGAAAGGATTCTATACCACATTTGATCCTAGCCAACATTTTAATGATCAAAACTTGCATTTTTGTCTGGTTGTCTATTATATAATTGTACACATAAGCATGAATGATAATGTCGGTTTGCAGACCAGTAGTACCTCCTCCTTCTATACTCAGATTCTACTGCTCCGTGTGTTTCTCTTTTTGGTTGGGCTCATCCTCATCTTGGTTGCTGCCTAAAATGATTGCTACTAGACTCTACAATTATGTCGAAGTGTTCCTACACAATGGAGTCACAAAATGATTCGCATGTACTTTTGTGGGAATAAATTAAATAAAGAAAGATTAAGAGAAGAGATTAAGTGTATGCAAACTTGTGAAAAAAACTTTTATTATTGAAATAATATAAGCAACACAAAAGCTAAAAATGTGAAATGGTAGTAAAGAACAAGCATTGAAACATTTACTGATGTCACAAAGAGGATGAATGAACTCTTTAAAGTGGACAAAACTTAGGTGAAATTTGCTGTCGAGTGTTCCAGTAAAATACCCAAATACTAATTTTATAGGAGTAAACTACCAAAATAGTACTGAAAAGTTCATATCTCCGACAAAAAGAATCCCAAAAGATGTTAACGACAAATAAGTCCTTGAAAGATTTAAAAACGCGACAAAAAAAACTAGATATTAAATATCTATTCTAAAAAATGATTTTAAAGATCAAAATTTAAGGTAATATTTTGCAATCATTATTAGAAAAATAAGGTCCTTTCATCCTTAAATTTAGTCTTTTTTTTCAAGTGAATTTAAAAAAAAAATTATTGTGAATAAACACATTTTTTTATAAATAAAAAGAAAATCAAGAGATAAAATCTTGTTCTGAATTTTTGTGTACACCTTCTAAATATTTACTCAAATGTTACTACAAAAATCTAGATCAAATAAATGAATTGTTTGTTAAATATGTAAATTTTGTTTTATTACTTTTAAACAATATAATATTTATTAGTTTTTTTATCGTATTTTTAAATTATTCATAAACTGTTTTGTCGATAACATCTTTTAGGAACATTTTGGTCAGTAATTGAATCTTTCAAGTATAGAATTGATAGTAAACCCCTTTTTATAAATTCTCTTGTTTGAATTTGATGAATAAAATGAAGAACAATAAAAAGAACTAAAATAGTGCAAAAAAAAAGATGATCTCGAAAAGAGTCTTCTTTAAGAATAGTGAGTTAAAGTCCTTTTTATAGTCTTAAGCTATTTCAAAGGAAAAATACATTGTCTAATAGTTATAATGGCATATCTAGTCTACTCTTCTTATCTCAATGCTAGTTATTAAATAGGATAATTAGTAGGTATTTTTGGGTATTTTTATTATTTTAAGTTTCTTTCACTAAAAATGGGTTTAAAAAACAAATTGATCTTCACAATTTAAGGTAACAATTTTAACACTATTCTAGATATTCATGTCAAAGAACTAATCAGGTAAAAAAGAGAATAACATGCGATATTAGTGAAGGAACATCTAGTTTATTTTATTTTTAGTTAAATAACATTTTCTATATTTTAAATTTAACCAATCTACTTTCATCAATTTAATTCCTTAAGAAATTATTTATAATTTCATTCTTTTGACCCAATGCCTATAACAAAACTTCATTCTGTTTTTGCCATGTTTTAGACTATTTTAAAATTATTCATTCATAAAAAAATTATATTTTAATTGTATGATCACCTTTAATACATTTCAAATCTAAACTGAGATGTCATCCACAGAAAGAGACTCTTTCCTCTTAGCCAAGTGATAATTCAATATTCAGCTTTAAAGTGAAAACCATTAAAAATTCTATTGTCTCATCCATGAAAATCCCTGCAAACAGGCATAAAAATAATCACTATTCTTAATTTTATGATGAATACTCCGTTTTTTGCATGAAAAAATTTATTATCTATTATTAATTTTATGATTTAGAATATGTCACTATTTAAAATTAAATTTTTCTTTCCAAAAAGAATTATCTCTTCTTCTTTTTCTCTTTTTTTCTATATCTCTCGTTCTTTCATTCATTCTATCTCTCTTATATATTATTATTAATAATTAGTTACAAATTTAACAATTAAAATGTATAACATAACATTCTCTAATTACAATTAAAATTAAACTAAAATTAAAAAATTATAATTGAAATTAAAATATAACTATATTATATTAATAATTTACAATCAAAATATATTCCATAACACTTTTTTATTAAAATTAAGAGAAAATATTTTTCTCTAAAATTAATAAAGTTCCTTCCTACATCCTCTTATTTATCTCTCTTCCCTTCTTTATTTTTCTCTACCCTTCTCTTTCTATATATAACTTATCATTTATATTTTATATTACTAATTTGACAAACTAAAATATGTCACGAAATTTTTTTCATTAAAATTAAAATAAATTTTTTTCTCTAAAATTAACAAACTCCCTCTCTCCTTTATCTTTCTCTCTTTTCTCTTTAAAATTTTATTTCTCTATCTTTTTGTTCTAAAAAAAATAAAATTAATAAAATAATATAATTTAGATAAATTCGTAATTTTAAAAAATGTATTAAATTTATAATTAAATGTCATTAAAAAATAATCCCATAATATTATTCACATAAATATTATTATATACATATTTTTTATTTTTTCATTAAATTTTAAATTTTTACTACTTATTTTTTTAATCTATATTCTTACTTCTCTTTCTTTAAATATTTATCTCATATCATTTGAAAAGAATATTATTATTATGATCAATAATTAAAATCAAAATTCAACTATTTAAAAAAATTAATTTTAAATTAATTTTATAACTATCAATATAAATTTTTTATACTGATCTAATTATATAAAAAAATTATTATTTTTAAATAACAAACATAATATTAAAATTAATTATTAATAAAAAATTAAACTCTTTTCCATAAAAATAATAACTAAATAGCTTATTATTTAATTTTTTTATCTACAAAAACTCTATTATGTATTATTATTTGCCGACGAAAACTTTTATCCCTTAAGAGCTTTTTATAAAAATTAGATTTTATAAATTTTTTGTGCCATAACGTATAATGTCGAAACAAAGTCGATATAACTTTAAAAAATTTATATTCCCGTAATAATTATTTATATTCCCATAGTATTATTACGAATAAAAATACTACACTAATAATAAACAAAACGTACCCCGAATTTACAATTGAACTATTGCTCATTAATTGACAATTTAGGCCTCCTTTGGAGACCAGCCTTGCCTTTTTTCTGCAGCCATACCAAAACACCTTGTTCATTCACACACTTGAAATTCGAATTACAATTACACTTTACAGTTAAAAAAGCAATCGAATTTTCTATACACATCAAGAAGACTCCAAGACATTGGCATTTTACATTAAGATGTCTTTAGTATTCCCGAACTCATCAAAGATTCCCTGAAAAAAAAAGGCATATACCCGAAAACCGAAGGGCAAACCAAGTTAGGTGTCTCCAAAAGTTGAAGCTCCCGTTTAGCTTAAAATAAAAGAAAGAAAACTAAAGGAAAGAAAGAAAAGGTAAATAACTGAGTAAAAGGGAACCAATTTGCTTTGAAATATGGACATCCTATCTGTTCACACGCTTTAGGTGGCTAAAGCTGGTATTGATTGTCCTGAACAAATTGGTGCATAAATATACTCAAAATTAGGACCCATATGAAACGTGAATAAAATGCTCGTCACTATTTTTTAAGTTTTGAGATAAAGAGGATTGAGTACAACAAACGACATAGCCACACATCATATGGTGTTCACCACGCAGAAGTTATCAAATTGACAACAGACTTAGGCACATTTAGATACCTCTGATAAGTATACTTCCTAATTCAGTTATGTACTAATGTTGAAGACTTCTTTATGTATTCTCTCATGATTTTTGATACAACCTCTGCAAGGATGGATCATAAAATGACAATAGAAGTGCATATCTACATGATGAATGCTAGAGGGTCATCAGAATTTATTGGTTTTGGCCATCAGCTATCCATTAATATTTAAAAGTATGGAATAAAGTATGTTGTTGGATTACTAAACTAAAGGAATTGAGTTGCTAGCTAAGTGATGGTCAAAAACAATAAATTCTGATAGTCCCCTAACATTTCTCGACCAACATTTATAAAGCCATCCCTAATACATTAATTAGAATAATGTATTGGAATTTATATGTATAGAATTATAGACATACAATATTTCAATAATTTATTAGAAAATTAGAAAATAAAACTGTAATTATATTAAAATCTGATTAAAACTCCAGAATTCTAGGGTGACATTGCAAGTTTGGTATAAGAAGTTTTGGAGAGAAAGCCTTTGAAGGATTTAATATAGTTCGCAAGTATTATTATTCGGAGGTCAAGAGTTTTTGGTGACCTTCCATAACCGCTCTTTTCTAGGTTTTCATTGAATTTTATTTGACCGTACATTTTTATCCCTACTAAATTATTGTACTATTTATAAAATATACTAATTCCAATAAATTATTTTATGAAAGAATATATTGTCAAAATATATACTAAGTCCTCTATTGCCCTTCTTTTATATTTCAAACTCTTGATCAAGCGAAACTTGTAAGTCCTGGTTTTATTTTCCCTTCCTCCCCTCCAAAGCTTTCCTTTTCTTTTTGCAAGCTTGCAAACACACGCCAACTTGAAAAGAGGAGTTTTGGAAGGTTTAGAGGTTCAATACACCTCCCTCCAACAAAAACATTTTCCTCCAAATAATTAAACTCGTGAACAAGATCAAATGCCCCAAAGCCTTAGACTACATGCCTACACCAAACTAATGAATTTACCCTGAGTTGCTTTAATAACACAAGTAATATTGTTAACGCAATTCTACAAGAATAATTCCTCATGGCCCTTAGACTCAACTAAGCCAATCCAAACTAACTAGTACTTTATCCACTCCAAAGTCGGGTATCTGAATAATAACCAATCATGGAGACTTGCTATAAGCAAAAGCCGTTTTGGGTCTACAATAGTAACGTGGAAGGGTGCAACCAAAGAAATTATGAGAACTAGTGCAGATATAAATCAATTGAAAGTGAAACCACAAGACGGAATATCTACCACCAGCATCATATCTCTAACATACACACAAGGTATCTAAATCCACAGGATAAACTTTACCAATTCTTTGTTTCACACTGGATGCAATTCAGGAATTGACCTTAGGGAGGTTCTACGTAGTGAAATTTCTACTCTTATTTCAGATCAATACATTCTCTTTTCCCTTTTGTGATAGGTTTTTTTCTCACTTTTTCTGTGTGTAAATGATCAGATTTAGAAATCTTATATTGGATTTTACAATATTTAGAGAGAAATTATCTATCATCCTAAAAATCTTTATTTTTTGCAAAATAAATAGAGTAAATGGTCAAATTAATCCATGAAAGATCACTCGTTCTCCAAATTGGTCTCCGAAAGATTTTATTAATCAAATTCGTCCTTTAAAGATTTTAAATTAGTCATGTTAGTCATTTCATTACTTTCTTTGTTTATGGTGTCAAAATTTGCTAATATAACACGTTAAGTCACATCCCAACACACATCTAGGAGTCTTAATTAACTATTAACATAATAATTTATGAAATTAGATAAAACCAAAACTTAATTGAGAATATAATTTGAGGCATTGGAATTACTCAATTTTGGTTTATTTGATCTAATTTTATAAATTAATAATATTAATAGTCCTACTAGATGTGTGTTATGATGTTAACATACCACACTAACAAATTCTGATGCTATTAGCCATGAAAGTGATACTAATATGACTAATTTAAAATTTTAAAAAAACGAATTTGATTAAAAAAATCTATCAATAACCAATTTCTAATTTATAGAAAGAGTAATTTTTCAAGGACTAATTTGACCATTTCCTCGAAATAAACAATATTGGGTGCTTTTACTTATGTTTTCAAGCTATTGAATGAATTTGGATATGCTCTATTCCACAATTAGGAATTAAAAATATGATTTGATAATTAGGGAAGAAAACATTAAAATTAATAGTCAAAATGATGACATTTGCATCAAAGATAAGATCATAAGAAAAGAATATTTGACAGTAATTTGACATAGCATGCTTAAAAAAGTACTTACCGATGTCAATTCAGTCCCGGAAAATGACATCATCAGCGATTTCCATAAGCGGCGCGAGACACTCCGGCGAGAACTTTCTCGCGAAGAGGAACGGGTAGCTCGAATTTGACACTCTTAGCCGGCGAATGAGCCCCGGCGAAACCTCCGACGGCGTATACAGATGAGGATGCCCGTCCCAGCAACCGGTCCAATTAACCCTTGTGAGTGTGAATCCGGTGCACCCCTTCCTGTCCTCCATGGACAGCAGCGTCGGAAAGTAGTGCTCCTCTGGGTAACACGGTTCCTCTGTCACGCATGGAAGCCGGAACTTCCTCCACAGCTTCTTGTCCCTCACCACAACCGCCGCATGATTCCGGGCCAGGACAAAGAACTGTGACCCGACCCGGAATTCCTCGTACGGCACTTCCGGCAGCATGGCGTTTTCTCCACGAGCTACATACCTGTCATACAGGTTGGTCTCGTTGGAGAGTATCTCTATGAAACTGGAGTGGATTGAGTTGCAAAATAAGTAACTGTAAACGAATCGAAACGACAATAGAGGAACACAGTGTTGGGAGACGAGGGCGAAATATTGGTTGTGGGGATCGTCGATGAGGGCGGATGCCAAGAGGCGGCGGGCGGCAGATATGAGGGAAGGTGAGGCGCGGTTGGTTTTCTTGGAAGGGATGAAGCGGCGTCGAAAGACGCCGCCAGGATCGGCGACGGTGGAGGACGGGTCCGCGTGGATGTAGATGTTGAAGAGATGGCGATGGCCGGAGAAGAATTTCTCCCACAGGGGGGCAAAGGAGAGGTTGGAGTTTGTGAGGAAGAGGAAGGCAATTTTGGGGTTGTTTGTGGTGGTGGTGGTGGTGTGAGCAGCGGTGACGCTGGCGCGGCGGAAGAGGGTGTGGTCGTGAGTGTCGGAGGTGAAGGGGAGGTAAGAGGTGGTGAGGAATTGTGGGGAGAAGAGTAGGACGAGAGGGAGGGAAATGAAGAAAGTGAGGGAGACAAGTATGGGCGATGACAACATCGGAAGGTATGTGTTTGCTTGATTTTTGGTTCGCTTGGTTTTGGTCTTTTGGACTGAGGAAGTGTGTGTACTGTAGTGTGTGTGAGTGTACAAGATTACGACCAGGGTTGGCAGGGAACAGAAGAGGCGCTGGAGCCTGGAATATGTGGCTTTTGTAGTTTTTTTCACCTTGTTTTCTTGCCTTTTTCTTTTGTTTCTTTTGGTTTTCTAGAAATAATATATTATTTTGTTATTCCTAAACATCTTTTTTAATATTAAAGATATCAACAAAAAAGGACCATCACCGAAAAATAAATATTAAACATAACGTATGAGGGATAAACTTTAATTTTTTCCTTTTTCGAATTGAATGAGTGATATAATTTAATATTATAATTTTTATTTTTTAAAATAGTTGAAGAAATTAAAATTGAAGAATTTGATTTTAAGATTTTAATTTTTTTAATTTGTTATGTACCTCAAAAATTTAAGAGTTTTAATTTTGTCTGTATCTTAAATTAAATTGTACTATATTTGAGATTAACATTTCATTAGTCTATAATTTTAAAAAATATTATTGTCAATTTAATATCAAAAATAATTATTAATGTTTGAATAGTTTAAAATAATATATCTTAAAATAAAAATGTTTAATTAAATAAAAGAATAGACAAATGTACACATAAATAATTACACAGAGAATAAAAGTACATAATAATAATTTAATGAATTAAATGTAATCAGCATGGTTCTGAAAATCGGACCGGATCGGCCGGTTCAACCGGAAAAACCAAGAACCGGTCGTCTAATCGGTCCGGGTAATGCTAATAACCGCCTGGCAAAAAACCGACCAAAAAACCGGTCGAACCGGCGGTTAACCGGCGAACCGGAAGAATCGTCTGATTTTTTTGCGGTTTAGTGGTTTGCAAATTCAGCTGCCAAACGACGTCGTTTTGGCATTTAAAAAAAAAAAAAAAGAAAACCCTTCGCCAAATGACTAACCCTAATCTGATACTCCCCCCTTTCTTTCCCTTTCTTCCCCTTTCCCCTAACCTAATTGTTCTTCGGCGCCACCCACAGCCATCAAGGCCACCAAGGCCACCATACCCGAGCCCGCGACCACCACCGGTCGAGCCCGCCTCCTCGTCGCCATCCACAACCATCGACAGCAACAGCGATTACCATCGACCCAGCCCCCTCCTCGTCGCTACCCTCAACCATCGACAGCAACAGCGACCACCACCGGCCGAGCCCACCTCCTCGTCGCCACCCACAAGCATCGACAGCAGCCGCGCGACGACCACCGGCCGAGCCCGCCTCCTTCTGAATTTGGTAAGACTCTGTTCTATCACCTATGCTTCTTGATTTTGATTTTCTGAGGTTCTATGCTGCCTTTATGAAATTGGATTTTGATTTTCTGAAGTTCTGTGAGCTTGCCTATTATATGCCTCCTTCTTGATTTTCATGATTGATGTTTTTTATTTTGAATATGTTTTGCATTGCTGCTTCTGTTACCTGCTTTATGAATCATGATGAATATTTTTTGGCTGCTTCTGTTACCTGCTTCTGTTTTGCATTGCTGCTTCTGTTACCTGCTTCTGTTTTGCATTGCTGCTTCTGTTATGATGCTTCTGTTTTGTATTGCTGCTTCTGTTACCTGCTTCATGAATCATGATGAATATTTTTTGCTGCTTCTGTTACCTGCTTCTGTTTTGCATTGCTGCTTCTGTTACCTGCTTCTGTTTTGCATTGTTGCTTCTGTTATGATGCTTCTGTTTTGTATTGCTGCTTCTGTTACCTGCTTCTGTTTTGCATTGCTGCTTCTGTTACCTGCTTCTGGTTGCTGTTTCATTATTTTTTGAATTGCTGTTATTGATTTTGAATATGTTTTGATGTTTTGCATTGTTGCTGAAGTTTTCTGGTCTTTGGTTTTCTGATTGTTATAGATGGAACAATCACAAAGTAACCCACAGCCACAAGATTCTCAAACTAATTCATCCAGAGGTAAATCTGATCCAGCTTGGCAGTATTTTACAGTGAAGTATGACAAAAATAACAAGGCTCAATATACATGTATTTTTTGCTTGAATACTTACAACGGAGGGGGGATATATAGAATGAAATATCATCTTGCAAAGATCCCTGGACAAATTAAAATTTGTAACAAAGTAACTGAAGATGTTGAACTTCAATTCAAAAGACTTTTGGAGGAAAACAAAAAAAATAAGGCAGAAAAAAGAAAATATACAGCTGATTGTTATGATGTGGAAAGTGAAACACAAGCGGAAGAAGAGGGTGAAGCGCCTAATCCTGTACAACCTCCGGCTCCTGCAACAATGGGAGACAAAGGAAAGAGAAGAGCGATTGCTGCTACTCCAATTGGAAGTTATTTTAAGGAAAGGACTACACCAGGCTCTCAACCAGCTTTGAAACGTGTCTTGGCCAGTAAACAAGTTAAACACAAGGTTAAGTTGGGGCTTGCAAGATGGATCATTGATGCACGGATTCCATTCAATGCAATTCAATCGCCTTACTTTCAACCTGCCTTGGACGGCGTTGCTGCAATTGGACCTGGTTTCAAGGGACCGTCGTATGACGAAATGAGAGTTCATTTGCTGGCCGATCTTAAAAAGGAGTGTCAGTTGCTTGTGGAAGGTTATAGGAGCTCGTGGAAAAGGACTGGTTGTACACTGATGGCAGATGGCTGGACTGATCAAAGGCAGCGTACGTTAATTAATTTTCTAGTTTATTGTCCTGCTGGTATGTCATTTGTTAAGTCTGTTGATGCTTCTGATATGATAAAAACTGCCGATACCTTGTTTAAATTGTTTGCTGAGGTTATTGAGTGGGTTGGGTCTAGTAACATTGTGCATGTGGTTACTGATAATGCTGCGAATTATGTATCTGCTGGAAAACTCATTCATGAAAAGTATCCAAACATTTTTTGGTCTCCTTGTGCTGCTCATTGCATTAATCTTATCTTGAAAGACATAGCAAGTCTTCCTCATATAGCTGACCTTGCCTCTCGTGCTTCAAAAGTGACTGTCTTTGTTTACAATCATATGATTTTCTTGTCATGGCTTAGAAAAAGAAAAGAATGGAAAGAAATTGTTCGACCAGGAGTAACACGTTTTGCTACTGTATTCATTACTTTGAAAAGTATATATGATCATAAAGAAGACTTGCAATCATTGGTGATTGACAAATATTTCACTTCTCATAAATTATCCAAGAGTGTCAATGGGAAGATGGTTAGTTCAATTATCTTGGATAGTAAGTTTTGGGAGGATTGTTTTACTACTGTTATGCTTGTTGGTCCTCTAATTAAGTTATTGAGGCTTGTTGATGCTGATGAGAAACCTTCTCTGAGTATCGTGTATGCGGGCATGCAAAGAGCCAAACTTAATATCAAGACAATGTTTAGAAATAGGAAATCTGCATACACACCTCATACAAGTATCTTGAAAATGTGGTGGGATAAGCATTTGAAGCGTGACCTCCATGCAGCAGCATACCTTTTGAATCCAGATTACTTCTATAGTGAGGGGTTTGTTGAGAAGGCAAATATATTGAGGTCTTTGCTTGATTTATTTGATATTGAAACTCTTTGCGATGACTCGGTTGCCGCAATGCAAGAGATACAGTTGTATCAGATCGAAAAGGAAGTTTTGGAAGGGAAAGTGCATTGAAAGCAATTAAGAGACTTGAACCTGGTAAGTATTTATATTTCTATGTTCAATTTACTTTGAATGATTTTTAAATATTGAATGAGAGTTGATGGTTGAATTACATATTCTGATAGGTGAATGGTGGAGGCTACATGGTGAGAGTGCTCCTAACTTGCAAAAAATGGCAGTTCGTCTTCTTCATCAAACATCTTCATCATCCGGCTACGAGAGGAACTGGAGCCTCTTTGAACAAATCCATTCAAAGAGGAGGAACTGATTAGAGCATCAAAGGCTAAGTGACATTGTTTATGTCACTTATAATCTACGCCTTCAATCTAGAATGCATCGCAAGAAGAAGAATTATGATCCAATTGACATTCAAAGCATTGACACAGTAGATTTTTGGGTAATGCCGGATGAAGGTGATCCTGAATTTACTAATGGAGACATCGAAGGCATTGAAAATTTAATTTATACGGATAATGCTATGCCTTCATATCCTACAGGTGATTGAAATAGAAAAACTTGTTTCATTTCCTCTCAATATCTGATGTAAAGTTGTAATTTTAATTTTTTCTTGGTTTTCTATTTTATTTTATTAGATGGAGGAGATGTGGAACTTGATGTGGATTTCCCTAATGTTGCTGATTCTTCAAATACAGCTTCTTTTGGTGGTACTTCTGATGATGGTGGCTTTGGATTACTTGCTTATGATGGAGATGTTGGAACACTTAATGATAATTATGATTTTTGATGAGTTGCACCTTTGATTAGTTGAAAACTTGCTAGTAATTGTATCTTTTGAATGTAGAACATTATGGGTTTGTCATTATGTACGTTTTATTTTTTGTTTACTTATAAACTTTGATGTTTGAAGTTGTTTGTGAACCTCTAATATTAAGTAATGGATAATTTATTATGTGAAATATCAAATTTTATTAAGTTAGAGATCATTGAATTTATATACTTAAGACTATTTTAAGTTTTTTAATAATTTTATTTAATATTTAATTAAACCGGTTGAATCCCGGTTGAACCCCGGTCGAACCAGTAAACCATTGAACCAGTGACCTCACCGGTTTACTGACCGATCCGGTTCTCGCAACCTTGGTAATCAGTTATATGTTCTGCTAATTACATCTATCATTCTATCATTTCATTAATGTTTCTGTTAATTGGGGATAACAAGTGACACGTTTTGTCCCAAGTGGCACTATACAGTTATTGACCTCAAAATTTTAGAAATAAAAGTAATTAAAAATAATAAAGTTACATCTTCTACATCCTCTTCGCATAAGTTTAGATTGGAAAATTTGTAAATCTTCTCCGACAAAAATATTCACAACTCAACAAAGGAAGAACATAAACTAAACTTGTGCTAGTATTTGTGGTGGTTTTTCTTCTATATTGAAGAATTAGCAGACGAAGAAATTTAATTACAACAATGACAAGTGTTTGCTTGGATTTGATGTAGTGATGCTCGAGTTTAGTAAAACCCACGAAGCGATGTCTGTTATGGGATATATGTCATTGCTTGCTATTCTGTTTTTGACAAAAAATTTGTTATGCAACTTCTGTGAAATAGCTCAATTCGTTCTCTGATGAATCCATGCAGAAGGTTGACGTTAGGTTCAATTATTTCATCTGGACTTATGAAATTAGTGATGTTGAAAAAATTTGAAAAGTTCAAAAAAAAAGTGAAGAAATCCATGAAAGGATGGATGTCAAAATAAGATAGAAAAGCTGACTTTGGGTTCAAAAGATGAAAACATGAAGCATATGTTAAAAATAATTGCTGAGTAATGCGGATTTTATAAACCACAAACTACCGACAAGTACACCGAATCGTACCAAGTAATAAATTCATGGTGAGTGAGTGTCGATCTCACGAGAATTAACGGATTAAGCAAACAATGGTCAATTGATTATTCTAGTTAGACAATCAAGAATAAGTGTTTCAATAATAAATAGTATAAAAACATAAATTTTAACAAAAGCAAATTGGTTGAGAAAGCAAGATGATAAAGATAGTTAATGTGTCAGAAATGTTCACTCCTTAGGAAGACAATCCTTGTGTCTATTTAGATAAGGTAAGCAAAGATCAATCACGATCAATCATAAATAATCAAATTCCAATTCCTTAATAATTTAATTTCTCTTTAACTTAATTAACAGCTAATTCCTTAGTCAATTGCTTAAGAAAAAGAGGTAAAGCACAATTCTGATTCAATTTCAAGTAAGATTCAAAAATAGTCTTTAGGTTGAATTATATGTCATGTATTCAAACTAGTCCTAGTAATTGAAATTCACAAAGTATCGCACACTCTTTGAATATATTCCTAGTGATATCAAAAAGTAGTGTGAAAGAGATTCTAAGCTAATTCAAATATTAATTTTTTTCAAAACAATATTTAGAATCCAAGACGGAATTAGAATGTTTTCAAACAATTCTAAATCTTTAGCGATGAAGAACAAAAACTCAATCATGAAATAAATCAAAGCATAAACCTCATATAAAATAAAACACTTAGATTAATAATCCACAAAAAGATGAACATGGCTCCTAACCTTAACCAAGAAAATTAGTGGCTCATGCTTCAAACTAACAAAAAAAAAAAAGAATATGAGAAAACGGCAAAGGGTTGATCCTCGGATCCGCCCCCCGGTTCTCTTTTCCAAGTTCCTTAAGGATTTTTTATGCTAAACTTTAAAATAAAACCTAATCATTAAATTCAAACTAATTCAATAAAATCAAATCAAATCAAATCATTCACATTAAATCTCCAGCCTTGTGTCTTCCGGTTCAAGGCTTCATTGGTCCAATTGTGGGCTTGAAGTGTTGCAAACAAGGTTTGTAGAGACTGGGCCAAGAACCACGCTTTTCATATGAAAAACCACGCTTTTCATGAAGAAGTGGTATGCTTTCCTGGAGTTGGCCTTCTTTGGCGTGCAACGCCACTCTTGGGTGTGAAAAACGCTCAGCTTCTCATAATGGCGTGTGGAACGCCCAAATATGGTGTTAAACGCCCCTCCTCTTCTGGTCCCTAGACCTCACAATGGGGTCCTTGAAATAGTATTCTTGAAACTTGGCCCCGCGTGTAATACCGGGCCGCGACGTGTGGAACGCCACTCAATTAAACAAGGTCTTGGGAGGTAAAAATGTGGCATGTGACATGCCCAAAGTGGGTGTTAAATGCCCTTGTATATTGCACATAGAAGCCTTCACTTAATGTGTCGAAGGCGTGTAAAGCTCAAACGCCCATTCTTCCTGGCATATGGAACGCCCACTATTCACTGGGTCGTGCGTATGCATGATCATGACAAAAATCTTCAATCGTGTGTACGCATGCATTTTTCAAGTGTTGTGTGTGCGCATGAGATATGCATACGCATGAGTGCACTTTCGAAGGCATTTCATTCTACACTCCCATTCAACCTAGTGTGTTAAACGCCATGCAATTCTTCATGGGCCACGCTTTCAAAAGCGTGGACTAAAGTTTCAAAGCATGTCTAAAGCTTTAAAGCGTGTCCAAAACTTCCTTTTTTTCCTTCTTTTGAGCTTGTTTCGTACTTTTTGCTTCTTTTTCTATTATTTCCTGCAAAATTCATCAACTGAAGCAATCAAAATAATATTCAATTTAAGCACAAAATTCTCTATAATTAAGCATTATGTATTGATTTCTTATATGAAAAAGTATAGCAAAACATAACATGATGCGCATGCATCAATGAGATAGAAGAAGAATTGAAATGCATTAGAAAATAAGTGTAGTGTATTTGCTTAGAAATGGACATTTATACTTTGTTGATGTTTATTTATACTTTTCACAAGTGATTGTAATGCCTTGTAAGGTAATCACTACAAGAAAATCACCCATTCAGCCACACTTTATTAAGCTACATTTGAAAAGCATAGAATAGGCTATGCTTTTTTGCGTATTACATTTTTTAGGAGAATAGGAAACACAAGTATGGCATCACTGAAAAATGTCTCCTTAGATATTAAAAAAATCACATATAAAGCGTAGCCTCTGCTTATTATCTATGGATACACTTTTCTCACCAAAGAGAACGCTTTTGAAAAGTAACCTATTGTTATATTTTGGGTGCGCTTCAAAAGTGTTGTAACACCCTACCATACTTAATCTTATACTTAAGTCATAAGACTGAGATAGTAAGGTATTACGACCTCTAAAAGTAAAAATATATGTATAATGACAGGGAAAGAGATATTTTACTAGGAGTCTTGAAAAACGAGTAAAACAAATTCCCAAAATTAAAAGCGCAACGTTCAGGGAACGAGGAAACTTGCGTAAGAAGATAACTAATGTTCAATAACATATATAGACAGATGACACGAGTAGAGGGCTAAGAACACAAATAACTATCTCCTGACTCAGCCTGTGAAGCCAAGGTTGGCCGGAGGATATATATATATATATATATATATATATATATATATATATATATATATATATATATATATATATATATATATATATATATATATATATATATATATATATATATATATATATATATATACATACATATACAAGTAACCCAAATACAGAAATAAAATCCTAACTCTCCTGTAACCTCTATGAGGAATAAAATAATGAAGTTTCTTGGAGAGCAAGCTAGTACATATATACAAACATATACAAACTAAAAACCCAAAATACACCAGGGAATACTCCGCTTCAAGGAAATCCAGACGCCTAACGAGGAGCTTCTTAACCTGCATCTGAAAATAACAACACAGTATGGGATGAGCACCGGAGGTTCTCAGCATGGTAAAGGTGCCACACGTATAATAAATAAGGTCCTGGGAATACCAGAGGCAATCCTAGAACTCCATCATACAATTATAAAACTTAATTTCTAAGCAGAAGCCATAAAAGGGGTAGGTGGTCTAAGTATCCTAATCTTACTTACCTTAAACCTAACTCCTAACCAATCCTCCCTTTCATCCGCTCTTCCATCACCAATTAGTTTACATAGACAAATAAGTAAACAATGCAAACACAAGTAACTTACAAGTAATACAGATAACAAGTACAACAATTAGCAAGTTATAATCACGTAGGCATCCCCAAATAGTTCACAAATAAGCAATATAAACAATGTGCACATGATGCATGCCTGTCCTATGGCTGTTGATATCAACTGTCGATTACGTAGCCATCCCGACATGTTCTCAAGCTCAAACATACACCATGGGGAGAATCCCCAAGCTGAGATGGAGAAAGGAATGCCCCCAAGCTCAATAATATCCATGGGATGAATTTCAAACTGACATGGGGAGAAGAGACAACACCCCAAGCTGACATGGAAAAAACAATACCTCAAGCTTAATAATAACCACGGAAAAAATCCCGGCTGACATAGGGGCAGCACCCCAAGCTCAAGTTATTCGATTATTTCTTACAATTTATCATTTTCATTCTCAATTTCACTTAATTCATGGATCATACATTTTATTATCCTTGGTTAATCAATATCATCAATTCTCAAATTCTTATATTACACTCTTACTTGCCTCATACATTTTATAATACTTGTAGAAGATCAATCATTCAAGCCTTAGTATTAGAACTCGTTCATACACACACCTCTTCTTACACAGTTCATCATTTTTAATCTTTACTTCACTCCTAAGTTATCTCTATTTCCTAGCTCCAACTAATTACTAAGCTTAATATCACTTATTATGACTAAGAGAATGAAAATAGAGGTTTGGAAGTTTGAAATTAATTTTAAAATACATAAACTAGTTTTGCAGAAAAAGAGGCCACGCATACGCGTGGTAGTATGAAAAAGCAGCACGCACGCGCAATCCCTTACCATGCGTATGCTTAGATGAGAATATCATGTCACGTGTACGCGTGGGTCATGCGTACGCGTTCTCATGGGTGTTGGCTCATCGCGCACACGCATGGGCTACTCGCGCATGCGCAGTTTAAAATGCCGTGCCACGCGTGCGCGTGGGCCACGTGTACGCGTGGATGTACATTTTTCTAAAAAAATACAGATTGCCCAGAAAGCTGCAAATCTAGAATTTAGCCACCTGCATACACATTTTTCACACCAAACTTCTGTCGTTCATAACTTTCTCTATAAAACTCTATTTTTCACAAAATTTATGCCATTCAAAAGCTTACAAAACCATCTTTCATTTGGAACAAACCACATTTCCATGTAAAATTTGAGGAGCAAGTTATGGACTATCAAAATTCATCAAAAACCACTTTTTACCAAATTACATCCAAACCTCATTTTTACCAAAACCACATTTCCCTTTTTAAAACTCATTCTCATTCAGTTCAATATTGCATAATCATCAATACAACTTACCCTTTGCCATAACACAACAATTCTTGCAACCCTTGCATTCCCTTAGCTCAATAACACCTCAATTCAATCCCACTTTACAAGTTTCATTCACAACTAACATATCATTCCAAATACACATTATCATCATCATAAAATCCTTCACTTTTCATCACAACTGTATTCATTATAACAATACCAACAAATCCAAATAAACACCACTCAATTTCCCAACCATCTCATTACATTACCATAATCACAAATCCTCCATTCATCATCATCATATTAGCATATATAAATATATTTACATTCAACCCACATTATCCATTACTCAACACATGCTCACATCAACTAATCCATCAATAACATAAAGATTAATCATTTAACACATCAAATCACTTCAACTTATCCTATAGTCCCCTAGCCTAAGTTTTCACAAAACCTTATATATTAAACGCACGAAACCTAAATCATACATTGGCCGATTTTCGCGTATTTATCCAAGGTAACCCACAAGGAAAAGTTGTAAGCTTCACCCACCAAAAGAATCCAGCAACTAGAACTTCTCACCAAGCTTCCAATATCTCCAATTGTCTTTTATTACATATTTACATGTACCTAACATAATTATCACAAGCATATTTCCAAAATTCAATACCCAAAACACCAAATTAATGAATTGACTAGAGTTATAGGATTCTCACCTTACCAATAGAAAATTGGGACAAGACTCGGCAAGTCCACCAAGTTAATTTGATTCTAAACACCAAAATTGAACAATTTTCAACATAATTGTTCATGAATTTTTGAAATTGGGGGAAGCTGATTGAGAAGAAAATAGTGAGTTACCTACCAAATTGTTCCATGGTTTTTGTAGAGCTCGTCGCGGTGAATGCATAGTCACAAACGGTTTGTCAATCGGAGATCTGGATCAAAAGTTATTGAGAAATCAAAATTGAGTGAGGGTTTTGGAAGTGCTACATGCTCTCTCCCTTCATGCTGCTTCCTAGCGTGTTTTTCATGCCAAATGGGGGAGGAGAATGAGCTGTGCTCATTTGATTAAGGGGAGTTAAGTTGGGCTTGGGCCCAATACTGGTCCGGTTTGATCGGTTCGGCCCAATCTTGGGCCAAATTCTTTGAAATTAGTGTCGAAATTCTCATTTTAACGAGCTCTATCTTATTTTAATATTAGATTCACATCTTCAATATTCCTTATTAAAAAAACCAAATAAACACTTAAGTAAAAAAAAAAAATTTGTCCTCACTCTCAGTCCCTCACTCACGCAATAGACCCCCTCATACTCACTCAACACACACTCGAAAGAGGGAAGAAATCAGAAAGCTAAGGGGGAGAACGGGAAAAAGAAGAGAGGAGGGGGAAGGAAGGAGAGGACGGTGCCGGCTAGGGCTCCACCGCCATCTTCGTCGAACACCAGTGAGAGAGAGAGAGAGAGAGAGAGAGAGAGAGAGAGCCCAAGGAAGAGAGAAAACATGATAGAGGAGAGAGGAAGGGAGTGCTCTGTTGCAGCTGAAGCTCCACCGCTGCTGCTCGAGCTTGTTGACGTCGCTATTCTGCCACCGTCAGGCTGCTATGCTGCCGCCGAGGAGCTCGAAGAGATGTCTCGCCGTCGTCGTGCTCTATCGCTGTGCTGCCGTCAACTGGAGCTCACCGCTGAGTTGCTACACCATCTCCAAGTCGTTTCGTCGCCACTTATCTCTTCTTCACTATCGCTGCTTATCACCATCGTCGTATTCTCTGTCACCAGGTAAGCATTCTCTGTTCTGTATCCTCTCTTTCTTGCTCATTCTGTAAAATCGGTCTCATTTTTCAGTTGGAAGGTGTGTATGGCTTTAATAGTGGCTAAATGAGATAGAGAAGGTATGTATCAATTTTCAATTGGTTCTGTGAATTTTTAGGGTCTTTGGGTTCTAAGTTAAGGTTTTCTAATTTTAGGTTTTCAATTAGTTTAGTATCTTATGGAAAAATTAGTAAAAAGAACAAGTTTCACACTGAAATATTTTGATTTATGTCTTGTTTCATACGCATTCCTTGAATATAGTCAATTTCTAGCTTCAAACTATATTTCTGTCTGATGTTTTTTTGTTTATGTTTTTTTGCTTTGGGTGTTTTACATGAAAATTTGATAACCAATTTAAATATAACAATACCAATAGTTGTTGATTGTGCAAGTTTAAAATATTTGTTAGTAGTTTTGTAGTCAAATTATTTTCATTACCTTGCTGACCATTGTAAACATTGTTCTGTTCAACGTTAACTATCTCTGTTGGTGCCATAGAATATTATGAGTTATTAAAAGTTGATTAAGACAAATTTTATTAGTAATTCGATGAATTTAACAACTAATTTAGAGTCTTAAAAATCACTATCTCTTATAAATGACTAATGATTTTTATTAGAGGATATTTATGTAGGATATAATATTTTAATTTTTTGTAGAATATTAGTAATAAATTTTAAGTGGCCTTATGTTTATTTTGATATGACTATGTTTAATTTAGTGTGAGATGTATGAATATTTAAAATTGACTTCATTCCAATACATTTGATTCATTATAAGTATATTTTGTTTACAGATACTTTTTATTATTTAAAAAAATTATTTAGTATAATTATGTATTTATTTTTATTTTACAATATTTAACTCATTTAATTAAAAATGTAGAATTATATATGTAATCATATTACTAAATATTATGTTGTACAAAAAATTATTAGAATATTATATATATAGATAGATAGAAAATTAAAAAAAAAAACAATGAGGGACCTAAAGCTACACTTATATAAAATAGCTATAGTATACAATGTGGCTACGCTTTAAAGGTGATGCAATAGCAAGGATAAGTGCAGCCTATTCTGGAAAGTATGAAAATTAAAAAGTATAGCTCCTGAACAACATCACTTGAAAAGCACACTATATTCCCAAACGTCAAAAGTGTAATCTTTGGTATAGAAAAGCATAGCTTTTGAAAATAGACAACGGCCGAATAAGCATCCCCACTAAAACGTCTCCATAGCCCAAAAAATGTAGCCTTTTCTTAAAACATTATTTTTTTCATGTTTAGCTATACTTTTCAAGTGTATTTGAATGAATATTTTTCCTGTAATGTATGCTTATTTTGTTACTTCAAATTGCAACAATGAAAAAGAAAAAAAATTCCTATCTTAATTGTGAACTTCAAAAGAACTCCATATCAATTCACAATTGACTTCTAATACATAATAATCAACATTTGTATTCTTTAATACCATAAATAATCGAAAGTAGTAATTGTCATTAAATTCCTTTCTAAACACACCATTGTCATATAGGTAAACATTGTAAAGGGTGTTTAGGCAAGCACACCAAAATAAAGCATACGTCAATGGCTTGTTATCTAAACAAAGCACCAAAATAAAAGTTACATTTCATAAAAAAACACCAATATGCAAGGCTTTGCTTGTGATCAAAATAAAGCCCTAAATTCAAAATACACAACAAAACCTGGACACAAAACCTACTGTTTGGAAATTTGTCACCACTATATCATTAACTCTAGTTTTAGGTTGTGTTTAGGTTCGGACTTAGACTTTAGATTAGGCTTGGACACTGATTCATGAGCATCTTTAGTAATTTTTTATTAATTTTTTGAATAAAGTTAGTGATTTTTTTGTTATAATTGAAATTTTTGTGCTTTAATCAATATTTTTTAGAGTTGCTTTGTGCTTTGATATGTATAGAAAGTTATTAAAAAATTTTAGATAAAAATAAAAGAGAAGAAGGACAACCAAAGAAGTCCTGAAAGAACCAAAAAAGAAGGCATGAAAAAGGAAGCAACCTCCTAGGGAACCAAAAATTGAAAACAAGCCAAGGGAAATTCAAAGAAAATTTGCAACGCTGACCTCTTCCAACTCCATCAAGGATAACTTGAGCTCTAGAGGTCCAAATGATGTAGTTCGAACAACATTCAAAAGCTAACTTCCATAGCTTTCCAAGGATATATAATAGTGGACATATATCTAACTGATGAGCGGATATTTTATACACTTTTTGGGGGTAATTTCATATAGATTTTAGCATGTTTTAATTAGTTTTTGAAAGAATTTTATTAGTTTTTAAGAAAAAATCATATTTTTGGACTTTACTATGAGTTTATGTGTTTTTCTGTGATTTCAGGTATTTTCTGGCTGAAATTGAGGGAGCTGAGCAAAAATCTGATTTAGGTTGAAAAAGGACTGCTGATGCTGTTGGATTCTGACCTCCCTATACTGGGAATGGATTTTTTGGAGCTACAAGGGTCCAATTAGTGCGCTCTCAAGTGGCTTGGAAAGTAGACATCCAAGGATTTCCAGCAATATATAATAGTTCATACTTTACGCGAAGATAGACAACGTAAATTGGCGTTCAACGTCAGTTTCATGTTGCAGTCTGGCGTCCAGCGCCAGAAATAGGTTACAAGTTGGAGTTCAACGCCAAAAACACGTTACAACCTGGCGTTCAACTCCAGAAACAGCCCAGGCACGTGAGAAGATTAAGTCTCAGCCCCAGCACACACCAAGTGGGCCCCAGAAGTGGATTTCTGCACTAATTATCTTAGTTTACTCATTTTCTGTAAGCCTAGGTTACTAGTTTAGTATTTAAACAACTTTTAGAGACTTATTTTGTATCTCATGACATTTTTATATCTGAATTTTATACTCTTTGATGGCATGAGTCTCTAAACTCCATTGTTGGGGGTGAAGAGCTCTGTAGCGTCTCGATGAATTAATGCAATTATTTCTGTTTCTCCATTCAAACATGCGTGTTCCTATCTAAGATGTTCATTCGCGCTTAACTATGGAGAAGGTGGTGATCCGTGACACTCATCACCTTCTTCAATCCATGAACGTGTGTCTGATAACCACCTCCGTTCTACATCAGATTGAATGAGTATCTCTTAGATTCCTTAATCAGAATCTTCGTAGTATAAGCTAGAATTGATGGCGGCATTCATGAGAATCCGAAAAGTCTAAACCTTGTCTGTGGTATTTCGAGTAGGATTCTAGGATTGGATGATTGTGACGAGCTTCAAACTCACGAGTGTTAGTCGTGATGACAAACGAAAAAGAATCAATGGATTCTATTCCGACATGATCGAGAACCAACAGCTGATTAGCCGTGCTGTGACAGAGCATTTGGACCATTTTCACTGAGAGGATGGGAAGTAACCATTGACAACGGTGACACCTTACAAAGAGCTTGCCATGGAAGGAACTTTGCACTTTTTCATGAGAGGAATATTATGTTACAGGAATTCAAAAGACAAAGCATCTCTAAAACTCCAACATATTCTCCATTATTGCACAACAAGTAATTATTTCACGCTCTTCTATTTTTTTAGTAATTCAAACTGATAATCATAATTAATCTCCTGACTAAGAATAATAAAATAACCATAGCTTGCTTCAAGCTAACAATCTCCGTGGGATCGACCCTTACTCATGTAAGATATTACTTGGGCGACCCAGTGCACTTGCTGGTTAGTTGTGCGGATTGCAAAAGTGTGATTGCAATTTCGTGCACCAAGTTTTTGGCGCCGTTGCCGGGAATTGTTTGAGTTTGAACAACTAAAGGTTTATTTTGTTGCTTAGATTAGGAATATAGTATTGATGCTATAGAGTCATTAAATTTGAGTCATTTAATTTCTCTTCAAAAAATTTTCAAAAATATTACTTGTCCTTATTAATTTTTAATTTTTCGTGAATTAGTGTCTTGTTCTAAGTTTGGTGTCAATTGCATATTTTATATTTTTCTTTTAAATTTTTGAAGTTGTGTTCTTTGATCTTCAAGTTGTTCTTGTTTATTTTTCTTGTTTGATCTTTAGTCTTTCTTGCTCTGTGTCTTTTCTTGTTTTTCTTGTGCTATTCCAAAGCATTAGTCTTCCAAAAGGAATATACCTCTTCAAAACAAGTGTTACCTTTACTGCCCAATTGGCTAGAGTGTTGGTCTATGCTCTAGGTAATTGGGTATCTCCTTTTTAAAATCTTTTTCAAAAATAATTTTTCTTTGATTGAATCTTGTGCTAAACTTTAAGTTTGGTGTTTTCTTGTTAATCTTTTTATAATTTTCAAAAATTTTATTGAAGTTTTCTAAAAATTTTAAGTTTGGTGTTCTTTTTTTTGTTCTTGTTGTTCTTGTGAATCTTCAAGTGTTCTTGAGTCTTTCTTGTGTTTTGATCTTAAAATTTTTAAGTTTGGTGTTCCTTGGTGTTTTCCCTCCAAAATTTTCGAAAACAAGGAGCATTAGATCTAAAAATTTTAAGTCTTGTGTCTTTTGTGTGTTTTTCTCTTTCATCATAAAATTTAAAATTCAAAAAAATTTATCTTTTCTAACTATTTTCAAGCTATATTTTCGAAATTTTTTATAAAAATTCAGATTTCAATTTCAAAATTTTTCAAATCTTATCCTTTTAAGATTAAAAAAAAATATTATATCGTTTTTGAAAATATCCTAACCATTTTCTCTCTCCTCACTTTTTTGAAAATCTCCATAAAATATTTTCAAATTCTTATTAATTTTTTAATTTAATTTTCTTATTTTATCTTATTTTTATTTTGGTTTTTATTTTATTTTATTTTATTTTATTTTATTTCAAAAATCATTTTTTTATTTATTTATAAAATAAAAATTTAAATCCACATTACCCCCTTTACTCCAACATGGACATAAGTGGAAATGAACAGTCTAGAAGGACTCTGGGGTTATATACTAACCCCACTACTACTTCATATGGGAGAAGTATATGTATACCCTCCATTGGAGTTAGTAGTTTTGAGTTGAATCCTCAGCTCATTATCATGGTGCAGCAAAGTTGCCAGTATTCCGGTCTTCCACAAGAAGAACCTATAGAGTTTCTGGCACAGTTTTTATAAATTGCTGACACAGTACATGATAAGGAGGTAGATCAGGATGTCTACAGGCTATTACTGTTCCCATTTGCTGTAAAAGACCAAGCTAAAAGGTGGTTAAATAACCAACCTAAGGACAACATAAAGACATAGAAACAGCTGTCAGAAAAATTCCTAAATCACTATTTTCCTCCGAAACGGATGACACAGCTAAGGCTGAGCATCCAAGGCTTCAAACAAGGAGATAATGAATCTCTCTATGATACCTGGGAGAGATACAGAGAGATGCTAAGAAAATGCCCCTCTAAAATGTTTTCAGAGTGGGTGCAGTTAGACATCTTCTACTATGGGCTTACATAAAGAGCTCAGATTTCTCTAGACCACTCAGCTGGTGGATCTATACACATGAGAAAGATAATAGAAGAAGCTCAAGAGCTCATTGATACAGTTGCCAGAAATCAGCATCTGTACCTAAGCAGTGAACCTTCCATGAAAGAAGAGGCTAAAACAGTAACTGCTGAAATGAGTCCTGCAGAATAAGTTACAGAATTCAATTAGCAATTGGATTTTCTAACAAAACAATTAGCCGAATTCAAAGAGATATTACAAGAAACAAGAATGGCTAATATGAATATGGAAGTGCAATTGAAGCAAACAGAATAGCAGTTATCAAAACAAATAACAGAAGAATGCCAAGCAGTTCAATTAAGAAGTGGGAAAATATTAAATACCTCACTTCAAGGTAGCAAAAAGCCAAGGAATGAGCAAACTACCCAAAATCCATCTGAGGACAGTAAGAGCCCAGAGAGGAATAATTCTAGCGCTCAAACACCAGAGAATGGGTGAAAAGCTGGCGTTGAACGCCCAAACCATGCTCAGTCCTGGCGTTCAACGCCAGAAACAAGCAAGGAATGGGCGTTGAACGCCCAGAGGAAGCACAGTTCTAGCGTTCAGACGCCAGAAACAGGTAAGGAGCTGGCGTCTAACGCCACTCCAGCTTCCACCCCTGGCATTCAAATGCCAGTGGGGGATTAGACACATACTAGTGCTGATAATAACCCTTCTAAAAAGGCTTCCCAACCCATATCTGTAGGCAATAAACCTGCAGCAACTAAGGTTGAGGAATACAAAGCCAAAATGTCTTATCCTCAGAAACTCCGCCAAGCGGAACAGGATAAGCAATTTGCCCGCTTTGCAGAGGCACTTGAGCAAATACCCTCTTATGCTAAGTTCATGAAAAAGATCTTAAGTCATAAGAAGGATTGGAGGGAAACTAAAAACGTTTACCTCACTGAAGAATGCAGTGCAGTCATTCTGAAAAGCTTACCTGAGAAGCTTAAAGATCCGAGAAGCTTTATGATACCATGCACATTAGAAGGTACTTGTACCAAGCAAGCTCTATGTGATCTTGGGGCAAGTATTAACCTAATACCTGCAGCTACTATCAAAAAGCTTGGGTTGACTGATGAAGTTAAACCAACCCGGATATGTCTCCAACTTGCTGATGGCTCCATTAAATACCCATCAGGCGTGATTGAAGACATGATTGTCAAGGTTGGGCCATTTGCCTTTCCCACTGACTTTGTGGTGCTGGAAATAGAGGAGCATAAGAGTGCAACTCTCATTTTGGGAAGACATTTCCTAGCAACTGGCCGAACCCTTATTGATGTTTAAAAATGGGAAGTTACCCTGAGAGTCAATGAGGATGAGTTCAAGTTGAATGTTGTCAAAGCCATGCAGCATCCAGACACCCAAAATGACTGCATGAGCATTGATATTATTGACTCTCTGGTAAAAGAAGTCAATATGGCTGAGAGTCTCGAATCATAGCTAGAGGATATCTTTAAAGATGTTCAACCTAATCTAGAGGAACCAGAGAGAATAATAGAACCTCTGAAAATCCCTCAAGAAGAGGAGAAACCTCCCAAACCCGAGCTCAAACCATTACCACTATCCCTGAAATATGCATTTCTGGGAGAAGGTGAGACCTTTCCTGTAATCATAAGCTCTACCTTAGAGCCACAGGAAGAGGAAGCACTAATTCAAGTGCTAAAGACACGCAAGACAGCTCTTGGGTGTTCCATCAGTGATCTTAAGGGCATTAGCCCAGCCAGATGCATGCACAAGATTTTATTAGAGGGTGACGCTAAGCCAGTGGTTCAACCACAAAGGCGGCTGAATCCAGCCATGAAGGAGGTGGTGCAGAAAGAGGTCACTAAATTACTAGAGGCTGGGATTATTTATCCTATTTTTGATAGCCCCTGGGTAAGCCCTGTCCAAGTTGTCCCTAAGAAGGGTGGCATGACGGTGGTTCATAATGAAAAAAAATAAACTGGTTCCTACAAGAACAGTTACAAGGTGGCGTATGTGCATTGATTACAGAAGGCTCAATACAACTACCAGAAAGAATCATTTTCCTTTACCATTCATAGACCAGATGCTAGAAAGACTAGCAGGTCATGAATACTACTGCTTCCTGGATGGATATTCAGGTTATAATCAAATTGCAGTAGATCCCCAGGATCAAGAAAAAATAGCATTCACATGTCCATCTGGAGTATTTGCATATAAAAGGATGCCATTTGGTCTGTGTAATGCACCTGCAACCTTTCAAAGGTGCATGCTCTCAATTTTCTCTGATATGGTGGAAAAATTTCTGGAAGTCTTCATGGATGACTTTTCAGTATTTGGAGACTCATTCAGCTCCTGTCTTGACCATCTAGCACTTGTTCTAAAGAGGTGCCCAAAGACTAACCTGGTTTTAAATTGGGAGAAATGTCACTTTATGGTGATTGAAGGAATTGTCCTTGGACACAAAATTTCGAACAAGGGAATAGAAGTGGATCAAGCTAAGGTAGAGGTAATTGAAAAATTACCACTACCAGCCAATGTTAAGGCAATCAGAAGCTTTCTGGGGCATGCAGGATTTTATAAGAGGTTTATAAAGGATTTTTAAAAAATCGCCAAACCTCTGAGTAATCTACTAGCTGCCGACATGCCATTTATCTTTGATAAAGAGTGTCTGCACGCATTTGAAACTCTGAAAGCTAAGCTGTTCACAGCACCAGTCATCTCTGCACCAGACTAGACATTACCATTTGAATTAATGTGTGATGCCAGTGACCATGCCATTGGTGCAGTGTTGGGACAAAGGCATGAAAAGCTTCTGCACGTCATTTATTATGCTAGTCGTGTTCTAAATGATGCACAGAAGAACTACACAACCACAGAAAAGAGTTACTTACAGTGGTTTATGCCATTGACAAGTTCAGATCCTATTTAGTAGGATCAAAAGTGATTGTGTACACTGACCATGCTGCTCTTAAATATCTTCTCACAAAGCAGGATTCAAAACCCAGACTCATCAGATGGGTGTTGCTTCTGCAAGAGTTTGATATAGAAATAAGAGACAGAAAAGGGACACAGAACCAAGTAGCAGATCACCTGTCCCGAATAGAACCAGTAGAAGGGGCGTCCCTCCCTCTTACTGAGATCTCTGAAAACTTTCCATATGAGCAACTCTTTGCCATCCAGGAAGTGCCATGGTTTGCAGACATTGTAAACTATAAGGCAGTGAGATTCATACCCAAATAGTACAGTAGGCAGCAATCAAAGAAATTGATCACAGATGCAAAGTACTATCTTTGGGATGAACCATATCTCTTCAAGAGATGTGCAGATGGAGTAATCCGTAGATGTGTGCCTAAAGAAGAAGCACAGAGGATCCTCTGGCACTGCCATGGATCACAGTATGGAGGACATTTTGGAAGTGAGCGAACAGCCACAAGAGTCCTCCAATGTGGCTTCTACTGGCCTACTCTCTATAAAGATTCCCGAGTGTTTGTACTTAATTGTGACAGTTGCCAAAGATCTGGTAATCTGCCTCACAGTTATGCCATGCCTCAACAAGGGATCTTGGAGATTGAGTTGTTTGATGTATGGGGTATTGACTTCATGGGGCCTTTCCCACCATTATACTCAAACACTTATATTCTGGTAGCAGTGGATTATGTATCCAAATAGGTGAAAGCTATTGCAACACCCACTAATGACACTAAGACAGTGTTAAAATTCCTTCAGAAACACATCTTCAGCAGATTTGGTACCCCTAGAGTATTAATCAGTGATGAGGGCACTTATTTCTGCAATAAACAGCTTTATTCTGCTTTGGTTCGATACGGAGTTAGCCACAGGGTGGCCACTCCATATATCCACAGACAAATGGGCAAGCTGAAGTCTCTATTAGAGAACTTAAAAGAATCCTGGAACGGACTGTGATTAACCGTAGAAGGGATTGGGCAAGAAGCTTGGATGATGCTCTGTGGGCATATAGAACAGCATTCAAGACCCTTATAGGGACCTCTCCGTACCAGCTTGTGTATGGAAAGGCATGTCACTTGCCAGTGGAACTGGAACATAAGGCCTACTGGGCTACAAAATTCCTAAACCTTGATGCCAAGTTAGCTGGAGAAAAACGATTGCTTCAGTTAAATGAGCTAGAGGAATTTAGACTCAATGCTTTCGAGAATGCAAAAATTTACAAAGAGAAAGCAAAAAGATGGCATGATAAGAAACTGTCATCTAGAGTCTTTGTGCCAGGGCAAAAAGTTCTGCTATTTAATTCTAGGCTCAGATTATTCCCCAGGAAATTGAAATCCCGGTGGAGAGGACCATATGTGATTACAAGTGTGTCACCATATGGATACGTGGAGCTTCAGGATAATGATTCTAATAAAACGTTCATTGTTAATGGACAGAGAGTTAAATATTATCTTGAAAGCAATTTTGATCAAGAATGCTCAAAACTGAGACTTGATTAAAGCTCAATAATAGTCCAGCTAAAGACAATAAAGAAGTGCTTGCTGGGAGGCAACCCAGCCATTTTCAAAGCTTATTTGTTAATTAATTGATTTTTACAGGTATATGTCAAGTATCTTCAAGGTAAAATAGCAATTTCTTAGAGTTATCGAAGGATTCAGAGGATGAAACAGCAAAAAAAGGAAGCTCACTGGTGCGAAAAAGCCAGTAAAAGCTGTTTTGGGCGTTGAACGCCCAAAAGAAGCACCTACTGGGCGTTCAACACCAGTAAGGATAGCCATCTAGGCGTTAAATGCCAGAAAGGAGCATCTTCTGGGCGTTGAATGCCAGAAAGAAGCACCTTCTGGGCGTTCAACGCCAGATTTACAGTGTCCTGGGTGTTCAGAAAAACGCCCAGTGACAAAGGACTTCCTGGCGTTCAACGCCAGAAAGAAGCAACAGTTGGGCGTTGAACACCCAGGAGAAGCTGCACATGGGCGTTAAATGCCCAAAACATGCAGCGTTTGGGCGTTTAACGCCAGGATGGTGGGGATGAGGTAAATTCATTTTTACTTCAATTTTTTTTTAATTTTTATGTTCCAATTCAGGATTTCTTACATAAACATGTTACAAATTCTCATCCTTAAATTCCAAAACTTTTAATCCTAATTTCTAAAAACCCTAATTTCTAAAATCCCTTTTTCAAAAATATCAAATGTATCTTAGTTCATAACACAAATTTTTTTTCCAATCCAATCTAACTCCTTTTCAAATCTTTTTCAAAACTCATCTATCTTTTTGAATTCTTTTCAAATCCTTTTTAATTCTTCTCATATCTTTTTCAACTCATCATATCTTTTGAATTTCGAAATTGCCTCTCCCTCTATTCCTCTCCTTTCCTTTCTTTTGCTTGAGGACAAGCAAACCTCTAAGTTTGGTGTGATTTGCCATGATCTCTGAGCTAAAACTCATCAAGATCTATGAGTTTGTGTGTTTTTTTTTGTGATTTTAGGTATTTTCTGGCTGAAATTGAGGGAGCTGAGCAAAAATCTGATTTAGGTTGAAAAAGGACTGCTGATGCTGTTGAATTCTGACCTCTCTGCACTCGGAATGTATTTTTTGGAGCTACATGAGTCCAATTGGTGCGCTCTTAATTGGGTTGGAAAGTAGACATCCAGGGCTTTCTAGCAATATATAATAGTTCATACTTTGCGAGAAGATAGATGACGTAAATTGGTGTTCAACGCCAGTTCCATGTTGCAGTCTGACGTCCAGCGCCAGAAACAGGTTACAAGTTGAAGTTCAACGCCAAAAACACGTTACAACCTGGCGTTCAACTCCAGAAACAGCCCAGGCACGTGAGAAGCTTAAGTCTCAGCCCCAGCACACACCAAGTGGGCCCCAGAAGTGGATTTCTACACCAATTATCTTAGTTTACTCATTTTTTGTAAACCTAGGTTACTAGTTTAGTATTTAAACAACTTTTAGAGACTTATTTTGTATCTCATGGCATTTTTAGATCTGAATTTTATACTCTTTGACGGCATGAGTCTCTAAACTCCATTGTTGGGGGTGAGGATCTCTGCAGTGTCTCGATGAATTAATGCAATTATTTCTGTTTCTCCGTTCAAACATGCGTGTTCCTATCTAAGATGTTCATTCGCGCTTAACTATGGAGAAGGTGGTGATCCGTGACACTCATCACCTTCTTCAATCCATGAACGTGTGTCTGACAACCACCTTCATTCTACATCAGATTGAATGAGTATCTCTTAGATTCCTTAATCAAAATCTTCGTGGTATAAGCTAGAATTGATGGCGGCATTCATGAGAATCCGGAAAGTCTAAACCTTGTCTGTGGTATTCCGAGTAGGATTCTGGGATTGGATGATTGTGACGAGCTTCAAACTCACGAGTGTTGAGCGTGATGACAAACGCAAAAGAATCAATGGATTCTATTCCGACATGATCGAGAACCAACAGCTGATTAGCCGTGTTGTGACAGAGCATTTGGACCATTTTCACTGAGAGGATGGGAAGTAGCCATTGACAATGGTGACACCTTACAGAGAGCTTACCATGGAAGGAACTTTGCACTTTTGCATGAGAGGAATATTATGTTACAGAAATTCAGAAGACAAAGCATCTCCAAAACTCCAACATATTCTCCATTATTGCACAACAAGTAATTATTTCACGCTCTTATATTTTTTTAGTAATTCAAACTGATAATCATAATTAATCTCCTGACTAAGAATAATAAAATAACTATAGCTTGCTACAAGCCAACAATCTCCGTGGGATCGACCCTTACTCACGTAAGGTATTACTTGGATGACCCAGTGCACTTGCTGGTTAGTTGTGCGGATTGCAAAAGTGTGATTGCAATTTCATGCACCACTAACGCGGCCTTCTTCTGCGTTGAACGCAGCCTCCAAGTCCACTCCCAGGGCTATTCTCAACATCTGCACCTCACACAGCTCTCCTTGCACCTCACACAGCATTTTAAAGGCCTCCAACATCTTCACCTCGGGCCTGCGTCTCATGCAATATATGTTGCATCTCATGCACCAACAAGGGACCACTCCCAAGGACTTCATAATCCTTCCCAATCTTGACTAATCTCTGTAACTTCAAGTGCTCTCTTTGATTGGCCTAAGATTAACTTAAAGCCCATGATTTCAACTAAGCAATACATCAAGTTTTGAATTTCAAATTACAAGAAAGATCACTAATTAGTTAAGATTTATTAAGAAAATACTTGACTTGAATTAGATTTGATTTTATTTTGATTTAGTTTGAATTTAAATTCTAAGTCATTGTTTATGTAAAATCGGGTCAAACTATAATTAATTAAGTAAATAAATTAAATGAGAGCGAAAAAAGTTAGAAAATGTACTAATTGTAATTTGACAAATTTAAATATGAGATTCGGACTTAGTGGATTTTCTGAGTCGAAAAATATACTTTTCTGCGTAAAAATGCGTACTAAAAATTTGACCGGCAGTATCAGCTGAGATATGTCCGGTACTGCAGCTGAGAAAATTAATTATGAATGAGAAATGTTAAAAAGTTAAAAATTTGTAATTGAGATGGTAAAAAATCATTAAAACACACATTAAAACGCTAATATTAAAGGTTTTGGCCTAAAATTGAGCCAAATGGCCATATATATGAACCGAACCCAAGTTGGACCCAAACCCAACATATATAAGCCCTAACATAGGCCATTTCAGCACCAACAACTCACTCATTTAGACACTCATGCTGAAATTGAAGAAGAGAAGGTCAATAGAGAAACCCTAAGCTCATAAACACTAAATCTACCATAACTTCCTCTCCGGAGCTCCAATCGACAAGCCATTTGTAGCCACGCATTGCCCTCGTCAAGCTCTTCAAGTCTATTTAGGTATTGTGATAAGAAATCTTGAAACATATGCCCAGTTTTCAATTTCCTTTAAATTTTGTGTTTTGGGTTAAGTTTTGAGGAAAATCTTGAATTTTGATGTTTAGGGGAGGTTCAATGGTGAGTTCTAGCAAGGTTTTAACCCAAAGTCACAAGGAATAAGGTAAGAGAACCTTTCTCCATTGTTTATCCAAGTTTGAATTGTGAATTTGGTATAAACTATGTGAAATCTTGTTATTAGATGGTATAGAACTTGTTTGGAGTGAGTTTGGGTGAAGCGGAGCTAACCCAGAGATTTTGGTGTGGAATTGGGTCCGTGGATAACTTTGGTGTGACCCAGAGGAAACTTAAAGTGTTGGGTGTGAATCGCTATCATTAAAAGTACGTGTTTAGTTTCATTTAAATACCGTATAATGTAGTATGAAATCCTAGGCTAGATGCCCATAGGATTAGGTTTGGATTGTGCTTTTTGGTTGGAATTAATGTGTGTAGATGATATGTTGTGGTAATTGGTATTTTGGATGAGGATTATGTGACTTTGCATAGTGATGTGTTGTGAAATTTTACAATTTGGATGATGATTATATATTTATGAGATAAGTATTGAATTATGAACTTAGACCGAAGGCCGTGAATTTGAACCGGAGGTCAGAAAAAGGTAAGAATAATAAGTTAATGAATGTATTATTTCATGATGTATGAGATTGAATGGAATTTTGATAATGAATGTTTGAAAGTTGGAATGATTGATAGGATATTGGAAATTGAGGATTGAGATATGAAGTGGACGGAATTTAAGTTCAAATAAATAAATAAATTAGGTTTGAAATTGGTTGAGTGTGACTATGTGAATTGGGTTGGTTTGAGATCCTTTTGATGTGTTAAAACTGATTTGGCTTGTGAACAATTGGAAGAATTGGTAAATGTGTGTTTTTGGTTAAACTTGATTTTTAGCTAACTTTAATGGGCCGTAACTCAGTCCTCGGAGTTAGAAAATTTTCAAAATTAGATTTTTATGAAAATTTATTTATCGATCTTTTCAACTTTTTAAAAATTGTTGAAAAATGAATCTTGTGAAAAAGATATGAAGGTTTGAATTTGGGGCTGAAAAGCTGGTTTTTACACCATATCAGCTTTTTCAAGTTCTGATATGGGTTGCATACGCGAGCACTATCGTGCGTACGAGGAAGTTGGCCTCTGTCCACACACATGTGTACACAAACACGGGCTACGTACGTGAGTTTGTCATGAAGACTCCCATGTGTACGCAACGCAAGTCATGCGTACGCGGGCTGATGAGCGGATAATTTATACGCTGTTTGGCATTATTTTTAGGTAGTTTTTAGTAGGATCTAGCTACTTTTAGGGATATTTTTATTAGTTTTTATGCAAAATTAATATTTCTGAACTTTATTATGAGTTTGTATGTTTTTCTGTGATTTCAGATATTTTCTGGCTGAAATTGAGGGACCTGAGCAAAAATCTGATAGGAGGCTGAAAAAGGACTGCTGATGCTGTTGGATTCTGACCTCCCTGCACTCAAAATAGATTTTCTAGAGCTAAAAAACTCCAAATGGCGCGCTCTTAATTGCTTTGGAAATTAGACATCCAGGGCTTTCCAGAAATATATAATAGTCCATACTTTATTCGAGTTTAGATGACGCAAACTGGCATTCAACTCTAGTTCCATGCTGTATTCTGGAGTAAAATGCCAGAAACACGTCACAAACCAGAGTTAAACGCCAAAAATAAGCTACAACTTGGCATTTAACCCCAAGAGAAGCCTTTGCATGTTTAAAGCTCAAGCTCAGCCCAAGCACACACCAAGTGGGCCCCGAAAGTGGATTTCTACATCAATTACTTATCTCTGTAACCCTAGTAGCTAGTTTAGTATAAATAGAACTTTTTACTATTATATTAGACATCTTTTGAATATCTTTTGATCGTCTTTGGACGATTAGTTCTTAGAAATTGGGGGCTGGCCATTCGGCCATGCCTGGACCTTCATCACTTATGTATTTTCAACGATGGAGTTTCTACACATCATAGATTAAGGTGTGGAGCTCTGCTGTTCCTCGAGTATTAATGCAATTACTATTATTCTTCTATTCAATTCAGCTTATTCTTATTTTAAGATATTCGCTGCACCTCAACATGATGAATGTGATGATCCGTGACACTCATCATCATTCTCACCTATGAACGCGTGCCTGACAACCACTTCCGTTCAACCTTAGATCGAGCGTGTATCTCTTGGCCTCCATTCCAAAAGATCGGAGTCTTCGTGGTATAAGTTAGAATTATTGGCGGCCATTCCTAAGATCCGGAAAGTCTAAACCTTGTCTGTGGTATTCCGAGTAGGATCTGAGATGGGATGACTGTGACGAGCTTCAAACTCGCGAGTGATGGGCGTAGTGACAGACGCAAAAGAATCACTGGATTCTATTCCAACATGATCGAGAACCGACAGATGATTAGCCATGATGTGACAGTGCATTTGGACCATTTTCACTGAGAGCACAGGAGGTAGCCATTGACAACGGTGAAACCCAACATACAGCTTGCCATGAAAAGGAGTAAGAATGATTGGATGAAAGCAGTAGGAAAGCAGAGATTCAGAAGGAACACAGTATCTCCATGCGCTTATCTGAAATTCCCACCAATGAATTACATAAGTATCTCTATCTCTATTTTATACTTTATTTATCTTTATATTCGAAAACCATTATAACCATTAGAATCCGCCTGACTGAGATTTACAAAATGACCATAGCTTGCTTCATACCGACAATCTCTGTGGGATCGAGCCTTACTCACGTAAGGTATTACTTGGACGACCCAGTGCACTTGCTGGTTAGTTGTGCGAAGTTGTGAAAAAGGGTGATATTACAATTGTGCATACCAAGTTGTTGGCGCCATTGAGATCACAATTTCGTGCACCAAGTTTTTGACACCGTTGCCGGGGATTGTTTGAGTTTGGACAACTGATGGTTCATCTTGTTGCTCAGATTAGGTAATTTTCTTCGTATTTTATTTTGAAAAAGTTTTCAAACATTTTTCTTCTTTTTCGTTCTTTTCAAAATAATTTTCGAAAAAATCCAAAAAAAATTCATAAAATCATAAAAACCAAAAATATTTTTTGTTTCTTGTTTGAGTCTAGTGTCAATTTTTATGTTTGGTGTCAATTGCATGTTTTTAAAATTTATGCATTTTTTTCAAAAAATTCATGCATGGTGTTCTTCATGATCTTCAAGTTTTTCTTGGTAAGTCTTCTTGTTTGATCTTCATATTTTCTTGTTTTGTGTCTTTTGTTGTTTTTCATATACATTTTTGCATTCATAGTGTCTAAGCATGAAAAAATTTCTAAGTTTGGTGTCTTGCATGTTTTTCTTTTCTTGAAAATTTTTCAAAAATAAGTTCTTGATGTTCATCATGATCTTCAAAGTGTTCTTGGTGTTCATCTTGACATTCATAGTGTTCTTGCATGCATCATTGGTTTTGATCCAAAATTTTCATGTTTTGGATCATATTTGTGTTTTTCTCTCTCCTCATTAAAAATTCAAAAATAAAAAAATATCTTTTCCTTGTTTTACTCATAATTTTTGAAATCTTTGGGTTGACTTAGTCAAAAATTTTTTAAAATAAGTTGTTTCTTGTTAGTCAAGTCAAGATTTCATTTTTAAAAATCTTATCTTTTCAAAAACTTTTTCAAAAAAATCAATTTTTTTTCATTTTTTTATATTTTTGAAATTTTTTTAAAATTGATTTTCAAAATCTTTTTCTTATCTTTTCATGATTTTCAAAAACTTTACTAACAATTAATGTGATTGATTCAAAAATTTGAAGTTTGTTACTTTCTTGTTAAGAAAGGTTCAATCTTTAAATTTTAGAATCATATCTTTTAGTTTCTTGTTAGTCAAGTAATCAATTTTAATTTTAAAAATCAAATCTTTTTAATTTCCTCTTCAAATCTTTTTCAAAATATCTTTTTCAAATCATATCTGTTTCAAAATCAATTTCAAAAATCTTTTCTAACTCCTTATCCTTTCAAAATTTATTTTCAAATCTTTTTCAACTAACTCATTGACTTTTTGTTTGTTTCTTATCTTTTTCAAAACCACCTAACTACTTTTCTCTCTCTAACTTTCGAAAATCACCATCCTCTTTTTCAAAATTCTTTTAATTAACTAATTATTTCAAATTTTAATTTTAATTTTATTTCTTCTTTTAATTTTCGAAAATCACTAACCTTTTTTCAAAAATAATTTTCGAAATTCTCTCCCTCTCATCTTCTTCTATTTATTTATTCATTTACTAACTTTTCTCTTCATCTAAAAATTCGAACCCTCTCTTCTCCTCTGTGTTCGAATTTTTCTCCTCATTCTTCTATTCTTATCTTCTTCTACTCACATAAAGGAATCTCTCTACTGTAGTAAAGAAGATCCCTATTATTATTTTCTATTCCGTTCTTTTTTATATGAGCAGGAGCAAGGACAAGAACATTCTTGTTGAAACAGATCCTGAACCTAAAAGGACTCTAAAGAAGAAACTAAGAGGAGCTAAAATACAACAATCCAGAGAAAACCTTACAGAAATTCTCAAAAAAGAAGAGGAGATGGCAGCCGAAAATAATGACAACAACAATAATGCAAGGAGGATGCTTGATGATTATACTACACCTACTTCCAATTTTTATGGAAGAAGCATCTCAATCCCTGCCATTGGAGCAAATAATTTTGAGCTGAAGCCTCAACTAGTTGCTCTAATGCAACAGAACTGCAAGTTTCATGGACTTCCATCGGAAGATCCCTATCAGTTTTTAACTGAGTTCTTGCAGATCTGTGATACTGTTAAGACTAATGGAGTAGTTCATGAAGTCTACATGCTCATTCTTTTCCCTTTTGCTGTAAGAGACAGAGCTAGAACATGGTTGGACTCACAACCTAAAGATAGCCTGGACTCTTGGGATAAGCTGGTCACGGCCTTCTTGGCCAAGTTCTTTCCTCCTCAAAAGCTGAGCAAGCTTAGAGTGGATGTTCAGACCTTCAGGCAAAAAGATGGTGAATGCCTCTATGAAGCTTGGAAAAGATACAAGCAATTGACCAAAAAGTGTCCTTCTGACATGCTTTCAGAGTGGACCATTTTGGATATATTCTATGATGGTCTATCTGAGTTCTCTAAGATGTCACTAGACCATTCTGCAGGTGGATCTATTCACCTAAAGAAAATGCCTGCAGAAGCTTAAGAACTCATTGACATGGTTGCAAATAACCAGTTCATGTACACCTCAGAGAGGAACCCTGTGAGTAATGGGACGCCTCAGAGGAAGGGAGTTCTTGAAATTGATGCTTTGAATGCCATATTGGCTCAGAACAAAATGTTGACTCAGTAAGTCAACATGATTTCTCAGAGTCTGAATGGATTGTAAAATGCATCCAACAATACTAAAGAAGCATCTTCCGAAGAAGAAGCTTATGATCCTGAGAACCCTGCAATGGCAGAGGTAAATTACATGGGTGAAGCCTTTGGCAACAACTATAATCCCTCATGGAGAAATCATCCAAATTTTTTATGGAATGATCCACAGAAGCAAGGCTTCAATAATAACAATGGTGGAAGAAATAGGTTTAGCAATAGTAAACCTTTTCCATCATCTTCTCAGCAATAGATAGAGAATTCTGAGCAGAGCCCCTCTAGATTAGCAAACATAGTCTTTGATCTATCTAAGGCCACTTTAAGTTTCATGAATGAAATAAGGTCCTCCATTAGAAACTTGGAGGCACAAGTGGGTCAGCTGAGTAAGAAAATCACTGAAACTCCTTCTAGTACTCTCCCAAGCAATACAGAAGAGAATCTAAAAAGAGAGTGCTAAGCCATTGATATAATCAAGATGGACGAATCCAAAGAGGAAGGGAAGGACGTGAATCCCAATGAGGAAGACCTCATGGGACGTCCTCTAGACAAAAAGGAGTTCCCTATTGAGAACCTAAAGGAATCTGAGGCTCATATAGAGACCATGAGATTCCATTAAACTTCTTTCTGCCATTCATGAGCTCTGAGAACTATTCTTCCTCTGAAGAGGATGAAGATGTAACTGAAGATCAAGTTGCTCAATATCTAGGAGCCATCATGAAACTGAAAGGCAAGTTGTTTGGTAATGAAACTTGGGAAGATGAACCTCCCTTGCTCATTAGTGAGCTAAACACATGGGTTCAGCAAACTTTACCTCAAAAGAAACAAGATCCTAGTAAATTCTTAATACCCTGTACCATAGGCACCATGACCCTTGAGAAGGCTCTGTGTGACCTGGGGTCAAGTATAAATCTTATGCCACTCTCTGTAATGGAAAAACTGGGAATCTTTGAGGTACAAGTTACAAGAATCTCATTAGAGATGGCAGACAAGTCAATAAACAAGCTTATGAATTGGTAGAGGATGTGTTAGTGAAGGTTAAAGGCCTTTACATCCCTGCTAATTTCATAATCCTAGACACTGGGAAGGATGAGGATGAATGCATCATCCTTGGAAGACCCTTCCTAGCCATAGTAGGAGTTGTGATTGATGTTGACAGAGGAGAGATAGTCCTTCAATTGAATGAGGACTACCTTGTGTTTAAAGCTCAAGGATCTTCCTCTGCAACCATGGAGAGGAAGCATGAAAAGCTTCTCTCAATACAGAGTCAAACAAAGCCCCCACAATCAAACTTTAAGTTTGGGGTTGGGAGGCCACAACCAAACTCTAAGTTTGGTGTTGAGAAGCCCCCACATTCAAACTCTAAGTTTGGTGTTGGGAGGCCCTCATCATGCTCTGAACATCTGTGAAGCTCCATGAGAGCTCACTGTCAAGCTATTGACATTAAAGAAGCGCTTATTGGGAGGCAACCCAATTTTTATTTATCTATATTTCTATTGTTCTTTTATGATTTATTAGGTTTATGATCATGTGGAGTCACAAAACAATTGCAAAAATTAAAAACAGAATAAAAAACAGCAGAAGAAAAAGCACACCCTGGAGGAAGAGCTGTCTGGCATTTAAACGCCAGAAACAAGCATCTGTCTGGCATTTAACGCCAGAAACAAGCACCAAGCTGGCGTTTAACGCCAGAAACAAGCATCAGGCTGGCGTTAAATGCCAGAAATAGGCTACATTTGGGCGTTTAATGCCAGAAACAAGCTGCAGTCTGGCGTTAAATGCTAGGATTGCATACAGAGGGCATTTTACACGCCTAATTGGAGCATGGATGACAAATCCTTGACCCCTCAGGATCTGTGGACCCCACAGGATCCCCACCTACCCCACCTCTTTCTCTCTCCCTCTATCTCATCCATTCTCTTCTTCTTCCCCTTCTTTCTTTCTTCTTTTGCTCGAGGACGAGCAAACAGTTTAAGTTTGGTGTGGTAAACGCATTGCTTTGTATTTTTTCATAACCATTTATGGCACCTAAGGCCGGAGAAACCTCTAGAAAGAGGAAAGGAAAGACAAAAGCTTCCACCTCCGAGTCATGGGAGATGGAGAGATTCATCTTAAGGGTCTATAGCTCAGTAGTAGAGCATTTGACTGCACATCAAGAAAGCCCACTCATGGACCTCAACAAGAGCATGAGGAATTCCCTCATCAAGAAATCCCTGAGATACTTCAGGGGATACATTTTCCTCCACACAACTATTGGGAGCAACTAAGGATAGGAGCACCAAAATCACTAGGGATGAAGCAACAAAGGCAAGGAAGAGACATAGAGGAGCTCAAAAGCACCATTGGTTCTTCAAGGGGAAGACGCCACCCTCACTAAGGTGGACTCATTCCTTAATTTCCTTGTCTATTTATTTTTATATTTTTCAGTGTTATGCTATATGTTTGTCTATGTTTTGAGTTTGTAGTACATGATCATTAGTATTTAGTAACTATGTCTTAAGGCTATGAAAAATTTCATGAATCCTTCACCTTTCTTAAATGAAAAATGTTTTTAATACAAAAGAACAAGAAGTACATGAGTTTCGAATTCATCCTTGAAATTGGTTTAATTATATTGATGTGGTGACAATACTTTTTGTTTTCTGAATGAATGCTTGAATAGTGCATATTTTTGATCTTGTTGTTTATGAATGTTAAAATTGTTGGCTCTTGAAAGAATGATGAAAAAGAGAAATGTTATTGATGATCTGTAAAATCATAAAATTGATTCTTGAAGCAAGAAAAAGCAGTGAAGAACAAAGCTTGCGAAAAAAAAGAAGTGGCGAAAAAAATTTAAAAGAAAGAAAAAGAAAAGGCAAGTAGAAAAAGCCAATAGCCCTTAAAACCAAAAGGCAAGGGTAAAAAGGATCCAAGGCTTTGAGCATCAATGGATAGGAGGGCCCAATGAAATAAAATCCAGGCCTAAGCGGCTAAATCAAGCTGTCTCTAACCATGTGCTTGTGTCATGAAGGTCCAAGTGAAAAGCTTGAGATTGAGTGGTTAAAGTCATTATCCAAAAGCAAAAAGAGTGTGCTTAAGAGCTCTGGACACCTCTAACTGCGGACTTTAGCAAAGCTGAGTCACAATCTGAAAAGGTTCACCCAGTCATGTGTCTGTGGCAGTTATGTATCCGGTGGTAATATTAGAAAACAAAGTGCTTAGGGCCACGACCAAGACTCATAAAAGTAGCTGTGTTCAAGAATCAACATACTTAGCTAGGAGAATCAATAACACTATCTGAACTCTGAGTTCCTATGGATGCCAATCATTCTAAACTTCAAAAGAAAAAGTGAGATGCCAAAACTATTCAGAAGCAAAAAGCTACAAGTCCCGCTCATCTAATTAGAACTAATATTCATTGATATTTTGAAATTTATAGTTCTCTTATTTTTACCTATTTGATTTTCAGTTGCTTGGGGACAAGCAACAATTTAAGTTTGGTGTTGTGATGAGCGGATAATTTATACGCTTTTTGGCATTATTTTTAGGTAGTTTTTAGTAGGATCTAGCTACTTTTAGGGATGTTTTTATTAGTTTTTATGCAAAATTCACATTTCTGGACTTTACTATGAGTTTGTGTATTTTTCTGTGATTTCAGGTGTTTTCTGGCTGAAATTGAAGGACCTGAGCAAAAATCTGATAGGAGGCTGAAAAAGGACTACTGATGCTGTTGGATTCTGACTTCCCTGCACTCAAAATAAATTTTCTAGAGCTACAGAACTTCAAATGGCGCGCTCTCAATTGCTTTGGAAATTAGACATCCAGGGCTTTCCAGAAATATATAATAGTCCATACTTTATTTGAGTTTAGATGACGTAAACTGGCGTTCAACGCCAGTTCCATGCTGCATTCTGGAGTAAAACGCCAGAAACATGTCACAAACCAGAGTTAAACGCCAAAAACAAGCTACAACTTGGCATTTAACCCCAAGAGAAGCCTTTGCACGTGTAAAGCTCAAGCTCAGCCCAAGCACACACCAAGTAGGCCCCGGAAGTGGATTTCTACATCAATTACTTATCTCTGTAACCCTAGTAGCTAATTTACTATAAATAGAACCTTTTACTATTGTATTAGACATCTTTTGAATATATTTTGATCATCTTTGGATGTTTAGTTCTTATACATTAGGGGCTGCCTATTCAGCCATGCCTGGACCTTCATCACTTATGTATTTTCAACGGTGGAGTTTCTACACATCATAGATTAAGGTGTAGAGCTCTACTGTTCCTCGAGTATTAATGCAATTACTATCATTCTTCTATTCAATTCAGCTTATTCTTATTTTAAGATATTTGTTGCACCTCAACATGATGAATGTGATGATCGTGACACTCATCATCATTCTCACCTATGAATGCATGCCTGACAACCCCTTCCGTTCTACCTTAGATCGAGCATGTATCTCTTGGCCTCCATTCCAAAAGATCGGAGTCTTCGTGGTATAAGTTAGAATTATTGGCGACCATTCCTAAGATCCGGAAAGTCTAAACCTTGTCTGTGGTATTCCGAGTAGGATCTGAGATGGGATGACTGTGACGAGCTTCAAACTCACGAGTGTTGGGTGTAGTGGCAGACGCAAAAGAATCACTGGATTCTATTCCAACATGATCGAGAACCGACAGATGATTAGCCGTGCTGTGACAGCGCATTTGGACCATTTTCACTGAGAGGACAGGAGGTAGCCATTGACAATGGTGAAACCCAACATACAGCTTGCCTTGGAAAGGAGTAAGAATGATTGGATGAAAGCAGTAGGAAAGCAGAGATTCAGAAGGAACACATTATCTCCATGCGCTTATCTGAAATTCCCACCAATGAATTACATAAGTATCTCTATCTCTATTTTATGCTTTATTTATCTTTATATTTGAAAACCATTATAACCATTAGAATTCGCCTGACTGAGATTTACAAGATGAACATAGCTTGCTTCATACCGACAATCTCCATGGGATCGACCCTTACTCACGTAAGGTATTACTTGGACGACCCAGTGCACTTGCTGGTTAGTTGTGCGAAGCTGTGAAAAAGAGTGATATTACAATTGTGCGTACCAAGTTGTTGGCGCCATTGAGATCATAATTTCGTGCACCACGGGCAAACCCCACTATCCAAACCATCTGCATACGCGAGTTTGGAAAATTTACACTCATGTGTACGCGAGCATGTGCATGTGCATGCGTACGTGACCACCCTGTTTTTCTGAAAAATGCATTTTTAAAGCTTTCAATCATTTCTCAAGCCTTCTAAACCTTTATAAACTCTGGTAAGAGCCTAAAGTCGATGTAATTGAGGATGAAAGAGTTAGGGACAAAACCTAAAGAGTTGAGTTAGTGAAATTGAACAAAATGAACATGATGTGAAGTGATATGTAATGAATATGAATTAGATGATGCATGATGATGATGAATGATAATGGTGAATGAGATCAATTAAGATTGAATATAAGTTGAGATGAGATTGAAGTTGAGATTGTCCATGAGATTGATAATGAGATTGATGTTGACCTTGATTTTGATTTTGATACACCTGCTTGGGTAGATGCAGTGGCATTAATCCACTTGCTCCGGATTTGGTTTGAGTCTTCTAGGGTAGATGCAGTGGTTCGTACCCGATTGCTCCCATTGAGAATGACACGAGATATGAGATTTTATCTGAGTTTCAGATTTTCCTGGGTAGATGCAGTGGGTCGGCTCCACTTGCTCCAGGTTGAGATTTGAGATTCTGTTGACCCTTCGATGCAAGATGTGACTGGGCACTTTAACTCTCCAGATTCCCCCAATGAGATGAAATTGATTATGTAAGAACCATAATTCCTATCGATCATTTAGATAATATAAAATAATAATTTAATCTCCTAGAATAGATTCGAGAAATTAGAAGTCTTAATTTAGAAATTTAATGGTGAGATTTGAATTCAGTAAATTTTTCCAAGTGGAGAAATGTAATCTTCTGCAAAAAACAACATAAAAATGTGAACTGGTAAATTAACCGGCAATAGCGGCTTAAGGTTATCCGGTACTGTGTGAGAATAATAAAAATAGTAGGAAAACTTTTAGAATTGAAAATCGGGCACTAATTCTAAAGGTTTTGGCCCAAAGTGGGCCAAACGGATTAAAAATGCTAACGGGTTAGATCGGGCTCAAATTGGGCCCACGCCCAACATATATAAGCCCACTTAATGAGCTTTTCAACTCAAACTCCACAAACACACACACACACACACACACACACACACACACACACACACACACACACACACACACACAGCTTCACACTTCCTTTCTCAGCCCTAACAGTTTCCACGTTTTTAGGTTTGGATTTTGAAGAAGTTTTGTGATTTTGATTGTTTAGACGTGATATAGCGTTGAAGTATTGTTGTGTTTTGCCCCTAATTCTGTTGGGTAAGGTGAGTGTATTCTTTTTCCTTGTAGTTTTGTGTATATGGAACCCTAGATTGATTTGTGGTAAAATATATGGTGTATAGCTTGATTGTGGAGTTAATTGTTGCCTTTTGGAAGTGGTGTTGGTGATTGAAAGCTTGTTGGATTTCAATCTTGGTACAGTGTGCATATTGGGGATCGGCCAAGGTATGGTTTCAGTTTTCTCTATGTAATATGTAATATTTCTGGACACTTAGGCTAGTGGACCTTAGGATAGGATTGAATTATTTGTTGAATATGATGATGTATGATGGCATAGTTGATTTTGATGATCTATGATGTTGAACTTTGAGGTTGTTGTTGGTTATTGAAATTAAAGTTGAATACGATGAATTTGAGTGTTGGTAATGAATTTCGAAGTTTATTGATGTTAATGAAAGTTGACGATAGTGAGAAGATGCATTTAGTATAATAATTGAGAATTGGAGGATTTTAAACGAAGATTTTGGATGAAAGTGGTGAAATTTCATGTTGGTAGGATGAGGAGAGAATTTAGAAGGTGTATGAACATCATTTGTTCTATTAGAATTATTTTGGTTGTAGAATATTTCTCTTGGTTGTGAATTTTGAAAGTTTGAAAATCTTGACAACTTTTGGTAAAAACAAGTTTTCAGTGAACTTTGACGGATCATAACTTGAGCCTTAGTTTTTAAACTTTGTTAAAATTTATTTTAATTTAAAGTTTATTCAAAGATCTTTAAATTGATATAATGTTTGATGAAAATAGATTTTTGTAGAGGAAGTTATGAACATTTAAAGTTTGCGATTTAAAACTGAAATTCTGCATATTTGAAAATTTTCTAAGTCTAGTGAAGGTTGCGTACGTGACACAATGCACGCAACGCGGCCAATCCATTCGGGTTGGGCATCTCGCGTACGTGAGCAATGCATGCATACGCAAACTATCAGAATTTTAACCCTTGCGTATGCGAACTTTAACATGAGACGCGAGCAATCCATTCGGGTTAGGACACTTGCGTATGCAAGTAGGTGATTGCGTACGCGACCACCCATTTTTGATAGCATGCGTATGCGAGAAAAGGGCTTGCGTACGCGAGACCCCTGTTTTGCTAACAAATCATTTTTCTTCATTTTCAAAGGTTCTCTAGCTTTCCAAACATTCTTTAAATACCGTTTAAGAATACTATCTAGTGCTTAGGTCCTAATACTACTAAAAATGAGATAGAGACTTAGGTAGATGAATTTCTGTATGAATTTTAGAATACGGAGACTTAGATTTCTGGATTACTGAGGATGGATTTGTTGAGTGAGATGGTAGAATACTATAATGATGATTAATGTAATGAGTTGTGGAATTACAGATTGATGGTGTTGAGAAGAGTTTAAGATTCATAGTTGAAAGATGACTTTACTGAGTATTGAAAATGATTTCTGAGAACCACTGATATATTGTTTTATGTTGAGACTGTTGAGTCGCTATACACCTCAGGCAAGGGCTGTGGCAATCTCCAGCTTGTCGAGGTCACAGTGCCGGCGTAAGGATGGTGGTTAAAATCCCGCTTACGTTGAGATGTGAGAGCTGAGGTTGTATCCCGCTCACATAACCTTCTCTGCTGCATGAGTGTGTAGAGCCTATATCGCTGACGTAGCAGACTCCCTGCTACATGAGTGTGCGGGGCCTATATCCTCGGAGTGGTAGATTTCTCTGCTGTATGGCTGTACAGAGCCCATATCTCTGGCGTGGCAGGAACGCTACATCCGGAAGGATGTGTCGGGTTGGCATTTATATACAAACAAATGATATCACGAGCCAATAGGACAGGCATTCATCCTGTGTATATTCTATATGTTTGATTGCTTTGCCGACTTGCATTGTTTGCCTACTCGTATAACATGCTTAATTGCTTTTTGATCTACTTGCTATACATGATAATTACTTGTGCTTTACTTGTATGAATTATTTGTGTTTTCTACTGGGATTGAAGAGGTTCAGAAGGCGGTGGCAATAGGATCTGTGGCGGCTAGGCTGGCAAAGGCTGTGGGACACCGATGCATACACTAGATTAGAAATACACTAAGTTAGACCCCCTTATTTGGTTATTGTTTTATAGTTATGGTTTCAAGTTTTAGTTATGCTTTTAGTTGAATCTCATGATGGATATAAAGTTCTAGGATTGCCTCTGGCATCCCGAAATCTTATATCTTACATTACAGGGCACTATTACCATACTGGGAACCTCCGGTTCTCATTTTATACTCTGTTGTTATTTTTTTCAGATGCAGGTCGTAACCCACCTCGATGAGTTGCTTGATGGTGACAGAGCAGATGATCTTTATCATGTTTTGGAGTCTTATGGTTATTTTGATTAGTTCTCTCACTTTTGTATTTACATTTGCTTTAGAGGCTTACCTTGAGAAAGATATATTGTATATGCTATTTTACCTTTCAAAATTCTGTATTGTCTGTATATAACTAGCCGGCTTAAACTCCGCGGGTTGCGGCTAGTACTTTATGACTATTCTACTTATATATCTATATATGTCTTGATATCTTGTATTTATACCTTGTACCTTATGCTTTTAGTTTCGCATGAATGTTTTATGCTTTTGAAACTCTGTTCCTGAGCTTACTCCTTCATCGGGCTTCTAGAATTACTATTTTCTTATATATATATATATATATATATATATATATATATATGTATGTATAAGTCGTAGAATTGTCGTGATCTCTGATTAACCTTTGCTTTATAGCATGAGGTAAGGCTTAGGGTAATTAGGGTGTTATAGGTTAAATAATAAATGACTATACATATGCATAGACTCTTGGGGATGCGTTCTTAGGGACAGTCCACGGTTCGCCACCGGACATGTAGGGTTGGCTTGATAACCGATAGATGAGATTCATCAGCCATAGAACAAACATTCATCATTTGAATATGTTTGATTTGTTTGGGTTTGCTTATTTATTTTGGTTTGCTTAATTGTATATGCCATATTATGTGATTATGTGCTAGTTGCCTTACTTGAATCTACTTGTGTATTACTTGTTTGCATTGCTTGTGTTTGTACAACTGAGAGGTCCCTCATGCTGGTGTTGGTTGACGATGAGGGCTGGTGCTGATTCTGATTATGGTTCTATTTTGATTGGAGAATTGAGAAAGAATGAGAATTGTTGACTTAGACTTAGAAATACCTTATGATAGTTGCCAAGTTATTGATGAAAGAGAACTTAATATGGATATAATGTTGTGTGGAAAATTAAGATTGCTTAGGGAGTTCGTGTTTCTTTATGCAGTATTTATTTGACACTTTTATTGTACTGGGAACCCATGGGTTGGGGATTCTCATTCCATATATATCTCTTGTTTTTCAAATGCAGGTCCAGGTGCTCAGCAGTGAGATATGCTTCGTCTAAGAGATGGCAAAGATCATTGGACGTTGTTTATATTTTGTTTAGAATCTCCCCATATTTATTTTGAAAAACTTATATCATGTACTTATTTCTTTTAAAACTTGCCGATAGAGGCCTTTATGTATATTTTGGGAGAGATAGAAAATATTATTGTCAAACTATTTTATTTTATACCCTAGCCAGCCTAAACTTCACAGGTCGCGACTAGTGGCTATTTAATTATGTTATACACTTATATCCTATTTTTATCTTATTTCTCTTTACTTCTTTATCTTTATATCGATTCTGATTAGACTTTATCTTCTGTGTTATCAATACATGAGTGTTTTGATTTGTGATTTCATTTTACTCCTTTTTAGGCTTATTGTTTAATAATTCCTTTCAACTTATATATATATATATATATATATATATATATATATATATATGTTGGGCTTGTAGGGGTTGAGCTTGTTCTAGTAAAGAAGGATCTTGTTGAGGTTGAGACTCTATTTGTAAAGATTTAAGAGCTTGTATTCTTGATTGTATATCATAAAAACGTATCATATTTTGCACATGAATATAATGCATTCTTCTAACATGATAAATACGTTTATTCTTAATGTATTGCCTAACAATGTTTACTGATTTTATGGTTTTCATTTGTTTTATAAATCATTTAGTTTTAATTATTTTCTTGTTCACCTTTTTTATTTCTTCTTTTAATTCAAAAGATTCAGTTATTAATTCTCTTACTTTCCTTTCTAATGTCATTACTCTTATTTTCATATTTCTTCTAACTAACTTTAAAGATTTAAGCCTTTTATGAAACTCTTTCATGTTATAAGAACATGGATAATAACTTAAGAGAATAAAGAAAAGAAAGATAGTAAGCTTACAAAGACGAACTTGTACTCTTATTGCTTGCAAAGTTGATACACTTCTTGAAGATGATTACAAATATGTAGGGAATTTATAAAGTACGAAGATACAATAGTAGAGAGGTTTCTTAAGCTTTCAAGTTTTTGATATCCTTGAATGAGTGAGGCCTTTGGTATTTATAGACCCCAAATGGTTACTGGTGGACGAAATTGTGATCACATCAATGTAGTATTCTTTGTTGTTATATGGAATCATTATTATGGCACTTATGTGTGGACACAACTCCGTTCAACTAACCAGCAAGTGTACTGGGTCGTCCAAGTAATACCTTACGTGAGTAAGGGTCGATCCCACAGAGATTGTTGGTATGAAGCAAGCTATGGTCATCTTGTAAATCCCAGTCAGGAGGATAAAATTATGGAATTTAGAAAATCAAATATGATTAATAAAAATAAACAGAAAATAAAATAGGATAGAGATACTTATGTAAATCAATAGTGGAATTTCAGATAGGCGTATGGAGATGCTATGCTCCTCTTGAATCTCTACTTTCTTATTATATTCATCCAATCCTTCTTACTCCTTTCCATGGCAAGCTGTATGTAGGGCATCACCGTTGTCAATGGCTACATCCCATCCTCTCAGTGAAAATGTTCTTACGCTCTGTCACAGCACGGCTAATCATCTGTCGGTTCTCAATCAGGTTGGAATAGAATCCCTTGATTCTTTTGCGCTTGTCATCACGCCCAGCCTTCAGGAGTTTGAAGCTTGTCACAGTCATTCAATCCCAGAATCCTACTCAGAATACCACAGACAAGGTTTAGACTTTCTGGATCCTCATGAATGCCGCCATCTATCTAGCTTATACCACGAAGATTCTGTTGGGGAATCTAAGAGATATGCGCCCGGCCTAGAGTAGAACGAAAGTGGTTGTCAGTCACGCGTGTTCATAGGTGAGAATGATGATGAGTGTCACGGATCATCACATTCATCAAAGTTAAGTATAACGTATATCTTGGAATAAGAATAGAAGAGAATTGAATAGAAAGTAATAATAATTGTATTGAAACTTGAGGTACAGCAGAGCTCCACACCCTTAATCTATGGTGTGCAGAAACTCCACTGTTGAAAATACATAAGTAAAAGGTTCAGGCATGGCCGAATGGCCAGCCCCCATGGTCTAAGGACTAGGCGTCCAGAGATGTCTAATACACTAGTAAAAATTCCTATTTATAATAAACTAGCTACTAGGGTTTGCATGAGTAAGTAATTGATGCATAAATCCACTTCCGGGGCCCACTTGGTGTATGCTTGGGCTGAGCTTGATCTATCCACGAGCTGAGGCTTTTCTTGGAGTTGAACTCCAAGTTATAACGTGTTTTGGGCGTTTAACTCCGGATCATGACGTGTTTCTGGCGTTTAACTCCAGACAGCAGCATGTATTTGGCGTTCAACGCCAAGTTACGTCGTCAATTTCCGAATAAAGTATGGACTATTATATATTTCTGGAAAGCTCTGGATGTCTACTTTCCAACGCCGTTGAGAGCACGCCATTTGGAGTTCTGTAGCTCCAGAAAATTGATTTCGCGTGCAGGGAGGTCAGATTCCAACAGCATCAGCAGTCCTTTTGTCAGCTTTTTTCAGAGTTTTGCTCAAGTCCCTCAATTTCAGCCAGAAATTACCTGAAATCACAGAAAAACATACAAACTCATAGTAAAGTCCAGAAATGTAAATTTAACATAAAAACTAATGAAAACATCCCTAAAAGTAGCTTGAACTTACTAAAAACTACCTAAAAACAATGCCAAAAAGCGTATAAATTATCCGCTCATCAGTTACTATTTGGGTACTATTTGCCGACAGTACTATTTGCTTTTATTGTTTGCCGACATTTACTATTTTTCTGACATTTACTATTTGCTTTTACTGTTTGCCGACACTTACTATTTACTTTTTAATTTTTACTTTTTACTTTTTATCCTTTTTTTTCTAAGATCATTTTTTTATGATTGGGCTTTTATATTGATTTTACATACAATTCTTATTACATTTCAAATAGATCTTGAGAGTCTTGATAGTAATGAGCTGGGTTGGACTGGAGTTCCTCGTCTTCTCCAAGAAGTACTGTTTGTATTGCTTGTAGAGAGCTTTGGATATCTTCCTCCGAGGTTGCTGCCGCTAGGGCTGCCATAATTTGTCGCTTCTGTGCTAAGAATTGAGTCTCTTTTTTATAAGCTATTTGTTCATTGGTGGTGCTTGAGGCTGTTATTACTGGACACTTTTGTGATGTTGTTAACCATTCATCAATAGCTGCTCTTCTTAGTAAATTTATATCATATTTGTTCCACTATTTTATTTTTATTACTCTTACTAAATATTGTATGCTTGGAGATTCTTCATATGCTGCTGAATCATATTCCCATGTCATAATCCAGCTTATTCCCATGGCTGCTATGAATGAAATGAATTTGTATTCTTGTAAAAATGATGACTTGCTTTTAAAATATTCATTCGCCATACTGGCTTCTTTTGGGAAGAAAGCTTCCATTGGTCCAAAATTCTGGAACCATGCTTGGAATCATTTGGGAAATTGTAATGATATCCCCTTTCTAAACCAAATGAACCAAGAATGGATACTTGGTGATAGAAATAACATATAATTCCAGGCTTCTTGGTAATCATAGTAGGTATAGTTCTGGGGTTCGAATTTTAGTGAGAAACTCTTAGACTGATATGGAGGTATTTCCCATTCTTGTAAAGATAATATTTTTATGATTTTTATCTTTGAATAAATAGGCTGTTTGGTGTTCGAATCCCTATAATGGGTTAATTCAATTGATCCGGTGTCTACTAATATGAATTCATAGAATTTTTGGGTTTTTTGTGGGTTAATAGGAATATAATGGAAAGTATTTGGAAAAATAGTCTTAGGGTTTTCCTATCTTTTTTGAACCACTCTTTTTCGATGGTTAATATTTTTATAGGATTGGGTTTCTCATAGTAAGAAAATTGTTCTTTCAGGGGTTGAGTGTTATAGAGGTCAGATGGTTGTAATAATGTGAATTTATTATTGGTAGTAATTAAAGGGCTCTTAGAAGGTGATGATGATGATGGCCCGGCTTTTAGAACCTGTGACATTGTCATAGGTCTTAATGATAATTGTTTTACTGGTACAACAATAATAGGTAATTTTGTTTCTTTTATTTGGTCAAAAGGTTGACCATAATCTTCACTGGAGGCTGCTTTTTGTTCCATTCTTTCCCTGCAAAAATTCTCTAGTAAGAAAGTCAGGGAGTGAATTTAGTTCTCCTTTTATATGTTCAATAGTAAAATCAAAACATGATAAAATAACTTGCCATCTTGAAAATATTTGTTTTAAAACCAAATTTTTGACATCATTTTCTAAAACATTTGGGGCTGCTTTACAATCAGTTCTTATTAAGAAGGTTTTATTAAATAAATCTTTTTGAAATTTTGAAACACATAATACTATGACAAGTATTTCTTTTTTGACTATTGGGTAATTCTTTTGAGCTTGGTTCCAAATTCCTGAATGATATTTTACTATTTGTTCTTTTGAGCTATTAAGAGATATTTGTTTAAGAATTCCTCCATATCCTAAATGCATCTGTTTCTACAATTAATTTAGCTGATGGGTCTAGTATACTTATACAAGGTATTTCTTTTATTGTATTTTTTATCTTTATTATTATAGAAGTCATTTTTTTTGTCCATGGAGGTGGATTTTTTCTTAATCTCTTATAAAGAGGTTCGCATGTAACTCTGATTCCAGATAAGAATTCTGCTACATAATTTAAACATCCCAAAAACTTTTGTAGTTGTTTTTTGTCAGTTATTTCATTTGGAAATTTATTTGTAAATTCAATAGCTCTTTTAATAGGTACTATAGTTCCTTGATAAATTTCATATCCTAAAAACCTTACTTTAGTTGTAAAATTTTTCATTTTCTTTTCTGATAAAACTAATCCTTGTTCTTTTATAATATCCATAAATTTTTCTAGATGATATATATGCTGCTTTATTCCTTTTGAGTATACTAATACGTCATCAAGATATACTATAGTAAATTCTATATGCGGGTAAAATATATTATTCATTATTTCTTGGAATTCGCTTGGAGCATTTTTTAATCTTTGAGGCATTACATTCCATTTATAATGCCCAAAGGGTACTATAAAAGCTGTTTTATATCTATCTTCCTCTTTTACTGCAATTTGATAATATCCCAATTTTAAATCAAATTTTGAAAAGATGTTTTCTTTATTTAATCTTTTAATTAGATCACTTTTATTTGGTAAGGGATACCTAATCCATTTTAATACCTTGTTTAGAAGTTTATAATTAATAACTAATCTTGGAGCACCTCTTTCTATTTCAGATGCTTTCATCACATAGAAGCCTGTACAGCTCCAGGTTGATTTTGAAGGCCTTATTAGTCCCTTATCCATATATTCTTGTATTTCTTTTTTACAATATTCTAGATACTCTTTGTTCATATGTATCAGTTTTGCCTTTGTTGGTATATTTTTTTCATTAAATCCATCTTCATATGGTAAAGATATTCCATGTAATTTTCTATGCTGAAAAGCTGTGGGGTTTAGACTACATAATTCTTTCTTAATTTTTTCTTCAATTGCTTTTATTTTATCTTGTATTTCTGGAGTTTGTAATTGTTCTTCTATTCTTTTATGTGTAACTTCCTGGTTTAAATAGTTAATTTGTCTTGTCTTTCTTTCTATAATATTAATTTGGAGTGGTAGGTGTTGTAAAATTTTCTCTTGGCTCAAGCAATTAATTTGTTTTACTTCTGTTTCCATAACACTAACTTGTGTAGATAGGTGTTGTAACATATTGAACTCATGTTGCTTTGGTCTAGTGAGAAATTCAAAAGAAGAGGATGATTAGGGATTCGTGTACAAGTTATTCCATCGATGTCAATATTAAATGGATATAATAATAAAGTAAAAGGATTTCCTAATATAACTTGATGAGATATATTTCTTGCTAAAAAGAATGTAGTGGCAAAGCGTACTCTATTTTTACAAATTTTTTCTTTAGATAACTTATAGTCTATAGTCATTTTATCATTTTCTGCCATTAGGACTCTTTCTATAGTTTTTTCATAATATTTTGTCGGTATTAATCCTTCTTGTATACAATTAACATTAGCTCCTGAATCTACCATAGCTATAAAATCAAATTTTTCTTCTCCCACAATTAAGGTTATCGTAGTAAACCACTTTTGACTTACTAATAAAGTTAGTATATTTATGTAATTTTCTGTACCCAAGTTAATATAATTCTCGGGAATTGTTATGTTACTAATCTCCTCTGTTTTTCTAACATTATTTTTCAAAGTTTATTCTTGGATTTTTATTATATTTTCTCCTTCTATTTTTAGTAATCTATAGTCCATATTGATATTTTGTTGCTTTAATTCTGAAACTTCTCTTTTTAACTTTTTTATCTCTTCTTTGAGAGAATTAAAGGAAACTTCTTCTTGTGTGTTTTTAAAACGATTATAAATTTCTTTTATTTCTATTGGTCTTGCTTCTTACTTACTTTCTTCTTCTTTTTTAACTAATTCAGCTAATTGTCCTATGAACTCATCTCTTAAGGGAGTATCTTCTAACTTGTCTAGTATTTTGACCAAGGTAGAGGTTTGTTCTCTAGTTAAAACATTTATAGTTTTTTCACAATTTCTACAGTTACATAATCCTATTCCTAAACAATTATTCTGTTCCTCTTTTCCACTATTTCCTTCTAAGCTCTCTTCTTCTGACATAAGGTCTAATTGTTGTATAAAATAGTCTTCAGTTTTAGAAGAATCCTCATAACTTGATTCTTCTTCTGATTCTGAATTGATTAGTATGGCTGTCAAAGCATATTTAATCTCTTTATTTTCTATTTTATTTATTTTTTGTTCTGTCGTACACTTATTAGCATAATGTCCTTGTTTTTTACATTTCCAACATGTTACTTGTTTTTTCTTATTAGAAAATTTAGGTTTTCCTTTAGGAGTCTTATGAAATTTTTTATAATATTTCTGTTCATAATAAAGGGGTTTGTCTATATTATATTTAGGTTTTTTATAAGATTATTTCTTTTTAACTTTATGCTGTCCACTAGGTGCTTTTTCAGGAGTTATTCCATATTGATAACAGAAAGTGCCAAGCTCTCTTTTTCCCGTGATACTTTCTTGTTTTATTTTCTGTTGTATCTTGGTATTTGTGCATACTTCTATACCTGTTTGTACTATTATATTATGCAATTGTCCAAAGGTTAATGAATTATATGGAATTTGGGTCCCAAATTGTGTTTGTAGTTTTTGTAATACTTTTTCAGAGAATAATTTTAGTAAGGCTGCTACGAATCTTTCTTTCCAGAAAGGTGCATGTGCATCATCTCTTATCATAACTTTTGACATAAAAACATCTTTATACCATCTATAATCAGACATGGTTGGACATCTTAAATTCATTAATTGAGTTTGTATCCTATCTTTAAAAATACTGGGATCTCCTACAAAATTTTTAATAATGGTATATATTAATGTGGATGTAGCGTCTGGTGACTGATCTTCTTGTTTAATACTATCAATAATTAATTCTTTTTCTTGGATGTTGAGAAAATTATCCCACCAACCTTTTAATTGTCCCGTAAATCCTTGGGTTATCATAATTGCTGCTTCTTTATCAGAAGCTTTTCTTATCTTATAGGCAGTTGCAGCCATAGTCATATTACACATTTGATCTAAAATGGCCTGTTCACTTAATCCATCTATATTCTATTCTACTAAGTATGATCCTGAGAAACTATTTTGCACTAATTGTGTTCGCTCTTCTAAGCCTACATCTACTGGTGATGGTCTAGAATAATAATTTCTTGTTTTAGGATAATCTCTTTTATGGGATATTTTATTTAGTTTTAATTCTTCTTCCTTTTGCAATGTATTAATTGTTAATTTTCCTAGACTAATACTTCTAAGTTTTTCTTTTAGTACTTCAACTTCTGTTTCTACTTTAGATTTTAAACTAATATTATCTAAAACTTTGTAACTTATGTATAGGTTTTTCTATGGATTTTTCTATCTTAATAACTTTTTCCATATTTTGCATTCTTCCTAATTGATTTTTCATTATATCTAACATGGTATTAGTAAAGTTTAATTGTTGATGTAGTTTCTTAATATCTCTTTTTTCTATATTCCCTTCTGTATTGCTATCTTTATAGGGTATTGCTTCAACTTCTAGGTCTTTTTCAATTGGTATTTTGATAGTTTCCTTAGGAGGATATCCAGATTCTATTACTGATCCTGAGCTTGTTTTCCAAACAATAGTTGGTTTTGTTAAAGGACATAATTTCTTATCGTTTTTAGAGTAATAATTAACCTACCAATCAAAGAAGTATAAACTAATTCTATTTTCTTTCATAAAATCATAGAATAGTTCTCTTAGTCTAATAACTTCATTTTCTGAATGGTTGGTAAAATACCAATCTCTTAGTGGTTTATTATAATCAGCATTAAAATCTTGTCTTATCCATTCTTTATCAATCTCAAATGGTTCTTCCTTAATAATTACTGATAAAACTTGTGATTCCATTGGATCAAATTCTGAAGATGATTTGTATACAACAGTGGCTATATGTGGCCTTCTGTTGTCAATTCCTACAATATTATCCATATTTCCTATTGATGAGTTATCTATAGAATTTCTATGACTAATAGTTTTAACATTATCAGGAATTCTTAATGATTGGGTTCTATTCATCCTAATCCTAATATCTGGTCCTTCTCTTATTATTTCTCTTATTCTAGTGTTTTGTATTTGTGGTTCTTTAATACCATCAAGTATTATCCATTCTTCAGGCATTCTACTTTTTAATTCTTCATGTCTTAACCTTCTAGGGGTTTGTATATTAGATCTTTTTAGGTTTGCATGTATAATTATCGTTTCTTCTTTTGAGGATTGTCTTAATGCTTTAAAGTCATAATTAACCTTAGTAATTTTATAATATATTCTATAGATTATTTCGAATGGATCATATTTCTCATTTATAATTGTTTCATCAGATCTTACTTGCAATTTTAAGGCTTGCCATGTGTATTCATTTTTTAAATTCATAGCATAATTTGGGTAACAATTAAAAAAGACAGGTCTATCATGACAGTTACTTTCTAATATTCCTATTAATGAATCACTAAAATTTTAGAATCTGATATCTCTTAAGGTTAATAATATAAGTAGATTAATTCCTATTCTAAAATTCAATATTATAGCTACTTGTATTAATCCTATATGGATAAAATTGTATCCTTTGCTACTATGTTCTTTCAACTTATCTTCTTCTAAGATGGTAATAATCTTATTACTGCTTGTTCCTGGTTTACAATATTCTAACATATGAATTTCATAATTTCTTCCTTCCAGAAGTTTCTCTTTTTATATACTTTGTCTTTATCTATTATAGGTATATTCCAATTATGAAAACTTTCTTCTAATTTAGCTATTTCTAATTTATTTTTAGTTTCAGAGGTGGATGCTTCATCATTATCTGTTTTTATTACTAAAGAATTAATTTTTCCTAGATTTAAGCTACTCATCGTTCTTAATAAACTAACCATTTTATGGTTAGAACTTTGTGAGTTACGGGACCACCTTCGTTAACCAACAGATTCACTGCCTTAGTTAGGACTTACAATTGGGACTACGATCTGGGCTGACCGACGTATTAACAGTTCTTACTACTACTTCAAAGTTGTAACTATAAAATTTTTTGGTTTATCAAGAAGACTTGTAATAAAAATCCAGTTAAAAATAATTTCTTTATAAATGTTATCAGATACCTTCCCCTTGGGCAGGCTCTGATACCACTTGAATTGGTTGGGCTTGTAGGACTTGAGCTTGTTCTAGTAAAGAAAGATCTTGTTGAGGTTGAGACTCTATTTGTAAAGATCTAAGGGCTTGTATTCTTGATTGTAAAAGTCATGAAATTACATGAAATATCTTTACCATATGAAGATGGGTTTAATGAAAAAAATATACAAGAAGCTGGTTATAAAGAAAAGAATACAAGCCTTTAAATTCATAGCATAAAGAAATTGTTTTTAACTGGATTTTTATTACAAGTCTTGATAAACCAAAAAATTTTATAGTTACAACTTTGAAGTAGCAGCCTTTTTGGAAAGATGGTATAAAGATGTTTTTATGAAGATGGTATAAAGATGTTTTTATGTCAAAAGTTATGATAAGAGATGATGCACATGCACTTTTTTGGAAAGAAAGATTCTAAATACAATTATTCACAACTCCAAGGATGTCTCTTTTTTGGCTTAAACTAGATGGGGCTCCTTACTCAATACGTTTGTGCATGCCCATCATCCCAGGTATCTCAACACTAATGAGAAAAGGATGATCGGCTTTTTTGTGCCTTGGTCGAGGATGGTCCCTTGAATCTTCGGGAGGTTATCAAGGGTATAGACTTATTTTTCGAGCTAATTTGGATATTTTTTTTGTATTTCATTCTTGATGTTTCAATGATGCTCTATAGAAATTGTATCATTTTTTATGTAGATTTTATTTGTGGATAAATGGATTGCCTTACAAAATTGTAGTTCCTTCATCAACAGCTCCAAGATACTCTGTAGGTCATTGTTAGTGGTAAGTTTGAGCTCTTAGGCTCTGGGAACTAGGTAGTCTCTATTTCAATTGTCTCCTGATGTGTGAAAATTTATTGTTCGAAGTTTGATTCTTCAAATTTAGTTTTATGTCATTATAGTACATTCCAAATGCTCAACTTCCATAATCTAATTTAGAAGGGGTGAAGGTTCTTTAAACCTTCAAAATGTTAAACCGAGAGTTTTAAAGACCGAGTCATACTCCAATGAGGGTGCATATAGATTGTTCATGGGCAAAAGAGGGCTTTTCAAGATAATTTCATGAAAACTAAATCAATAAAGGAAATAAGATTGCAAGCAAGGGCACTAAAACTTACTATGAATTAAAGAAAGAATTACTAATAACTAAAGAGATTAAGAATAAAAATTCAACTAATTAAAGGTCTTGGCTAAGGTTGAGGGTTAAGGATCACTATTCTTGTCACTAATCATAACATGATAATTATAAATAGTGAACCCAATTCGTAAACCTCTACCAATTGAGAAAAATCAATTAGGCTTAATTAACCTTAATTCACAAGTATTAACTAACTTACTAAGTAAATTTAGTAAAACATTAGCGTTAGCAAAAACAAGGTTATTTAGTTGTAAATTATCAATCTATTTGGATATTAGCAACTCAAGATCTCCCAAATTCTCAAGCTAAGCCAAGAATATAAATATATTCCATAACTAGTTCAAACACTTTAACAAACACTTAGTCTGCATATCACCGTCAATTGGGTTGGCCTTATAGGGCTTTGACATTACCTTATTGGGCCAAAATAAAAAGATGGCCCTCTAACTTGTAGGGCTAACTATTTAAAAAGTTCATAGGGCCAAAAGTCCTGTAAAGCCAAAGGGCCTAGGATCAGTCCATGGGCCACTTTTATTTTGTTTTGGTAAAATCTAAATTTTTTTAGCCCACTTTAATAATACTTTCTAATTTATTTTGATTAAGACAAAAAATAAATTTATAATTTTAGTTGGTAACATACAACACAGTTCTAGAAAGAACAACAAAAAAAGAATTATAAGATTGGTCAGATGAAAGAGAGAAATGCAACTGGACAGGGAATGCATCGAAGAAATAACTTGTGAACTTGTCTTGATAAGCATGCATATAAGAGAGAGAGAGAGAGAGAGAGAGAGAGAGAGAGAGAGAGAGAGAGAGAGTCAATTTGATTCCAAATCCACTGTTGAATCAAAGACACATTGGGGGTGACACACAAGTTCTGAAGGAACTAAAGAACAAAATTGACCTGTCTTCTCTAACTCCAAGTTCATACGTAAGCTCAAGGAACTTCACCATCTTCTAGAACCTTTCTTACCTTGAAACTCTTAGACATTTTAAACAACTACTTCTTGGGCCAAATTTTCAAGTCATTTTCAAATTTGACTCGCTTGAGCTGACTTAGCCTTTTGTAAAACTCGTTCACTGGTGAAATCTCCTCTTTTGAAGGTTGATATGCTCCAAAAACATCACTTCTACTATGAACATAACATGTACCATGGGGTTATTAACGATTAGCTTTTTTTTAACAAAGAGTTTCTGTTTGATTTAGGGTGATTTGGGGCTTTTGGGATGAGATTAGCTAGTCTTATTTGACTTTCTCCCTATGTGAAGATAACAATATACCTTCTTCCGTTGTTGGAGATGACGAAATAGGATAAATTCTTGTTAATTATTGTTATTAGTGACTAGGATAGAAAGCCTATGTTCTCAATCCTTGCCATGAATGTCTCTCTTTATTACTTATTTTCTTTAGTTACTTGATTTACTTTTCTTGTCATTTATTTTCTTGTCCCTTTTATCAATCAAACCCATTGTTCCTTCATAGCCAATAATTGATCACTTCATTGTAATTCCTTGTGAGACGACTCGAGGTTTGAATACTTCGGTTAATTTTCATTGGGGTTTGTACTTGTGACAACCAATCTTATTAAATTTGATTGTGAGGATCGATTGTCGGTTTGGACTATACTATCAACGAAATTATTTGTGTGAAATTCTGAACCGGTATAAATCTTCACTATCAAATTTTTTGGCACCGTTGCCAGGGAATTGCAATGGTGTTATGTTATTGGCTATGTATATATTGTGAATAGCTTGATTTTTGGTTTGTTTGTTAGTGTTTGCTAGTTGTAGGATTTTGTTCTCTTTGTTTCTTGTTAGTTTTGTTTTTATTTTTTCCTTATACTATGAATTCTCACCACTTTGGCTATGAGTTGGGTTGCAATTGTATTGTAGAGAATGAAAGCTATAATGAGGATATGCATCAAGGATGGGACAATTAAAGATGGGAGGAACCTCAAGCATTTGATTAACCTTTATGGCAACAACCTCCATCAATGTACTATGATCAAGAGCCATACCATGATGCATATCAACCTAGTGTGTGTGGTGATCCTCATTGTGGTTGTCAACCATAACCACCACATCCATATGATCCTTTCCCTCAACATAATCCTCAACAACCTCACTTACAAGCCTCATACCACTATTCACCTCCATATGATCCTAACCTATATCCACCATACCAACCACCATATGAACCATACCTAGAGTCACCACCATTCCAATACCAATACTCCAAAGAACCACAATTTTCATACACACCACCTCAAGACTTTCACCAATTTGAACCACCTTCAACCTACAATGCCTTTCCCTCAAATGATGAACCCTTTCTACCACCACCACCTTCAATAGACCAATCTCTCCAACCCCTAATGCGAGATCATAAGAACTTCTAGCTAGGTGTCTAAAGCAAGAAGAAGAGCAAAAGAGGCTAGGGGAATTCATGGCTAACTTAACCGAAGTAATGAACCAATTGGCCTCATTATGCTCAAGTATCCAAGATACTCCCATTGTTGAATGTGGAGGATTAGTTGAGGAGCACAATGAGAAGGAGAATTTGGAGCTTCAAGGTGGAGAAGAGGAGTTGAAGCAAGAAATACAACAAGAGGAGGAGGTAGAGATTATTGAACAAGAGGAAGTAGTGGTTTTAGGATTTAGGAGATGTTGAGTGCAAGGAGAAATCTAGAGTTGAAGAGCCTTTTTCCATGGAGTTTGAAAAGGATGTTAAGGAGAATAGTACACAACCTCCAAGGCATAATGTGATTGAAGAATTGGAAGAAGTGTTCCAAGTAATAAGTCCTCCTATTTATGATGATTTCGCATCAACATATGATCCTTTTGAGCTTGATGAATCATTTCCCACTATGCTTGGAATTGATGATGAGGTAGATTTCACTAAACCTCCTATTTATGATTTGAGTGATTGGGAAAAGCTTGAAGACATTGGTGAAGAAGAATTTGAAATTGAGGATGCTTGGCAAGAAGTAGACCTTGAAGAACCTTGCTAAGTGGTAGAAACCTCTAGAAGAGCATGGATAGGAGTGGAACATGCTTTATCAAAATCGTTGGGAACTCCTCTACCTAAGTTGCCATCTAATTCTTTATTTGAGTGGGTAACACTTCTAACTCTTAGCTTTATTATCCCACTTGAATTTGGTTTACTTGAAATGGATGGCCAATTTAGGGCACTTTGTGGAATTAAGCGTAAGAGGAGAATGTTTAGTGGTTGGCATTGTAAAGCTAAGCTTATTATGGTTGGAAGCTCAAAATTGAGGAGCATGGATTGGTGTGATTCTCAATTGAATGGGTTTAGGAGGATAGTTTGGTGCTTTAGTGAGAATTCGGCCTTCTTACCATCCGGAGGGAATCAACATGATCAACTTGAGGACGGGTGTGAAAACAAAGTATGGGATCCCGGATTACAAGAGGAGGATGAGGAGCGGATAATTTATACGCTTTTTGGCATTGTTTTTAGGTAGTTTTTAGTAGGATCTAGCTACTTTTAGGGATGTTTTTATTAGTTTTTATGTAAAATTCACATTTCTGGACTTTACTAGGAGTTTGTGTGTTTTTCTGTGATTTTAGGTATTTTCTGGCTGAAATTGAGGACCTAAAGGAATCTGAGGCTCATATAGAGACCATAGAGATTCCTTTAAACCTCCTTCTGCCATTCATGAGCTCTGAAAACTATTCTTCCTCTGAAGAGGATGAAGATGTAACTAGAGAGCAAGTTGCTCAATATCTAGGAGCTATCATGAAGCTGAATGCCAAGTTGTTTGGTAATGAGACTTGGGAAGATGCACCTCCCTTGCTCATTAGTGAACTAGATACATGGGTTCAGCAAACTTTACCTCAAAAGAAACAAGATCCTGGTAAATTCTTAATACCCTGTACCATATGCACCTTGACCTTTGAGAAGGCTTTGTGTGACCTAGGGTCAGGCATAAATCTTATGCCACTTTCTATAATGGAGAAACTAGGGATCTTTGAGGTACAGGCTGCCACATTCTCATTAGAGATGGCAGACAAGTCAATAAGACAAGCTTATGGAATGGTAGAAGACGTGTTAGTGAAGGTTAAAGGCCTTTACATCCCTGCTGATTTCATAATCTTAGACACTAGGAAGGATAAGGATGAATCCATCATCCTTGGAAGACCCTTCCTAGCCACAGCAGGAGCTGTGATTGATGTTGATAGAGGAGAGCTAATCCTTCAATTGAATGGAGACTACCTGGTGTTTAAAGCTCAAGGATCTTCCTCTGCAACGATGGAGAGGAAGCATGAAAAGCTTCTTTCAATACAGAGTCAAATAGAGCCCCCACAATCAAACTCAAAGTTTGGTGTTGGGAGGCCACAACCAAACTCTAAGTTTGGTGTTGAACCCCCACATTCAAATTCTAAGTTTGGTGTTGGGAGGTCCCAACAATGCTCTAATGATCTGTGAAGCTCCATGAGAGCTCACTGTCAAGCTATTGACATTAAAGAAGCGCTTATTAGGAGGCAACCCAATTTTTATTTATCTATATTTCTATTGTTCTTTTATGTTTTCTTAGGTTTATGATCATATGGAGTCACAAAACAATTGCTAAAATTAAAAACAAAATCAAAAATAGCAGAAGAAACAGCACACCTTGGAGGAAGAACTTACTGGCATTTAAACGCCATTAAGAAGCATCTGGCTGGCGTTCAATGCCAGAACAGAGCATGAATCTGGCGTTAAACGCCAGAAACAAGCAGCAATCTGGCGTTTAAATGCCAAGATTGCACCTTGAGAAAAGTTGGCGTTTAACGCCAGCAACAAGCATCAGGCTGGCATTAAACGCCAGAAACATGCTACATTTGGGTGTTTAACGCCAGAAACAAGCTTCAGTCTGGCGTTAAACGCCAGGATTGCAGGCAGAGGGCATTTTACACGCCTAATTGGTGCAGGGATGATTCATCCTTGACACCTCAGGATCTGTGGACCCCACAGGATCAACTCAGGATCTGTGGACCCCACAGGATCACCACCTACCTCAACTCACCTTCTCTCTTCTTCACCCAATCCAATAACACTCTTCCCCATACACCCTTCACCAATCACCTCAATCTCTCTTCCCCATCACCTCTTCACCACTCACATCCATCCACACTTCCCCATAAACCCTACCTACCTTCAAATTCAAAACTTCTTTCCCACCCAAACCCACCCTAAATAACCGAACCCCATTCCCTCTCCCTCCACTATATAAACCCCTCCATCCTTCTTCATTTTCACAAAACACAACCCTCTCTTCTCCCCCTTAGCCGAAACACACAACCCTCTCCCTCTCCTTCATATCTTCTTTTTCTTCATCTATTCTTTCTTCTTTTGCTCAAGGACAAGCAACATTCTAAGTTTGGTGTGGTAAAAGCATAGCTTTTTTTGTTTTTCCATAACCATTTATGGCACGTAAGGCCGGAGAAACCTCTAGAAAGAGGAAAGGGAAGACAAAAGCTTCCACCTCCGAGTCATAGGAGATGGAGAGATTCATCTCAAGGGTCCATAACTCAGTAATAGAGCATTTGACTGCACATAAAGAGAGCCCACTCATGGACCTCAACAAGAGCCTGAGGAATCCCTTCATCAAGACATCCTTGAGGTACCTCATGGGATACATTTTCCTCCACACAATTATTTGGAGCAACTAAGGATAGGAGCACCAAAATCACTAAGGATCAAGCAACAGAGGCAAGGAAGAGACATAGAGGAGCTCAAGGACACCATTGGTCCTTCAAGAAAAAGGCGCCACCATCACTAAGGTGGACTCATTCCTTAACTTCCTTATTCTTATCTCTCTGTTTTTCATTTTTATGCTCTATGTTTGTCTATGTTTTGAGTCTTTACTACATGATCATTAGTATTTAGTAACTATGTCTTAAGGCTATGAATAATTCCATGAATCCTTCACCTTTCTTAAATAAAAAATATTTTTAATACAAAAGAACAAGAAGTACATGAGTTTCAAATTCATCCTTGAATTTAGTTTAATTATATTGATGTGGTGACAATACTTTTTGTTTTCTGAATGAATGCTTGAACAGTGTATATTTTTGATCTTATTGTTTATGAATGTTAAAATTGTTGGCTCTTGAAAGAATGATGAACAAGAAAAATGTTATTGATAATATGAAAAATCATAAAATTGATTCTTGAAGCAAGAAAAAGCAGTGAAGAACAAAGCTTGTGGAAAAAAAAGTGGCAAAAAATATAAAAGAAAAAGAAAAAAAAGCAAGCAGAAAAAGCCAATAGCCCTTAAAACCAAAAGGCAAGGGTAAAAAGGATCCAAGGCTTGGAGCATCAATGGATAGGAGGGCCCAAGGAAATAAAATCTAGGCCTAAGCGGCTAAATCAAGCTGTCCCTAACCATGTGCTTGTGGCATGCAGGTCCAAGTGAAAAGACTGAGTGGTTAAAGTCGTGATCCAAAGCAAAAAGAGTGTGCTTAAGAGCTCTGGACACCTCTAACTGGGGACTTTAGCAAAGCTAAGTCATAATCTGAAAAGGTTCACCCAGTTATGTGTCTGTGGCATTTATGTATCCGGTGGTAATACTGGAAAACAAAGTGCTTAGGGCCACAACCAAGACTCATAAAAGTAGCTGTGTTCAAGAATCAACATACTTAACTATGAGAATTAATAACACTATCTGAACTATGAGTTCCTATTGATGCCAATCATTCTAAACTTCAAAGGATAAAGTGAGATGCCAAAACTGTTCAGAGGCAAAAAGCTACAAGTCTGGCTCATCTAATTAAAACTAATATTCATTGATGTCTTGAGATTTATAGTATATTCTCTTCTTTTTATCCTATCTAATTTTCAGTTGCTTGGGGACAAGCAACAATTTAAGTTTGGTGTTGTGATGAGCGGATAATTTATACGTATTTTGGCATTGTATTTAGGTAGTTTTTAGTAAGATCTAGCTACTTTTAGGGATGTTTTTATTAGTTTTTATGCAAAATTCACATTTCTGGACTTTACTAGGAGTTTGTGTGTTTTTCTGTGATTTCATGTATTTTCTGGCTGAAATTGAGGGACCTGAGCAAAAATCGGATTCAGGCTGAAAAAAGACTGCTGATGCTGTTGGATTCTGACCTCCCTGCACTCGAAATAGATTTTCTGTTGGAAAGTAGACATCCAGAGCTTTCCAGCAATATATAATAGTCCATACTTTATTCGAGTTTAGATGATGCAAACTGGCGTTCAACGCCAGTTCCATGCTGCATTCTGGAGTAAAACACCAGAAACACGTCACAAACCAGAGTTAAACGCCAAAAACACGTTACAACTTGGTGTTTAACTCCAAGAGAAGCCTCTACACATGTAAATCTCAAGCTCAGCCCAAGCACACAGCAAAGTGGGCCCCGGAAGTGGATTTCTGCACTTAGAATTATTTCTGTAAACCCTAGTAGCTAGTCTAGTATAAATAGAACTTTTTACTATTGTATTTTCATCTGGGATTTTACATCTTTGATCATATTTGGGGGCTGGCCATTCGGCCATGCCTGGACCATCACTTATGTATTTTTAACGGTGGAGTTTTTACACACCATAGATTAAGGGTGTGGAGCTCTGCTGTACCTCGAGTTTTAATGCAATTACTACTATTTTCTATTCAATTAAGCTTATTCTTGTTCTAAGATATTTTTTGCACTTCAACATGATGAATGTGATGATTTGTGACACTCATCATCATTCTCACCTATGAATGCGTGACTGACAACCACTTCCGTTCTACCTTAGAACGAGCGAGTATCTCTTGGATTCCTTAATCAGAGTCTTCGTGGTATAAGCTAGAATTATTGGCAGCCATTCTTGAGAATTCGAAAAGTCTAAACCTTGCCTGTGGTATTCCGAGTAGGATTCAAGGATTGAATGACTGTGACGAGCTTCAAACTCGCGATTTTTGGGCATAGTGACAGACGCAAAAGAATCAATAGATTATATTCCGACATGATCGAGAACCAACAGATGATTAGCTGTGCTGTGACAAGAGCATTTGGACCATTTTCACTGAGAGGATAGGAAGTACCCATTGACAACAGTGATGCCCTACATACAGCTTGCCATGGAAAGGAGTATGAAGAATTGGATGAAAGCAGTAGGAAAGCAGAGATTCAACAGGAACAAGCATCTCTATGCACTTATCTGAAATTCCTACCATTGAATTACATAAGTATCTCTTTCATCTATTTTATGCTTTATTTATTATTATTTTCGAAAACCATTATTACCATTTGAATCCGCCTAACTGAGATTTACAAGATGACCATAGTTTGCTTCATACTAACAATCTCCGTGGGATCGACCCTTACTCACGTAAGGTTTATTACTTGGACGACCCAGTGCACTTGCTGGTTAGTTGTGCGAAGTTGTGAAGAATGTGACTGAACCATAGTAGTGTGCATCAAGTCTTTGGAGCCATTACTAAGAATTGTTCGAGTTATAAAAAGTGTACATCACAATTTTGCCTATCAGAGGATCAACTTTGGGAGCTCATGATTTGTGAAGAACTCCATCAAATCTTGGAACTATTAATTTTGAATGATGGAGCTTATTGGAAGTCCAAGCATTGGTGGATGTTCAAGGATGGATTCAAGCATAAGCCACCTTGATGAGAGCTCCCCATAAGTCCAACTTAAGGACAATAAACAAAAGTGTTAGGTGGGAGACACCCCACCATGGTAACATCTTTTCATTTTTTTCTTTTGTATATATTAGTAAAATAAGTTTAATTTTATGTTTTGTTTGGTTAGTTGAGTTTATTTGGTAGTCTAGTATGTTAAATAAGGTTTTATGGTGTTTGGGTAGCTGTTTGGAGGTTTAGAATGCTTGGTTTGGTGCAAGAACTTGGAAAAATTTTGAAAAACAGAGCACCATTCCACGCGTACGCGTGACCCCAAGCTTTTCGACCATCCACACGTACACCTCGTCCACGCGTACGCGTGGATCCAAAAAATTCAATACCCATACAAAAACCCGAGAGTTGTGCGTGATGTATGCTGGATTTGTGTGTTTAGCACAAAATCCACCCACGCGTACGCGTCGCACTTCTGAATAACCCATCATGCGTACGCGTGACCCACGCGTACACGTCGATCCCCTTTCAGTCCACCACGCTTACGCGTCACTCCACGCGTACGCGTGGATTGCCCTGTTCCACCCACTCTTCTTTTCTTCTCTTCTCTCCATTTCTTTCCCTTTTCTTTCTTCTCTTTTTTTCTTTCCACCCTTCAACCATCATCCAACACTACCAAACACCATCTATCACCATTTCTTTTAATTAGTTATTTAGTTAGTTTAATTTTTGTTTAATTTTCTTTTTTTCATTATAAGTATTGGATTATTAATCTTGTTTACTATTTATTGCTGCTCATTATTAACTGAATGCTATTTAGCATAATTGTTTTTGATATTCATTGTTGGATTGCTTTTATTGAGGTTATATTTTTTCACTTGGTTTTGAGTTCTTAATGCTTAATGTTTTTGAATACCAAGTGTATGACATTGCCTTCAAGCTTTTAAGTCTTTTGAATTGCATGTTTTGGCCACCATGCATTCATCATCCATCGTTAGGCAATTATACATTATCAATGCATTTTTTTAGGATGCTTGTTTATGATTGAACATCACCTCTTTCATGCATTGAGAATTTGGAATTGTGAAATTGGATCAAAAGCTTATCTAGTGACATATTTTTTAGCTTTGTAAAGCTTTGTGGACCATGCTTGCTATGTGATTGATTTTCACTTCTATCTTCTTTTTCCTAAGTTCCATAGCACCCATGTGTCCCACTTCTATGTCACTTAGGTGTTGCAACAACTTTAATATGCGTCATTGTTTGATGTGTGAGTTTTATATTTCATTTTGTTCACTAAGTTTACTTAACATCAATCAATGTCCATCCATTATCCAATTTACAATTGCTTAATTTTTGCTTGACTTCTTTTATGCTTCTCATTATTTTTTTGGTTGTCTTAACCTACAAGTTTACTTTGAAGTATTTCAAGCACACTAGAATGAGTGAAGTACATACTTTCATTATGTAATCGTGACATATCTCTCTATGCTAGTGTGTGTTCTAAACCGCATGCCTCTTAGAACTCACATACCTATTTTTCATTAATGTCACACTAATTCACTCACTCCATTCTAGTGATTCTTACCTCATTCCAACAATTTATGCTTCCTTGATTTTGCATTTACTTTTCTTACTATCCTATTTTTCTATTTTCAGGATAAGCCACCATAAGCAAAAATGGAAGCGGGAGAAAGAACATGCAGCAACCAGTTGACCTACCAGCTAAAGGTGGCAACTCAGAAAGTCGCCATACCCCATTGATCATCTTTGCATGCACCGAGGACGGTGCAAACTTTTAAGTGTGGGGAGGTCGTCCGACCAGTCGGCGTTTTTGGGTGACAAATTTCTAATCCCAACACTTTTGCATTTCATTTTTAGGCCTTTTAGGATTTTTAGTTGCATTTTCTTGTTTTGCATATATATATATATATATATATATATATATATATATATATATATATATTCATTATATATATGCTTAGTCAAAATAATGAAAATTTTCAACAATTTTACCTGTAAGACACCCCAATTAATGTGAAAAATTTTTTTTAGAACTTGCTTGAATTATACACAATGTAGATCATGTTTTTAAGAACACGAGCATGTGAGATTTGAGCCTAATTGTGTGGTTACATCATATAACCACTTATTTTCATTCTTGTGTGCATTATTCTCTTTCTATGATTGTAATCTTTGACTTGTTTGATTCTTTATATCCATTATCTTGTGTATACATGCACTTATATGATTGAGGCCATTGTTTCAAATAGCTCACTTACCCAAATAGCCGACCTTTTATCTTCTATTGTTAGCCAACTTTGAGCCTATGCTAAACCCATTTGTTCTTAATTTTAGCACATTACAAGCCTTACAACGAAAAATAATAAATGTCCCTTGTTTGGATCTTTGATTAGCTTAGACTAGTGAGAGTACTTATCATTTGATTGTGGGAGAATTGGAAACATTGGGTAGAGATAAAAGTGTGTTTTTATATTTTTGTCAAAAATTTTAAAAATTGAGTACATACTCATGAGTTAATTAAATGTAAAACCATATGCATTGATACTTTTGTATATACTTTATTGCAATATATATATATATATACCAAAAGAAAAATAAAAAGATAAAAAAATAGAAAAAGAAAGAAAAAGAAAAGAAATAAAAAGGGGTCAAAATGCCCAAAGTAAAGTTCAATAAAAATCAATGCATATGTGTGGTGATCAAAAAGAGAATGCATGAGTGTGTGAAAAAGTGAAGAATGGGTAGTTAGGTTTGTTTAGAATTGTATAGGTTGTTATATAGGTTAGGTGGAAATCTTAGGTTAATCAAAGATTCAAATTCTAGTCCACTAGACCATATGAATCCTTACGTTGACCCTAGCCCCTTTACAACCTATGAAAAGACATCATGATATTTGTATGAATGCATGAAATAATTGTTGACTGTTAGATGAAAATCAAATCTTGGAAAGCATGATTAGGGAAGAATTGAGTGAATCAACCCTATACACTTGAGTGACTAGAGCGGATACACATCCGGTGAGGGTTCGATTGCTCAATTACATGTTTTCACCCATGATCATCACTTTTCTTGCAAGTTTGTAAAATCTTTTTAATAACTCAATTGAATTGTGGGTTGATTTGATTGTTATTGCTTTAGCCCTTGTACTTATATATGTATTCTTGGAAGTTGATTTATTTTGACCAAGTAGTTGCATTCATTTAGATATTTGCATGTAGATAGGTTGCACTTAGGTAGTTTGCATTGAATAAATGTTGATACCCTTTGCTTCTTTTTTGAGTTTAGCATGAGGACATGTTTAGTTTAAGTGTGGGGAGTGATGTGTGGAAAACGATCCAACACAAAACTCACCGACAAGTATACCGGGTCGCATCAAGTAATAAAACTCACGGGAGTGAGGTCGATCCCACAGGGATTGAAGGATTGAGCAATTTTAGTTTAGTGGTTGATTTAGTCAAGCGAATCAAGTATTGGTTGAGTGGTTTATCTTTAACAGAAGCTAAATTGCTTGAAATGTAAATGGGGAAGGGAGAATTGCAGTAAATTAAAGAGCAGGAAAGTGAAAGATGCTGAATCTGAAAGAACAAGAAATTAAATGACTGAAACTTAAAGTGCAAGAAATGTAAATTGCAGTAACTTAAAATGCAAGAAATGTAAATTGCTTGAATGGAAAAGGGGATTTGAGGATTGGAAATTCAGGATTTCAGCAAGGGAAAGTAAAGTGCAACAATTAATAAAGCAGAAGTTGAATTAGAAATAACTAGAATTTAAACAGAAAAGGGAATTTAATTGCAGCAAGGGTTCACAGAAGAACCAAAAAGAATTAAAATAGAATCTCAGGACTCAAGAGACTAGATAGCCAAGTCTAGACCTCACTTGCCTTCCCAGATCCAAGTTCACAAAGCAATTAAGCAGAATTTAAAGAAGGAGCAATAAAGGAAATGAAATTCAACTCAATTATGCAGAAAAGGAATTAAAGAGATTTTGAATGGAGATTGAGACAGAATTTCCTCAATTCTTCACACCCAAAACTCAAACAAGAAAAATAGAAATGGCCACACAAGAATGAGGAAGAAGAGAGATCAATTCTCCTCCCTAATTCTCTGAAATTTTCTAAAATTCCAAAAATAAAGATTCAAAGCTCACAAGAAAGATCAAAGTTCAAAAGTAAAGGAAAAGGTCCTAATTACATCAAACTATCTCCTATTTATACACTTTCTATTCTTGGATCTTAGGATTTGGATGGGATTTTGATTTGATGAAGAAATGAATTTTATTGGATTTTTAATCCAATTTTAGCCCATGAAGAAAGTAGCTCCCAAGAGGCTGCCCTGCCCTTGTGGAGGGCAGGGCAGAAAATGATGCATCTGACCCATGGTGCGTGCGTGTGGTGTGTTGGTGCGTGCAGGATGCTGCCCTGCCCTCGCGGTGGGCAGGGTAGAACTTTTTGGTGCGCCAGAATGATGCCTGTGTGTGCTGCTGGTGCTGCCGAGCCGTCCCTTGGTGCGCCAGAATAGTGCGCGTGTGTGCATCACTAAAATGCTGCCCTGCCCTTGTGAAGGGCAGGGCAATGTGCCAAGGCTGAAGCTCCGTGTTCGAAACTTGGGTGACGCACACACTACCTCTTTTCCTTGATTTTCTTGGCACCAAAGTAAGGCTTAGTTCCTTGTTTCCTCATTGTTCCGTGTTCGATCCTTGTGGCAAGCAATGGTGAACTTTTTCTTTGGATTTCTTCCTTTGTTGAGCCCGATATTGCCCTTGAGGTGGACAGGGCAGTGTTTTTGTTCCCCTTGATCCATGGCATCAATTTGTGCTCTGCCCTTGTCGTGGGCAGGGCAGAGTTGCCTCTTAAGGCTTGTTTACTCATGTTGCCCTCCTAGAGGGCAGTGTGCCCTTGTGGAGGGCAATGCTTGCTCCCTCCTCTTATGCGCCACACGTCTTCCCTCTTGGACCACGCTTTCTTAAGCCACGCTTTCTCTTTTCTTCTTTTCTTCACCTACAATAAACCAAAACAACCACTCAAAGTATCACTAAATTCACAAGGCTTATAAATCAATTAAAATTCAATTAAAATTAGCTTAAACCTCATGAATTAGCATCAATTTAATGGTAGTTGCTTGATTTAAAGAAGTTATGCATTTTCATTCCAAATCTCTTACTTAGGATGCAAGAAAGTGCATAAAGACTAATAAAACAAGTGAAATTAGCTTGAAAAATGGGTATATGATGACTTGTCATCACAACACCAAACTTAAATCTTGCTTGTCCCCAAGCAAGCATCAAAACTAAGAGAAAATGATATGAACAAGAAAAGAACACATATCCTTATTAGGCAAATAGCAGAACTTGATTTATGGAGTCTTTATGCAGACAATGATAACTCAATTATTGTTGCTGTTACATAATATACATCTTTTCTCAAAGGCTTGCTAAACTTGCTGTTATAAGACTTACTTTTTAATTACTCCCTTGCTATCTTTTCTTTCTTATAATGCTTAACAAGCTTATTCTTTTGGAGGTTTGGTGTCTAATGTTGCAGTAGTAGCCTTTGGCTTTATTTTTTTCTTTTACCCAACATCTTTCCACCACAGATACATGGCTCACTATTTCTTCCTAGGATCATTGATGCCCAGCATCTCTTTGGATAACTAAATGTTCTGTATCTAAATTGCTCTTTATTGTGGACTTTCAATTGGCCATCCCAAATCAGTTGATCTAAGTGACCGGGTTTTAAAATACCCCTTAGAATTTATTTATCCAAGCATATCTTAGTACAAGAACACCACAGGCATATGTCCTAGGGTCCAAGCTATTGGTGTCCAACCTTTATTCTTTGTTTTTCTTGCCACTTTGGCTTTTTCTTCTTCCTTTTCTTTCTGTTTTTGTTCCCAAGGGCTTTTTCTTTATAGATAAGAATCTTTATAACAGCAAGTTAACTCACACTTAAATGAAAATGATATTATGCAACAATTATTTCATGAGTTATGCATTTAATCACACACATATACCACCATTAACTTCTATTCTACTTATGCAACATTGGATATTTTACTTTTCAATTCAAACAATTCTCTTTTATTCAAGCATGTGGGAAACAAAACAAAATTTAGCTAAGTGATGGATAACAAACAACATGCAGATTTAGCATTTCTCTAGCTATTTATTAAATGACTAAAAGAAAAGCAAAGAACAAAAATTGCATGAAGTAAAAGAAATAAACAATGGAGGCATATCATGTTTCAGACATGCACCTCCTTATTAGAAACATGAAAGAGGAAGTATGAAAGAACTTTGCCACCTTCTAATGATTGTGGCTGCTGCTTGATTCTCCCTTTTTCTTCTTTCTCTTTCCTAGCTTGGAGTAGTCTCGGACTTCTTCACCAGGGCATCTTCTATCCCAAACAGAATCCAAGAGCCCTGAGAGTCCAACTTCTTCTAATCTGTTAAGTGTTAGCTCCGTGTAATGATGAGACCTTGCTTTTTGCTTGGCGTCAAATTCAGGGCATTGCTCAAATGGTTTGATCTGTGGATTGAGTGTTGGCAAATTGTGGGTCAAGTACTCCAACCTTGCTTGTATGTTTTCATCACTCTCCATTCTTTGCACATATCTAACTTCTTCCATGGTGTGATGAATATTCTTCCATTGATATAGGTTGTGACTATATTCCCCTTCTTTAGCTTGACTAAAATACAGCTTATCATATGATTCTTTGAATTCTTTATATTGCTCTTTTTGTCCTTCAAGAATCTGTGCTTGAAATTCTTGCTGCTGAGTTATCATTTGTTGTTGCCATCTCTCTTGCTTATCCTCCATTTGCCGCTGCCAAGCTTCTCGTTCCTCTTTATCTTTCAAATATTGCTCCCTAAACTCTGGATGGGGCTCTAGATATTGCTCTTGGCGCCCCTGATTTTGGCCTTGTTGAGCTTGCATGAGTTGCTGAGATAGTTCTTCAATTGCTCTTTGTAACTGGCTCATGTCTATGGCATCATGAGCTTGATTTCGTCCTTCCTCTCTCTGTGATCTGCTTTGTCTGGGAGCTACCACCCCCTCTTGATCATCGTCTTCATTCATTCCTTCCATACTTTTCTTGGTGATTTCTTTCCCCTTTTTCACCTTTTCTGTGCCCTCATCTTCAAAGATCACTCCCCCTTTGTTGCATAGCCTAAGGATGGTACTTGGATGTCCAAGACCACTTGATTTACTTGTGCTGTTAGCCATCTGGTGCACGAAATTGCAATCACACTTTTGCAATCCCGCACAACTAACCAGCAAGTGCACTGGGTCGTCCAAGTAATACCTTGCGTGAGCAAGGGTCGATCCCACGGAGATTGTCGGCTTGGAGCAAGCTATGGTTATCTTGTAAATCTTAGTCAGGATATCAGAAACTATCAGGATTGATTGTGAAAAGCTAAAGAACATGAAATGATTACTTGTTTTGCAGTAATGGAGAATAGGTTGAGGTTTGGAGATGCTCCATCTTCTGAATCTCTGCTTTCCTACTGTCTTCTTCTTCAAACACGCAAGTCTCCTTCCATGGCAAGCTGTATGTAGGGTTTCACCGTTGTCAATGGCTATCTCCCATCCTCTCAGTGAAAACGATTGCATATGCTCTGTCACAGCACGCGGAATTCATCTGTCGGTTCTCGGTCAGGCCGGAATAGAATCCAGTGATTTTTTTGCGTCTGTCACTAACGCCCCGCCTGCTAGGAGTTTGAAGCACGTCACAGTCATTCAATCATTGAATCCTACTCAGAATACCACAGACAAGGTTTAGACCTTCCGGATTCTCTTGAATGCCGCCATCAATTCTAGCTTATACCACGAAGATTCCAGTTAAAGAACCCAAGAGATAACTACTTAATCTAAGGTAGAACGGAGGTGGTTGTCAAGCACGCGTTCATAGTTGAGAATGATGATGATTGTCACGGATCATCACATTCATCCGGGTTAAGAACAAGTATTATCTTAGAATGGAAGCAAGCATGATTGAATGAGAAACAGTAGTAGTTGCATTAATCCATCAAGACACAGCAGAGCTCCTCACCCCCAACCATGGGGTTTAGAGACTCATGCCGTGGAAAGTACACAAAGAAAACGTGTAAAGTGTCATGAGGTGCAGATACAATCTCAAAAGATCCTATTAATAGTAAACTAGTAGCCTAGGGTGTACAGAAATGAGTAAATGACGTAAAAATCCACTTCTGGGTCCACTTGGTGTGTGCTTGGGCTGAGCATTGAAGCTTTTATGTGTAGAGACATTTTCTGGAGTTAAACGCCAGTTCTCATGCCAGTTTGGGCGTTTAACTCCAAGTTTTATGCCAGTTCCAGCGTTTAACGCTGGAAATTCTGAGGCTGATTTGCCACGCCGGTTTGGGCCATCAAATCTTGGGCAAAGTATGGACTATCATATATTGCTGGAAAGCCCAGGATGTCTACTTTCCAACGCCGTTGAGAGCGCGCCAATTGGGCCTCTGTAGCTCCAGAAAATCCACTTCGAGTGCAGGGAGGTCAGAATCCAACAGCATCTGCAGTCCTTTTTGGTCTCGGAATCAGATTTTTGCTCAGGACCCTCAATTTCAGCCAGAAAATACCTGAAATCACAGAAAAACACACAAACTCATAGTAAAGTCCAGAAAAGTGAATTTTAGCTAAAAACTAATAAAAATATACTAAAAACTAACTAGATTATACTAAAAACATACTAAAAACAATGCCAAAAAGCATACAAATTATCCGCTCATCACAACACCAAACTTAAATTGTTGCTTGTCCCCAAGCAACTAAAAATCAAAATAGGATAAAAAGAAGAGAATATACTATAGACTCCAAAATATCAAGGAAACATAGCTCCAATTAGATGAGCGGGACTAGTAGCTTTTTGCCTCCGAACAGTTTTGGCATCTCACTCTATCCCTTGAAGTTCAGAATGATTGGCATCTATAAGAACTCAGAACTCAGATAGTGTTATTGATTCTCTTAGTTGAGCATAATGATTCTTGAACACAGCTAGTGTATGAGTCTCGGCTGTGGCCCAAAGCACTCTGTCTTCCAGTATTACCACCGGATACATACATGCCACAGACACATAATTGGGTGAACCTTTTCAGATTGTGACCCAGCTTTGCTAGAGTCCCCAATTAGAGGTGTCCAGGGTTCTTAAGCACACTCTTTTTGCCTTGGATCACAACTTTATTTCTTTCTTTTTCTTTTCCTTTTCTTTTTCTCTTTTTTTTTCGAAATTTTATTATTATTATTTTTTTTGTATCCACTGTTTTTTCTTGCTTCAAGAATCAGTCTAATGATTTTAGATCCTCAATAATAGTTCTCTTTTTCCTCATTCTTTCAAGAGCCAACAATTTTAACATTCTCAAAACAACAAATTCAAGAGACATATGCACTGTTCAAGCATTCATTCAGAAAGCAAAAAGTCTTGTCACCACATCAAACTAATTCAACTAGTTTCAATGATAAATTTCGAAATCCTGTACTTCTTGTTCTTTTGTGATTAAAGCATTTTTCATTTAAGAAAGGTGATGGATTCATAGGACATTCATATCTTTAAGGCATAAAATATCAATTTTATTAATTATGAATTAAGAACAAGACTCAAAAATAGATATAAGACTAAAAAATAAAAATAGAAAACAAAACAAAAGAAAAAGAAAATGCAAAAACATAGGCTCCTAATGATAGAGATTTTCACAGAGTTAGGACTCAACAACCTTGATTTTGAGAAGTGGATGCTCCCTCAGCTTGAGAGGAGAGCTTTTGGCGTTTCAACTCTTGGAGTTCACGCCCCTGCTTCTCTTGTTCCTTCAGCAATTTGCAGAGCATGCAGTTCTGATTCTGCTGTTCTTCCTTCAGTTGCTCCATAGTCTCTTGCAACTTGGTGATAGATGCTTCTAGGCTGGTCCAGTAGTCAATTCTTGGGAATTCAGGGAGGAATTCTTGCGCCCTCCTCTTGATAGAGTTGTCTTGCACTTGTCCTTCCATTGACTTCTTGGTGATTGGGTGTTCAATGGGTATGAACTCATCTACTCCCATCTTCACCCCAGCCTCTTTACAGAGCAAGGAGATCAGGCTTGGATAAGCCAATTTGGCTTCAGTGGAATTCTTATTTGCAATTGTGTAGATCTCACAAGCAATCACATGATGGACCTCCACTTCTTTTCCAAGCATAATGCAATGAATCATCACTGCTCTCTTGATGGTAACCTCAAAACGGTTGCTAGTGGGCAATATGGAACGCCCAATAAAGTCTAGCCAACCTCTTGCAATTGGTTTGAGGTCTCCCCTCTTGAGTTGGTTTGGGACACCCTTTGAATTGGTTATCCACTTAGTCCCAGGGAGGCATATGTCCTCTAGAACTTGATCCAACCCTTTATCTACTCTCACCATCCTCCTATTGAAGGAATCAGGATCATCTTGCAGTTGAGGTAGTTTGAAGATTTCTCTTATTTTGTCCAGATGGAAGTACATAACTTTCCCTCTGACCATGGTTCTGTAGGTATGGTAAGCAGTTCCAGTCATTCTTTGCTTATCTGTTAGCCACAGATTAGAGTAGAATTCCTGAACCATGTTCCTTCCAACTTTTATTTCAGGATTGGTCAGAACATCCCATCCTCTGTTTCGAATTTGCTCTTAGATCCCCGGATATTCATCTTCTTTCAGATCAAATTTAACTTCCGGGATCACTGACCTCAGACCCATTATTTTGTGATAATGGTCTTCATGTTCTTTGGTTAAGAACTTCTCTTGATTCCAAAGATTCTTTGGATTATTCTCTTTCTTTCCTCTTAAATTGGTTTGTTTTCCTTTAGGAGCCATGATCTTGATGAATCTTGGCTTAGTGATCACGGAAAAGCACACCAAACTTAGAGGTTTGCTTGTCCTCAAGCAAAAAGAAAAGAAAGAAGAGGAGAGAGAGAGAGAGGAAGAGGAAATTCGAATGGTGTGGGGAATGAGGGGTGGCAAACATTTATTTATAGAGTGGGGGGAGAGATTTTCGAAAAAAAGAAAAATTTGAAAGGAGATTTGAGGAGATATGGAAAGAAATTGAAAGAAGGGTGAGTTTTTGAACAAAATTTGGGAATGATTTGAAGAATGATTTTAAATTTTTGAAAATTTGAAAGTGAATGATGAGAGATTGAAATGTATTTTTGTGAAAAAAAATGGGTGAAAAAAGGAAAGTTTGAAAAAATCTGATTTAAAAACAAAATTGTGGTCCCCCCACCTTTCTGGCGTTAAACGCCCAGAATGGCACTCATTCTGGCGTTTAACGCCCAATTGGCACCCCTTTTGGGCGTTTAACGCCCAGCCAGGTGCCCTGGCTGGCGTTAAACGCCAGAAATCCTTTAGCACTGGGCGTTTTTCTGAACGCCCAGGATGCTGCACACCTGGCGTTAAACGCCCAGAATGGTGCCCATTCTGGCGTTTAACGCCCAAAATGGCACCATTCCTGGCGTTAAACGCCCAGAATGGTACCCATTCTGGCGTTTAACGCCCAAAATGCTCCTTACTGGCGTTTTTTCGCCAGTAAGCTCTTTTTCTCTGCTTTTTGAGCTGAATCCTTCTGTAACTCTGTGAATTCCTTCATTTTTGATACTTGCCTCTGTAAGAACAAATCATACAACCTACTAATGACTGGGTTGCCTCCCAGCAAGCGCTTCTTTACTGTCTTTAGCTGGACCTTCACTGAGAATCACTCAAGTCTCAGTTTTGAGCATTCCTGCTCAAAGTTTCCTTCAAGATAATGCTTGATTCTCTGTCCATTAACAATGAACCTTTTGTCGGAATCAGTATCCTGAAGCTCAACATATCCATATGGTGACACTCCTGTAATCACATACGGACCCCTCCACCGGGATTTGAGTTTTCCTGGAAACAGTCTGAGCCTAGAGTATAAGAGCAGAACTTTTTGTCCTGGCTCAAAGACTCTGGTTGACAACTTCTTGTCATGCCATTTCTTTGCCTTTTCCTTATAAATTTTTGTATTTTCAAAGGCATTGAGTCTGAACTCCTCTAGCTCATTTAGCTGGAGCAATCTTTTTTCACCAGCTAACTGTGCATCCATGTTTAGGAATCTGGTTGCCCAGTAGGCCTTATGTTCCAGTTCCACAGGCAAATGACAGGCCTTCCCATACACCAGTTGGTATGGAGAGGTTCCTATAGGAGTCTTGAATGCTGTTCTGTATGCCCACAGAGCATCATCTAAGCTCTTTGCCCAATCCTTTCTTCGGGCTATCACAGTCCGTTCCAGGATTCTCTTTAGTTCTCTGTTAGAGACTTCAGCTTGCCCATTTGTCTGTGGATGGTACGGAGTTGCCACTTTGTGGCTAATTCCATATCTAACCATAGCAGAGTATAGCTGTTTGTTGCAGAAATGAGTGCCCCCGTCACTGATTAGCACTCTGGGAACACCAAATCTGCTGAAGATGTGTTTCTGGAGGAATTTCAGCACAGTTTTGGTATCATTAGTGGGTGTAGCAATTGCTTCTACCCACTTAGATACATAGTCCACTGCCACCAGAATGTAAGTGTTTGAGTATGATGGTGGGAATGGCCCCATGAAGTCAATTCCCCATACATCAAACAATTCTATCTCTAATATCCCTTGTTGAGGCATGGCATATCCATGAGGCAGGTTACCAGTTCTTTGGCAACTGTCACAGTTACGCACAAACTCTCGGGAATCTTTATAGAGAGTAGGCCAGTAGAAGCCACATTGGAGGACTTTAGGGGCTGTTCGCTCACTTCCAAAATGTCCTCCATACTGTGATCCATGGCAGTGCCATAGGATCCTTTGTGCTTCTTCTATGGGCACACATCTGTGGATCACTCCGTCAGCACATCTCTTAAAGAGATATGGTTCATCCCAGAGGTAGTACTTGGCATCTGAAATTAATTTCTTTCTCTGCACGTAGCTGTACTCCTTGGGTATGAACCTCACAGCTTTATAATTTGCAATATCTGCAAACCATGGAGCTTCCTGAATGGCAAAGAGTTGCTCATCTGGGAAAGTCTCAGAAATCTCAGTAGAAGGGAGGGACGTCCCAGCTACTGGTTCTATTCGGGACAGATGATCAGCTACTTGGTTCTCTGTCCCTTTTCTGTCTCTTATTTCTATATCAAACTCTTGCAGAAGCAACACCCATCTTATAAGCCTGGGTTTTGAATCCTGCTTTGTGAGTAAGTATTTAAGAGCAGCATGGTCAGTGTACACAACCACTTTGGATCCCACTAGATAGGATCTAAACTTGTCAATGGCATAGACCACTGCAAGTAACTCTTTTTCTGTGGTTGTGTAGTTCTTCTGTGCGTCATTTAGAACACGGCTGGCATAATAAATGACGTGCAGAAGCTTGTTATGCCTCTATCCCAACACTGCACCAATGGCATGGTCACTGGCATCACACATTAATTCAAATGGCAATGTCCAATCTGGTGCAGAGATGACTGGTGCTGTGACCAGCTTAGCTTTCAGGGTCTCAAATGCCTGCAGACACTGTGTGTCAAACACAAATGGTGTGTCAGCAGCTAGCAGGTTACTCAGAGGTTTTGCAATTTTCGAAAAATCCTTTATAAACCTTCTGTAGAATCCTGCATGCCCCAGAAAGCTTCTGATTGCCTTAACATTGGCAGGTGGTGGTAATTTTTCAATTACCTCTTCCTTTGCCTTATCCACCTCTATTCCCCTGCTTGAAATTTTGTGCCCAAGGACAATCCCTTCAGTCACCATAAAGTGACATTTCTCCCAGTTTAAAACCAGGTTAGTCTCTTGGCATCTTTTCAGGACAAGTGCTAGGTGATTAAGACAGGAGCTGAATGAGTCTCCATATACTGAGAAGTCATCCATGAAGACTTCTAGAAATTTCTCTACCATATCTGAGAAGATAGAGAGCATGCACCTTTGAAAGGTTGCAGGTGCATTACACAGACCAAAAGGCATCCTTCTGTAGGCAAACACGCCAGAAGGGCAAGTGAATGCTGTTTTCTCTTGGTCCTGAGGATCTACTGCAATTTGGTTGTAACCTGAATAGCCATCCAAAAAGCAGTAGTAATCATGACCAGCTAGTCTTTCTAGCATTTGGTCTATGAATGGTAAAGGAAAATGATCCTTTCTGGTGGCTGTATTGAGCCTTCTGTAGTCAATACACATGCGCCACCCTGTGACTGTCCTAGTAGGAACCAGTTCATTTTTTTCATTATGAACCACTGTCATGCCTCCCTTTTTGGGAACAACTTGGACAGGGCTCACCCAGGGGCTATCAGAAATAGGATAAATAATCCCAGCCTCTAGTAATTTAGTGACTTCTTTCTGCACCACCTCCTTCATAGCAGGATTTAGCCTCCTCTGTGGTTGGACCACTGGTTTGGCATTATCCTCCAATAGGATCTTGTGCATGCATCTAGCTGGGCTAATACCCTTAAGATCACTTATGGACCACCCAAGAGCTGTCTTGTGTGTCCTTAGCACTTGAATCAGTGCTTCCTCTTCCTGTGAATTTAAAGCAGAGCTTATAATCACTGGAAAAGTGTCACCCTCTCCCAGAAATGCATATTTCAGGGATGGTGGTAGTGGTTTGAGTTCAGGCTTGGGAGGCTTATCCTCCTCCTGAGGAATTTTCGAAAATTCCTTTGCCTCCTCTAGTTCTTCTTGATCAGGTTGAGCATCTTTGAAGATGTCTTCAAGCTCTGATTCTAGGCTTTCAGCCATATTGATCTCTTCTACCAGAGAGTCAATAATGTCAGCGCCCATGCAGTCATTTGGTGTGTCTGGGTGCTGCATAGCTTTTACAGCATTCAACTTGAACTCATCCTCATTGACTCTCAAGGTTACTTCCCCTTTTTGTACATCAATGAGAGTTCGTCCAGTTGCTAGGAAAGGTCTTCCTAGAATGAGGGTTGCACTCTTGTGCTCCTCCATTTCCAGCACCACAAAGTCAGTTGGAAAGGCAAATGGCCCAACCTTGACAATCATGTCCTCAATTATGCCTGATGGGTATTTAATGGAGCCATCAGCAAGTTGGAGGCATATCCGGGTTGGTTTGACTTCTCCAGTCAACCCAAGCTTTCTGATAGTGGATGCAGGTATTAGATTGATGCTTGCTCCAAGATCACATAGAGCTGTCTTGGTGCAAGCACCTTCTAATGTGCATGGTATCATAAAGCTCCCTGGATCTTGAAGCTTTTCTGGTAAGCTCTTTAATATGACTGCACTGCATTCTTCAGTGAGAAACACTTTTTCAGTTTCTCTCTAATCCTTCTTATGACTTAAGATTTCTTTCATGAATTTAGCATAAGAAGGTATTTGCTCAAGTGCCTCTGCAAACGGAATCTTTATTTCAAGAGTCCTTAGATAGTCTGCAAAGCGGGCAAATTGCTTATCCTGTTCCGCTTGGCGGAGTTTTTGAGGATAAGGCATCTTGGCTTTATATTTTTCGACCTTAGATGCTGCAGGTTTATTCCTTACAGAAGTGGTTGAAGAAGCCTTGTTAGAGGGATTACTGTCAGCACTTTCAGGTGTCTGATTCTCCCCAGGCGTCTGAACGCCAGGATTGGGTGGAAATTGGGCGTTTAACGCCAACTTTTCCCCCTTTTCTGGCGTTTGAACGCCAGAACTGGGCAAGGAATGGGCGTTTAACGCCAGCTTTCCTTCCCTTTCTGGCGTCTGAACGCCAATGACATTCCTCTCTGGGCTCTTACTGTCCTCAGAGGGATTTTGAACAGTGGTTTGGTTGTCCTCTGTCAATTGTTCCTTGTTTGGCTTTTTACTCTTTTGAGCAGTGTTATTCAGGGTCTTCCCACTCCTCAATTGAACTGCTTGACATTCCTCTGTTATCTGTTTAGATATTTGCTGTTTTGCTTGATTTAGCTACAGTTCTATGCTCTTGTTAGCAACTTTAGTTTCATGGAGCATCTCTTTAAAGTCTACTAACTGTTCTGTCATCAGGAGCAATTGTTGATTAAGCTCAATTATTTGTTCTTGAGGACTAGGGTCAGTGACTACTGCCATGGCTTCCTCTTTTGGAGAGAACTCATTGCTAGAGTACAAATATTGGTTTCTAGCAACAGTGTCTATAAGCTCTTGAGCTTCTTCAATTGTCTTCCTCATGTGTATAGATCCACCAGCTGAGTGGTCTAAAGACATCTGAGCTTTTTCTGTAAGCCCATAGTAGAAAATGTCTAACTGTACCCACTCTGAAAACATTTCAGAGGGACATTTCCTTAGCATACCTCTATACCTCTCCCAGGCATTATAAAGGGATTCATTATCCTCTTGTTTAAAGCCTTGGATGTCCAGTCTTAACTGTGTCATCCTTTTTGGAGGGTAAAAATGATTCAGGAATTTGTCTGACAACTGTTTCCATGTCTTTATGCTTGCTGTAGGTTGGTTATTCAACCACCTTTTAGCTTGATCTTTTACAGCAAATGGAAACAGTAATAGTCTGTAGACATCCTGATCTACCTCTTTATCATGTACTGTGTCAGCAATTTGTAAAAACTGTGCCAGAAACTCAGTAGGTTCTTCCTGTGGAAGACCGGAATACTGGCAGTTTTGCTGCACTATGATAATGAGTTGAGGATTTAGTTCAAAGCTGCTTGCTTTGATGGGAGGTGTACAGATGCTACTCCCATATGCAGCTGTAATGGGGTTAGCATATGACCCCAGAGTCCTTTTGGACTGATTAATCCCACTTAGGTCCATAATGGACAAAAGGGAAATGATAATGATTGCAAGGGGATAAATTTTGTTTTTTTTTTTTGAATTTACGAAAAAAAATAGAATAAAACAAAATAAAATTAAAATAAAAATTCGAAAATCAAAAAGAAAATAAGATCAAAGCAAATTGAAAACTGAATCAATGAGTTAATCGAAAAGATTTTGAAAACAGCAATTAAAAAGATATGATTGAAAAATTTTTATGAAAAAGATTTGATTTTGAAAAGAGGAAAGAGAAAAACACAAAAAGACACCAAACTTAAAATTTTTAGAAAATCAAACACACAGTTTTCGAAAATTTTTAAGGGAAAAACACAAAGAGGACACCAAACTTAGAATTTTTATAAATCAAAAAGGGACTAAAAACATGCAAAAATCGAAAATTAAAAGAAAAAAAACAAAAGCATGCAATTGACACCAAACTTAGAATATGAAACTAGACTCAACTAAAAGACTCTAAACCAACAAAAATAAAACAGTCCTAATCTAAGCAACAAGATAAGCCGTCAGTTGTCCAAACTCAACAATCCCCGGCAACGGCGCCAAAAACTTGGTGCACGAAATTGCAATCACACTTTTGCAATCCCGCACAACTAACCAGCAAGTGCACTGGGTCGTCCAAGTAATACCTTGCGTGAGCAAGGGTCGATCCCACGGAGATTGTCGGCTTGGAGCAAGCTATGGTTATCTTGTAAATCTTAGTCAGGATATCAGAAACTATCAGGATTGATTGTGAAAAGCTAAAGAACATGAAATGATTACTTGTTTTGCAGTAATGGAGAATAGGTTGAGGTTTGGAGATGCTCCATCTTCTGAATCTCTGCTTTCCTACTGTCTTCTTCTTCAAACACGCAAGTCTCCTTCCATGGCAAGCTGTATGTAGGGTTTCACCGTTGTCAATGGCTACCTCCCATCCTCTCAGTGAAAACGATTGCATATGCTCTGTCACAGCACGCGGAATTCATCTGTCGGTTCTCAGTCAGGCCGGAATAGAATCCAGTGATTCTTTTGCGTCTGTCACTAACGCCCCGCCTGCTAGGAGTTTGAAGCACGTCACAGTCATTCAATCATTGAATCCTACTCAGAATACCACAGACAAGGTTTAGACCTTCCGGATTCTCTTGAATGCCGCCATCAATTCTAGCTTATACCACGAAGATTCCGGTTAAAGAACCCAAGAGATAACTACTTAATCTAAGGTAGAACGGAGGTGGTTGTCAAGCACGCGTTCATAGTTGAGAATGATGATGATTGTCACGGATCATCACATTCATCCGGGTTAAGAACACGTATTATCTTAGAATGGAAGCAAGCATGATTGAATGAGAAACAGTAGTAGTTGCATTAATCCATCAAGACACAGCAGAGCTCCTCACCCCCAACCATGGGGTTTAGAGACTCATGCCGTGGAAAGTACACAAAGAAAACGTGTAAAGTGTCATGAGGTGCAGATACAATATCAAAAGATCCTATTAATAGTAAACTAGTAGCCTAGGGTGTACAGAAATGAGTAAATGATGTAAAAATCCACTTCTGGGTCCACTTGGTGTGTGCTTGGGCTGAGCATTGAAGCTTTTATGTGTAGAGACGTTTTCTGGAGTTAAACGCCAGTTCTCATGCCAGTTTGGGCGTTTAACTCCAAGTTTTATGCCAGTTCCAGCGTTTAACGCTGGAAATTCTGAGGCTGATTTGCCACGCCGGTTTGGGCCATCAAATCTTGGGCAAAGTATGGACTATCATATATTGCTGGAAAGCCCAGGATGTCTACTTTCCAACGCCGTTAAGAACGCGCCAATTAGACTTCTGTAGCTCCATAAAATCCACTTCGAGCGCAGGGAGGTCAGAATCCAACAGCATCTGCAGTCCTTTTGGTCTCGGAATCAGATTTTTGCTCAGGACCCTCAATTTCAGCCAGAAAATACCTGAAATCACAGAAAAACACACAAACTCATAGTAAAGTCCAGAAAAGTGAATTTAAGCTAAAAACTAATAAAAATATACTAAAAACTAACTAGATTATAGTAAAAACATACTAAAAATAATGCCAAAAAGCATACAAATTATCCGCTCATCACCATCTCTTGAATACTGTCGGCTATGAGTTGTGCGAGGTTGACTTCACCTCCATGTAGGATACAGTATGTCAAGAGTGCTCGTTTGATTGTGACCCAAGAGGCGTTTCCAGTAGGGAGAATAGACCTCCTTACTATCTCATACCATCCTTTGGCCACAGGAGTAAGGTTTATTCTCTTCAAGTGGCTTGGAACTCCTTTTGAGTCTCTTTCCCAGTCTGTATTTTCCACATATAGCCCTTGCAAGATCTCATCAGGATTGTTTTCCATCTGCAATCTGGTCTCATAACTAGGCTCTGTATAAGTTATGGTTCTCAACTTTAGAGCTTTAGTGATGGCTACTGGACCGAAGTTCACTTCAACTCCTCTGACATAACTTGTGTAAGGAGCACTATCTTTGTTTTCTTTTACAGCATTTGCATAGAACTCCCTAATCATGACTGCACTGATGTCAACGAGAGGAGCACATAAGAGTTCCCACCTCCTTTCTTTAGTGATTTGCCTCATGATGGGGTATTCTCCTTCCTTCAACTCAATGCCCTTCTCATAAATAACATTCTTTGTCTCCATGAATCTATGATATCTTCCTTCATGGAACTGGGACCTAAATTTTCTTGTGTCAAATGATGAAGGCTCGGTCACCATTGGTTCCTTTCCTGGCCTTCTTTTTGAACTTGAGGAGGCCATCAGATTTGAAGTGAAAAGGAGGTAAAAATTGGAAGTAAGAGAAGAATGTGTTGTGTTTGGGATGATACTCGGTTTTGTTGTGCAAGAGAAAGAAGTTGTTGGCTTTAGTTTTGGGAGTAGAGGAGATTATGGCTTACAAGTGAAAGTGGTTTGTATGAGTGTGTAAGCCATTTGGTGCTAACGGCTATTTATAGGCAAATTCCTCAAACCTTCTAACAAAACCATAATGAATGAGGAAGGAGTTCGTTGGTGTTCATGAAGGGTTGAGATTGAGTTGATCATACAAAAGGTTCATGGATTGAACGGTCTGCATGCCTTGTTGAGGCTTTGACGAGGATTCTCTTCTCATTGGTTGCATGCATTTATGTGTTCGATGGTGCATGCATGCAGATTCTGCTTCCCAAGGAGCGCATTTCTCTAGGCACATGTGACCATCCTCACTTAGCTTATCCTAGCTGTGGCCCCTCCTTGCTTTTGTCGCAATCTCTTCCTCCTGAATAAACCAAAACAGCTAGCCTTAGAACATTAATATAAACGTTGGCAATTGACTTGTAATAAAGAAGAAAGTTGTTTTGTTTTGTTTAATTATTATTTGAATTTTTTTTTGTGATCAATTGTGTTCCTTAATTAAAGATGCTAAAAGTTGGTGAACACCAAACTTATCTCTTATTGAGGGGATGGCTTAGCAATGCAAACCATTCTTCACAATTGATGTATTTTATATTAAAAAAATAATGATGCATGATCCCTTTCTGTATGGTTTTGATTCCATGAATAGGAAACTGATCTGTAGAACAATATTACATATGTAGACACCAAACTTAGTGTTTGGTCATATGCTTCATCAAAATGACGTTTCATATGTTCTAAGAATAGCCCCCTTTCTTTTGAAAAGCAAAAGTTGAGTGTGCCTTAAGGGACACCAAACTTAGAAGTCTGACTTAATCTCTAAAACGGTGTATGCATTTATCAAATATGAAAGTTCAAAATCATACTCAGGGGAATCATAGCTTATTAGATGAAAGAAAAGACAGAAATCTTAAATCATGGGTTGCCTCCCATGAAGCGCTCTTTTATTGTCACTAGCTTGACATTGAACTCCCTTTAGGGTGGTTGATGCTGGTGATGTCTCAACTTGTCACCTCTTACTGTAAGCTTTCTCTGTGTGCCGTGATGCTCAATTTCAATATGCTCAAGAGAAAGTACTTGGTTGACAGTGTAATAATCTTCTGTTCCCAGCTGTTGATACACTAATTGCACCTTATCACCTTTGGAAAATCCTTCAGTTGGGATTTTCTTATTCTTCCACCCTTTGTGAGCCTTCTTCTTGTTCTTCGTCTTTGTCTTTCTTATTGATCTTTCTTCCTTGACAGTGACTTGGGTTGTGATACCTTCCTTCTTGTTTATCATCCCAGCTTCTTTTTGAATTCCTTTTTCTTCTTGCACCTGCTTATTTTTCTGTTCTACTACCTTGTTGGTTGCTTGCTTTGGAAGGAAGTCACTACTTGTCTTGCTTGTTTCTTCATTACTTTGTGATTCTGGAAAGACTTTCAAGGTGATGCTCTCCTCATGCATCCTGAGGGTTAGCTCTCCCTGCTCTATATCTACAATGGCTCTAGCAGTGGCCAAAAATGGCCGACCCAGTATTATGGAATCATTCTCATTCTCTGCTGATTCTAGGATCACAAAGTCTGCTGGAAAGATGAACTTGTCAACCTTAACTAAAAGGTTTTCAATCAACCCTTTAGGATATACCACTGATTGGTCTACCAATTCCAAGGACATCTGTATTGGTTTCACCTCTCCTATGCCAAGCTTTTTCACTAAAGAAGATGGAATTAGATTTATACTTGCTCCTAAGTCACACATCCCCTTGTTGATGAATAGGCTTCCAATAGTGCAAGGTAGGAAGAAGCCTCCATGATCTTCAAGCTTGGGAGGAAGTCCTTTTCTGATTAATGCACTGCATTCTTCGCTGAGCATTACAGTCTCCTTCTCACTCCAACTCCTTTTCTTATTGATGAGCTCCTTTAAAAACTTGGCATACAGATGCATTTGCTCCAATGCCTCAGCCAAAGGTATGTTGATTTCCAGTTTCTTGAAAGTCTCAAGGAATTTGTGGAAATGTTGATCCTTTGTCTCTTTGTGGAATCTTTGGGGATAAGGCAGTGGAGATGTCAAGCTTTTCTCCCCTTGGTGTTATCTTGGAATTGGTTCTTCCACGATCTGCTTTCCCTTCTTCAGATTTTGTGGTGTATTTTCTTTCTCTTGAGGTTGATTCTGAGAGTACTTGCTTGTTGTTGCATCTTTTTCATTGGCTGCCTCATTTTCAACTTGTTTCTTGTCACTTTCCTTGGGCTTATTGGTGGCTTCTTCATCTTTCAGCATTATTTTTCCACTCCTCAACTGTATTGCCTTGCATTCCTCTTTTGGATTAGGAATGGTGTCACTTGGTAGTGAGCTTGATGGTTTTTCAACAGAAATTTATTTGGAGATTTGCCCAATCTGCCTCTCTAGGTTCTTCATGGAAGCTTCTTGGTTCTTTGTTGTCAATTCTTGGTTCTTCATCATCTTTTCCATGAGCATCTCTAGATTAGTGATCCTCTGAGAGTCTTGTGAGATTGGTTGGTTTTGGGGTGTTGATGGATGGTGATAGGTGTTTTGATTAGTTGGGTGGTTATTTGGTGGATAATGGTTAGAGTTGGGATATGTATTTTGTGGTTTTCTGTATGTGTTTTGGGTAGCAGTTGGTTGGTTGTTGTGGTTTGTGTTTTTCCAATTGTTTTGAGTTGAGTTTCTTTGCCAAGGCTGCTGAATTTGATTGTGGTTGTCTCCCCATCTGAGGTTGGGATGGTTCTTCCAGGAAGGATTGTAAGTATCTCCATAGACTTCATTAGCTCCAGGATTTTGGTTGTGCATGTATTGGACTTGCTCTTGCTGTTGCTCTTCTTGAATTTCTTCATTTTGCCCCCAAGGAGTTGATGGTTGGCTTGTGGCACTCACTGATGCAACTTGCAGGCCATCAATCCTTTTGGCCATTTGCTCAAATTGTTGTTGAATCTGCTGCTGCATCATTTTGTTTTGAGCTAAGATTGAATCCACTCCTTCCAACTCCATTACTCCTCTCCTTTGTGATGGTTGGCGTTGCCTTTGGTGAGCAAAGAAATATTGGTTGTTAGCCACCATATCAATGAGATTTTGAGCTTCCTCTGTAGTTTTCATGAGTTGTAATGAGCCTCCGGCTGAATGATCAAGTGCTTCTTGAGCCTTCAGAGTGAGTCCCTCATAGAAATTCTGCAGCTTATCCCACTCAGTGAACATCTCTGGTGGACATTTCCTCAATAGTGCCTTATATCTTTCCCATGCTTCATATAAATTTTCATCCTCCATTTGAGTGAATGTCTGCACCTCAGTCTTCAATCTTATGATCCTTTGAGGGGGATAAAATTTGGCAAGAAACTTGCTCACCAAGTCATCCCAAGTGTTGATGCTCTCCTTTGGAAATGTCTCTAGCCATTGAGTGGCTTTGTCTCTGAGAGAAAATGGAAAGAGCAACAACTTGTAGCTGTCAGGAGGCACACCATTGGTTTTCACAGTATCACAAATCCTCAAGAAGGTAGATAAGTGTTGATTTGGGTCCTCCAATGGCCCTCCTCCAAAAGAGTAGTTGTTTTGAACCAAAGTGATGAGTTGTGGCTTTAGTTCAAAATTGTTTGCATTGACATTAGGAGTAAGAATGCTACTTCCACAGTGTCTAGCATTTGCAAATGTGTATGAAGCCAGGACTCTTCTTTGTTGTGGGTTATTGTTGGCCCCTCCTCCTGGTTGATTGAGATTTGATGGATCTCCTTCCATTTCTTGGAATTCCTCCTCAGATTCTTCCTCTCCAATAACGTTCTTCCCTCTTTCAGCTCTTCTTATTCTTCGAAGAGTTCTTTGGTCAATTTCAGAGAGGATAGGGGAAGATCTTCCTGTACCTGACATACAAACACACAACAATAAACACACAGATCCAGAAAACTAATGAAAACTTCAATCTATTGCTAGAATGAAGTTTTAGTTAGTTTAAGCAAAAATTCAAACAGTTAGTGTGTTAGTCAAAATTAGAGAAACAGAAAAGAAAACGTGCTTGATCTAGATCTCCACTTCACTTAATCATTGTCAATCTATTTCAATCCCTGGCAACGGCGCCAAAAACTTGATGTGTGGAAAATGATCCAACACAAAACTCACCGGCAAGTATACCGGGTCGCATCAAGTAATAAAACTCACGGGAGTGAGGTCGATCCCACAGGGATTGAAGGATTGAGCAATTTTAGTTTAGTGGTTGATTTAGTCAAGCGAATCAAGTATTGGTTGAGTGGTTTATCTTTAACAGAAGCTAAATTGCTTGAAATGTAAAGGGGGAAGGGAGAATTGCAGTAAATTAAAGAGCAAGAAAGTGAAAGATGCTGAATCTTAAAGAACAAGAAATTAAATGACTGAAACTTAAAGTGCAAGAAATGTAAATTGCAGTAACTTAAAATGCAAGAAATGTAAATTGCTTGAATGGAAAAGGGGATTTGAGGATTGGGAATTCAGGATTTCAGCAAGAGAAAGTAAAGTGCAACAATTAATAAAGCAGAAGTTGAATTAGAAATAACTAGAATTTAAAACAGAAAAGGGAATTTAATTGCAGCAAGGGTTCACAGAAGAACCAAAAAGAATTAAAATGGAATCTCAGGACTCAAGAGACTAGATAGCCAAGTCTAGACCTCACTTGCCTTCCCAGATCCAAGTTCACAAAGCAATTAAGCAGAATTTAAAGAAGCAGCAATAAAGGAAATGAAATTCAACTCAATTATGCAGAAAAGGAATTAAAGAGATTTTGAATGGAGATTGAGACAGAATTTTCTGAATTCTTCACACCCAAAACTCAAACAAGAAAAGTAGAAATGCCCACACAAGAACGAGGAAGAAGAGAGATCAATTCTCCTCCCTAATTCTCTGAAATTTTCTAAAATTCCAAAAATAAAGATTCAAAGCTCACAAGAAATCAAAGTTCAAAAGTAAAGGAAAAGGTCCTAATTACATCAAACTATCTCCTATTTATACACTTTCTATTCTTGGATCTTAGGATTTGGATGGGCTTTTGATTTGGTGAAGAAATGAATTTTATTGGATTTTTAATCCAATTTTAGCCCATGAAGAAAGTAGCTCCCAGAAGGCTGCCCTGCCCTTGTGGAGGGCAGGGCAGAAAATGATGCATCTGGCCCATGGTACGTGCGTGTGGTGCGTTGGTGCGTGCAGGATGCTGCCCTGCCCTCGCGGAGGGCAGGGCAGAACTTTTTGGTGCGCCAGAATGATGCCTGTGCGTGCTGCTGGTGCTGCCGAGCCGTCCCTTGGTGCACCAGAATGGTGCGCGTGTGTGCATCACTAAAATGCTGCCCTGCCCTTGTGGAGGGCAGGGCAATGTGCCAAGGCTGAAGCTCCGTGTTCGAAACTTGGGTGACGCGCACGCTACCTCTTTTCCTTGATTTTCTTGGCACCAAAGTAAGGCTTAGTTCCTTGTTTCCTCATTGTTCCATGTTCGATCCTTGTGGCAAGCAATGGTGAACTTTTTCTTTGGATTTCTTCCTTTATTGAGCCCGATATTGCCCTTGAGGAGGGCAGGGCAGTGTTTTTGTTCCCCTTGATCCATGGCATCAATTTGTGCTCTGCCCTTGTCGTGGGCAGGGCAGAGTTGCCTCTTAAGGCTTGTTTACTCATGTTGCCCTCCTAGAGGGCAGTGTGCCCTTGTGGAGGGCAATGCTTGCTCCCTCCTCTTATGCGCCACACTTCTTCCCTCTTGGGCCACGCTTTCTTAAGCCACGCTTTCTCTTTTTTTCTTTTCTTCACCTACAATAAACCAAAACAACCACTCAAAGTATCACTAAATTCACAAGGCTTATAAATCAATTAAAATTCAATTAAAATTAGCTTAAACCTCATGAATTAGCATCAATTTAATGGTAGTTGCTTGATTTAAAGAAGTTATGCATTTTCATTCCAAATCTCTTACTTAGGATGCAAGAAAGTGCATAAAGACTAATAAAACAAGTGAAATTAGTTTGAAAAATGGGTATATGATGACTTGTCATCAGGGAGATTTGATAAACCCCAATTTTATGGTTTATCTTGTGCTTATTTTGGGGGATTTTATCACTTTTTCTCACATTTATTCATGAAATAGCAAGGTTTTGTAATTCTCCTTGAATTTGTGCTTAAGTGTGAAAACATGCTTTTTAGGCCTTTAATTTGCTAATTTTAATTCACTTTAATTCCATTTGATGCCTTGATGTGTTTGTTGAGTGATTTCAGGTTCATAAGGCAAGTATTGGATGGAAGAAGTGAAGAGAAAAGCATGCAAAATGGAGAATTCATGAAAAAATAAGGATTTGGAATGCATACATCGACGCGCACGCATGGAGATGGAGTCGCATGGCGATGCATACGCGTGACATGACGCGTACGCCTGGATAGTAAAATGCCAAGCGACGCGTACGCATGATCCATGTGTACGCGTCACAGCTCGCACGTGACCTCATTAAAGTAAAAACACTGGGGGTGATTTATGAGTTGTCCAGGCCAAATCCAACCCATTTCTGAGGCTATTTCATGCAGAATTCAATCTTGGGCAAAGAGGAAGCAATTAGTTTAAGATATCATCATGTAGGTTAGTTTTCTAGAGAGAGAAGCTCTGTCTTCTCTCTAGAATTAGGGTTCTTAGGATAATTGCATCTTAGATCTAGGTTTAATTTCTTGTTTTCATCTTGTTTCCTTTACAATTTCTTGTTTCTACTTCTTCATTCTCTTAGTTTGTAGTGTTAATTTTCCTTTTATTTCTCTTTTATGTTCATGCACTCATGTTGGATTTGGATCTCCTTTAATGCAATTTGATGTTTGATGTTCTTTTATTGTTGATTTGAGTTGTTGATCTTACTTTCCTTGCAATTGGTAGTTGTTAGATTTTATATTTCTTGCACTTTTACTATGCTTTCTTTTTATAACTTCCAAGTGTTTGACAAAATTCTTGGTTGGAAGTTAGAGTAGATTTTTTAGCATTCTTGGCTTGGGAAGAGTAATTAGGTAATCTTGAGTCATTAAGACCCAACTCATGTTGGTGATCTAGAGTTGTTAGTTAATATTATTTTCATTGACTCTAATCTTTTGATAACTCAATTAGTGAGTTGATTAGGACTTTTGGATTAAGATTAGCTAGTCTTATTTGACTTTCTCCTATCTGAAGATAACATTATACCTTCTTCCATTGTTGGAGATGATGAAATAGGATAAATTCTTGTTAATTATTGTTATTAGTGACTAGGATAGAAAGCCTATGTTCTCAATCCTTGCCGTGAATTTCTCTCTTTATTACTTGTTTTCTTTAGTTACTTGATTTACTTTTCTTGTCATTTATTTTTTTGTCCTTTTTTATCAATCAAACCCCTTGTTCTTTCATAACCAATAATTGATCACTTCATTATAATTCCTTTTTAGGCGATCCAAGGTTTGAATACTTTGGTTAATTTTCATTGGGGTTTGTACTTGTGACAACCAATTTTATTAAATTTGATTGTGAGGATCGATTGTCGGTTTGGACTATACTATCAGCGGAATTATTTGTGTGAAATTCTGAACCGGTATAAATCTTCACTATCAAAACACCATACTAAAAGTAATCCTAAACTCTTCCTACCTTTCCACCTTCATATTTTCTCTTTAAATACTAAAAAAATATGATGCTTAGGGGCCTTTTGGAGGACTAAAATGTGAGTCATGTGATTCATTAAAGATGACATGTACGGTTTGATTTGTGTGCGTAGAAAATGGTTGTGTGCATGTCTCATCTTCACTGTCCACTATAGTCATGCATATAATTTTGAAAACCCAAATGTTAACTTTTTAATACCACTAAAACCACCTCATTTGGACCTCTTTATCTTAAGTTATGATAAAATTAGTACTAAGAGGTCAGGATTGATAACATCTAGAACATTCTTCACACTAATCTTTGGTTGTGAATTTTTTTGTGCATTGCTATATATTCTAGTTCTAGAGGTTTTGCCTAGATTTATTCAAGAATATATTTATTGGTACCTTGTCTACTCAGGTGTGTTTGTTTCTTATGTGTTTGTGATTTTAGTGATCTTTTGATGAGCGGATAATTTATACGCTTTTTGGCATTGTTTTTATATAGTTTTTAGTAAGTTTAAGCTACTTTTAGGGATGTTTTCATTAGTTTTTATGTTAAATTCACATTTCTGGACTTTACTATGAGTTTGTGTGTTTTTCTGTGATTTCAGGTAAATTCTGACTGAAATTGAGGGATTTGAGCAAAACTCTGAAGAAGGCTGACAAAAGGACTGCTGATGCTGTTGGAATCTGACCTCCCTGCACTCGAAATGGATTTTCTGGAGCTACAGAACTCCAATTGGCGCGCTCTCAACGGCGTTGGAAAGTAGACATCCAGGGCTTTCCAGCAATATATAATAGTCCATACTTTATTCGAAGAATGACGACGTAACTTGGCGTTGAACGCCAAGTACACGCTGCTGTCTGGAGTTAAACGCCAGAAAAACGTCATTATCCGGAGTTGAACGCCCAAAACACGTCATAACTCAGAGTTCAACTCCAAGAGATGTCTCAGCTCGTGAATTAATCAAGCTCAGCCCAAGCATACACCAAGTGGGCCCCGGAAGTGGATTTATGCATCAATTACTTACTCATGTAAACCCTAGGAGCTAGTCTAGTATAAATAGGACATTTATCTATTGTATTAGACATCTTTGATCTCAGTTTTGTTTTATTCTTCATCTTAGGGGATCATTGATCACGTTAGAGGAGGCTGGCCATTCGGCCATGCCTGAACCCTTTGCTTATGTATTTTCAACGGTGGAGTTTCTGCACACCATAGATTAAGGGTGTGGAGCTCTGCTGTACCTCAAGTATTAATGAAGTTCTATTATCTTTTATTCAAATCTCTCTTATTCTTATTCCAAGATATTCATTCGTACCCAAGAACATGATGAATGTTATGAATCAGATTACCCTCATTATCATTCTCACTTATGAACGCGCGTGATTGACAACCACTTCCGTTCTACATGCAACAGAGCTTGAATGCGTATCTCTTAGATTCCCCAACAGAATCTTCGTGGTATAAGCTAGATAGATGGCGGCATTTATGAGGATCCGGAAAGTCTCACCTTGTCTGTGGTATTCCGAGTAGGATCCTGGGAATCCGGAAAGTCTCACCTTGTCTGTGGTATTCCGAGTAGGATTCCGGTAATGAATGACTGTGACGTGCTTCAAACTTTAACCTGCTGGGCGTTAGTGACAGACGCAAAAGAGGGATTCTATTCCAGTAGGAGCGGGAACCAACCGGTGATTAGCAGTACTGTGACAGAGTGCGTGCATTAGTTTTCACTGCGAGGATGGGATGTAGCCATTAGCCATGGGTGATGCCTCCAGACTGGTTAGCTGTGCGAGTGACAGCCGCACAGGGTATTTCCCCGAGAGGAAGAAAGTAGCCACAGTTGATGGTGAACCCCTATACAAAGCTTGCCATGGAAAGGAGTAAGAAGGATTGAGTAGAAGCAGTAGGAGGGCAGGCGTCCGAGAGCTCTACAGCATCTCCATCCGCTTATCTGAAATTCCTACCAATGAATCTGCATAAGTGTTCTATCCCTCTTTATTATATTCTATTTTATTATTTCTTCTTTAAAATTAAAAAACCCATAAACTATTTTAATCTGCCTGACTGAGATTTACAAGGTGACCATAGCTTGCTTCATACCAACAATCTCTGTGGATTTGACCCTTACTCACGTAAGGTTTATTACTTGGACGACCCAGTACACTTGCTGGTTAGTTGAACGGAGTTGTGAAAATAAACAATGTCATCAGAGTATACAAAAAGAATAGTGATCACAATTTCGTCCACCAAGTTTTTGGCGCCGTTGCCGGGGATTGTTCGAGTATGGACAACTGACGGTTCATCTTGTTGCTCAGATTAGGTAATTTTCTTTTCAAAAATCTTTTTCAAAAAATTTTCTTTTATTTTTCGTTTTTCCAAAAAAATGTTTTCGAAAACAAAAATTAATAAAAATACAAAAAAAATTAGAAAATCATAAAAATCAAAAATATTTTGTGTTTTTTGTTTGAGTCTTGTGTTAATTTTTAAGTTTGGTGTCAATTGCATGCTTTTAAAATTTTTCTTGTATTTTTTCGAAAATCTCATGCATTCATAGTGTTCTTCATGATCTTCAAGTTGTTCTTGACAAGTCTTCTTGTTTGATCTTGATGATTTCTTGTTTTGTGTCTTTTGTTGTTTTTCATGTGCATTTTTGCATTCATATTTTCCATACATTAAAAATTTCTAAGTTTGGTGTCTTGCATGTTTTCTCTACATCAAAAATTTTTCAAAATAATGTTCTTGATGTTCATCATGATCTTCATAGTGTTCTTGGTGTTCATCTTGACATTCATAGCATTCTTGCATGCATCTTGTGTCTTGATCCAAAATTTTCATGTTTTGGGTAATTTTTGTGTTTTTCTTTAAAAATTTAAAAATCAAAAATATCTTTTCCTTATTTCCCTCCAAATTTTCGAAATTTTTGGGTTGACTTGGTCAAAAATTTTCAAAATTAGTTGTTTCCCACAAGTCAAGTCAAAATTTCAATTTTAAAAATCTTATCTTTTCAAAATCTTTTTCAAAAAGCATATCTTTTTCATTTTTTTTATAATTTTCGAAATTTTTAAAAATTAATTTTCAAAATCTTTTTCTTATCTTTATATCATATTTTCAAAAATTAGCTAACAATTAATATGATTGGTTCAAAAATTTGAAGTTTGTTACTTTCTTGTTAAGAAAGGTTCAATCTTTAAATTCTAGAATCTTATCTTGTAGTTTCTTGTTAGTTAAGTAATTTTAAAAATTAAATCTTTTTCAAAATATCTTTTTCAAATATATCCTTTTATCTTTTATCTTATCTTTTTCAAAAATTTTATCTTTTTCAAAATTTGATTTCAAAATATCTTTTATCTAAACTTCTTATCTTCTTATCTTTTTTAAAATTTGATTTCAAATCTTTTTCAATCAACTAACTAACTTTTTGTTTGTTTCTTATCTTTTTCAAAACCACCTAACTACTTTTCCCTCTTCTATTTTCGAAAATACCTCATCCCTTTTTCAAAATTTCTTTTTAATTAATTAGTTGTTTTAATTTTAATTATATTTTATTTTTAATTTTCGAAATCACTAACTCTTTTTTTTAAAAAATTATTTTCGAAAATTCCTTTCTCCTCTCTTCTTCTATTTAATTATTTAATTACTAACACTTCTCTTCATCTCTCCTCATCCACAAATCCGAATCTCCTTCTTCATTCTTCTACCTCTTTCTTCTTCTACTAACATAAAGGAATCTCTATACTGTGACATAGAGGATTCCTCTTTCTTTTCTTGTTTTCTTCTCTTTCATATGAGTAGGAACAGGGAAAAGGGCACTCTTGTGGAAGTTGATCCAGAACCTGAAAGGACTCTGAAGAGAAAATTTAGAGAAGCTAAATTACAACAATCCAGAAACAACCTTTTAGAAATTTTCGAACAGGAGAAGGACATGGCAGCCGCAAATAATAATGATAATAATGCAAGGAGAATGCTTGGTGACTTCACAAAGCCAACGTCCAAGTTTGATGGAAGAAGCATCTCCATTCCTGCCATTGGAGCCAATAACTTTGAGCTTAAGCCTCAACTAGTTGCCTTGATGCAACAAAACTGCAAGTTTTATGGACTTCCATCTGAAGATCCTTATCAGTTTTTAACTGAGTTCTTGCAAGTTTGTGATACTGTAAAGACGAATGGAGTTAATCCTGAAGTCTACAGACTCATGCTTTTCCCTTTTGCTGTAAGAGACAGAGCTAGAATATGGTTGGATTCACAACCTAAGGATAGCCTGGACTCCTGGGATAAGCTGGTCACTGCCTTCTTGGATAAATTCTTTCCTCCTCAAAAGCTGAGCAAGCTGAGAGTGGATGTTCAAACCTTCAAACAAAAAGATGGTGAATCCCTCTATGAAGCTTGGGAAAGATACAAGCAGCTGACCAAGAGATGTCCATCTGACATGTTTTCAGAATGGACCCTATTAGATATATTCTATTATGGTCTCTCTGAATTTTCGAAAATGTCATTGGACCATTCTGCAGGTGGATCTATTCACCTGAAGAAAACGCCTGAAGAGGCTCAAGAACTCATTGACATGGTTGCAAACAACCAGTTCATGTACACCTCTGAGAGGAATTCCGTGAATAATGGGGTCCCTCAGAAGAAAGGAGTTCTTGAAATTGATGCTCTGAATGCCATACTGGCTCAGAACAAAGTGTTGACTCAACAGGTCAACATGATCTCTCAAAATCTGAATGGATTGCAACATGCATCCAACAGTACTAGAGAGGCAGCTTCTGAAGAAGCTTATGATCCTGAAAACCCTGCCATGGCAGAGGTTAATTATCTAGGTGAACCTTATGGAAACACTTATAACCCATCATGGAGAAATCATCCAAATTTCTCTTGGAAGGATCAGCAAAAGCCTCAACAAGGCTTTAATAATGGTGGACGCAATAGGCTGAACAATAGTAAGCCATATCCATCATCTTCTCAGCAACAGACAGAGAATTCTGAACAAAACACTTCTAATTTAGCCAATATAGTCTCTGATCTGTCAAAGGCCACTTTTAGTTTCATGAATGAAACCAGATCTTCCATCAAAAATCTGGAAGCACAAGTGGGCCAGCTGAGCAAGAAAGTTATTGAAACTCCTCCCAGTGTTCTCCCAAGCAATACAGAAGAGAATCCAAAAGGAGAGTGCAAGGCCATTGATTTGGTCCAAGTGGCCGAATGCATAGAGGAGGAGGAGGACGAAAATCCTAGTGAGGAAGACCTCCTGGGATGTCCTTCAAGCAAGAAGGAGTTTCCTATTAAGGATCCAGAGGAATCTGAGGCTCATCTAGAGACCATAGAGATTCCATTAAATCTCCTTCTGCCATTCATGAGCTCTGAAGGATATTCATCCTCTGAAGAGGATGAAGATGTGACTGGAGAGCAAGTTGCTCAATATTTAGGAGCTATCATGAAGCTGAATGCCAAGCTATTTGGTAATGAGACTTGGGAAAGTGAACCTCCCTTGCTCATTAGTGACCTAGATACTTGGATTCAGGAAACTCTACCTCAAAAGAAACAAGATCCTGGTAAGTTCTTAATACCTTGCACTATTGGCACCATGAGCTTTGAAAAAGCTCTATGTGATCTTGGGTCAGGGATAAATCTGATGCCACTCTCTGTAATGGAGAAGCTGGGAATCATTGAGGTACAACCTGCCTTGTTCTCATTACAATTGGCAGACAAGTCAGTAAGACAAGCTTATGGAATAGTAGAGGACGTTCTAGTAAAGGTTGAAGGCTTTTACATCCCTGCTGATTTCATAATCCTAGATACTAGGAAGGAAGATGATGAATGCATCATCCTAGGAAGACCTTTCCTAGCCACAGCAGAAGCTGTGATAGATGTCAACAGAGGAGAGTTAGTCCTTCAATTGAATGGGGAATACCTTGTGTTTCAAGCACATGGTCATCCCTCTGTGACAAAAGAGAGTAAGCATGAAGAGCGTCTCTCAGTTCAAGGTCAAGAAGGGCCCACACAGTCAAACTCTAAGTTTGGTGTTGTGAGGCCACAACCAAACTCTAAGTTTGGTGTTCAAATTCCATATCCAAACTCTAAGTTTGGTGTGGAGACAACACACTAAATTGACCTGATCATCTTGTGGTTCCATGAAGAACCACTGTCAAGCTATTGACATTAAAGAAGCGCTTGTTGGGAGGCAACCCAATTTTATTTATCTAATTTTATTTTATTTTGTTTTGGTGTTATTTTTGTGTTTAATTAGGTACATGATCATGAGGAGTCACGAAAAAATCAAAAAAATTAAAAACAGAGTCAAAAACAGAAGAAAAAATTTTTTTCACCCTGGAGGACGCACGGGCTGGCGTTCAACGCCCAGAAGGTGCATCTAGCCGGCGTTTAACACCAGAACAGAGCACCATTCTGGCGCTGAACGCCCAAAACAAGCAACAACCTGGCGTTAAACGCCAGGATGGTGCACAGAGAGGACAAATTGGCGCTGAACGCCAGGAACAAGCATGAAACTGGCGTTCAACGCCAGAAACATGCATCACATGGGCGTTGAACGCCCAGAACATGCACCAATGGGCGTTTGAACGCCAGAATGATGCATGTAGGCAATTTACATGCCTATATGGTGAAGGAATGGTATTTCTTTTCACCTCAGGATCTGTGGACCCCACAGGATCCCCACCTACCATATTCCCACCTTCCCTCCTAATCCTATTTTTGTGATTTGAATTCCCCATGTCACAATTCCCAATCTTCTTCATCAATCACCCCATTCACCATTCACACCAACCTCCTCTTTCCCACCCAACCCCACCCATATAGCCGAATCCATCTCCCCTCACTCACCTCCATCTTCTTCTTCTTCTCTTCTTTCTTTTCTTGCTCGAGGGCGAGCAATATTTTAAGTTTGGTGTGGTAAAAGCATAGCTTTTTTGCTTTTCTATTACCATTAATGGCACCTAAGGCCAGAGAAATCTCAAAGGAAAGACAAAAGCTTCCACCTCTGAGTCTTGGGAGATGAAAAGACTTATATATAAGCTGGAATAGCTCAGTTGGTTAGAACATGTGGCTGCAAATCAAGAGATCCCTGAGATACCTCAGGGGATAAGTTGTCCTCCACACAAATATTAGAAGCAATTAAGGGTGAAACATCATGAGCACTCCATCATTCTCCAAGAAATAAGAGAAGATCAAAGAGCAATGAGGGAGGAGCAACAAAGGCAAGGAAGGGACATAGAAGAGTTGGAGAACATCATTGGTCCTTCAAGAAGAAGACGCCACTAAAGGTGGATTCATTCCTTGTTCTTTATTTTCTTTCTGTTTTTCATTTTTAATATTGTGTTTATCTATGTTTTGTGTCTTTACTTCATGATCATTAGTATGTAACCATGCCTTAAAGATTATGAATAATTCCATGAATCCTTCACCTCTCTTAAATAAAAAATGTTTTAATTCAAAAGAACAAGAAGTACATAAATTTTGAAATTATTATTGAATTTAATTTAATTATATTGATGTGGTGGCAATAATTTTTGTTTTCTGAATGAATGCTTGAACAGTGCATATTTTTGATCTTGTTGTTTATGAGTGTTAAAATTGTTGGCTCTTGAAAGAATGATGAACAAAGAGAAATGTTATTGATGATCTGAAAAAATTCATGAAATTGATTCTTGAAGCAAGAAAAAGCAGTGAAAAAAAAATGGCGAAAAAAAAATAGAAAGAAAAAGCAAGCAGAAAAAGCCAATAACCCTTAAAACCAAAAGGCAAGGGTAGCAAGGATCCAAGGCTTTGAGCATCAATGGATAGGAGGGCCCAAGGAAGCTAAATCCAGGCCTAAGCGGCTAAATCAAGCTGTCCCTAACCATGTGCTTGTGTCATGAAGGTCCAAGTGAAAAGCTTGAGACTGAGTGGTTAAAGTCGTGATCCAAAAGAGTGTGCTTAAGAGCTCTGGACACCACTAACTGGGGACTTTAGCAAAGCTGAGTCACAATCTGAAAAGGTTCACCCAGTTATGTGTCTGTGGCATTTGTGTATCCGGTGGTAATACTGGAAGACAAAGTGCTTAGGGCCACAGCCAAGACTCATAAGTAGCTGTGTTCAAGAATCAACATGCTTAACTAGGAAAGTCAATAACACTATCCAAAATTCTAAGTTCCTAGAGATGCCAATCACTCTAAACTACAAAGGAAAAAGTGAGATGCCAAAACTGTTCAGAAGCAAAACGCTACAAGCCCCGCTCATGTAATTAAATTAATATTCATTGATATTTTGGATTTTATAGTATATTCTCTTCTTTTTTTATCCTATTTGATTTTTAGTTGCTTGGGGACAAGCAACAATTTAAGTTTGGTGTTGTGATGAGCGGATAATTTATACGCTTTTTGGCATTGTTTTTATATAGTTTTTAGTAAGTTTAAGCTACTTTTAGGGATGTTTTCATTAGTTTTTATGTTAAATTCACATTTCTGGACTTTACTATGAGTTTGTGTGTTTTTCTGTGATTTCAGGTAAATTCTGACTGAAATTGAGGGATTTGAGCAAAACTCTGAAGAAGGCTGACAAAAGGACTGCTGATGCTGTTGGAATCTGACCTCCCTGCACTCGAAATGGATTTTCTGGAGCTACAGAACTCCAATTGGCGCGCTCTCAACGGCGTTGGAAAGTAGACATCCAGGGCTTTCCAGCAATATATAATAGTCCATACTTTATTCGAAGAATGACGACGTAACTTGGCGTTGAACGCCAAGTACACGCTGCTGTCTGGAGTTAAACGCCAGAAAAACGTCATTATCCGGAGTTGAACGCCCAAAACACGTCATAACTCAGAGTTCAACTCCAAGAGATGTCTCAGCTCGTGAATTAATCAAGCTCAGCCCAATCATACACCAAGTGGGCCCCGGAAGTGGATTTATGCATCAATTACTTACTCATGTAAACCCTAGGAGCTAGTCTAGTATAAATAGGACATTTATCTATTGTATTAGACATCTTTGATCTCAGTTTTGTTTTATTCTTCATCTTAGGGGATCATTGATCACGTTAGAGGAGGCTGGCCATTCGGCCATGCCTGAACCCTTTGCTTATGTATTTTCAACGGTGGAGTTTCTGCACACCATAGATTAAGGGTGTGGAGCTCTGCTGTACCTCAAGTATTAATGAAGTTCTATTATCTTTTATTCAAATCTCTCTTATTCTTATTCCAAGATATTCATTCGTACCCAAGAACATGATGAATGTTATGAATCAGATTACCCTCATTATCATTCTCACTTATGAACGCGCGTGATTGACAACCACTTCCGTTCTACATGCAACAGAGCTTGAATGCGTATCTCTTAGATTCCCCAACAGAATCTTCATGGTATAAGCTAGATAGATGGCGGCATTTATGAGGATCCGGAAAGTCTCACCTTGTCTGTGGTATTCCGAGTAGGATCCTGGGAATCCGGAAAGTCTCACCTTGTCTGTGGTATTCCGAGTAGGATTCCGGTAATGAATGACTGTGACGTGCTTCAAACTTTAACCTGCTGGGCGTTAGTGACAGACGCAAAAGAGGGATTCTATTCCAGTAGGAGCGGGAACCAACCGGTGATTAGCAGTACTGTGACAGAGTGCGTGCATTAGTTTTCACTGCGAGGATGGGATGTAGCCATTAGCCATGGGTGATGCCTCCAGACTGGTTAGCTGTGCGAGTGACAGCCGCACAGGGTATTTCCCCGAGAGGAAGAAAGTAGCCACAGTTGATGGTGAACCCCTATACAAAGCTTGCCATGGAAAGGAGTAAGAAGGATTGAGTAGAAGCAGTAGGAGGGCAGGCGTCCGAGAGCTCTACAGCATCTCCATCCGCTTATCTGAAATTCCTACCAATGAATCTGCATAAGTGTTCTATCCCTCTTTATTATATTCTATTTTATTATTTCTTCTTTAAAATTAAAAAACCCATAAACTATTTTAATCTGCCTGACTGAGATTTACAAGGTGACCATAGCTTGCTTCATACCAACAATCTCTGTGGATTCGACCCTTACTCACGTAAGGTTTATTACTTGGACGACCCAGTACACTTGCTGGTTAGTTGAACGGAGTTGTGAAAATAAACAATGTCATCAGAGTATACAAAAAGAATAGTGATCACAATTTCGTCCACCATCTTTCTAACTGTTTGATTGTGTTTAAACACAAGTGTGATAAAGAGGGATGGGTTAGTTGATGTAGATTTTCAAACCACAAACTATTGACAGGTGCATCAGATCATATCAAGTAATGCAACAGGAATGGGTTATTGTTTTCCACGAGGATTAATAGATTAAGCAAATAATGATCAATTGATAATTCTAGTCAGACAATCAAAAATAAGGGTTTTAATAGTAAATAACATGAAAGCAGAAAACTAAACAAGAACAAACTAAATTGGTTAAAAAATAATATGATAAAGATAGTTACGGTGTCAGAGATATTTAGATTTCTGGATTAACAATTCTTGTCATCTACCTTGATCATGCAAAGATTTAATCATGGCAAACCCTAGGTGATTGAATTCCAATTCCTTGGCAATTCAATATCTTCTAACCTAATTAACTGTCAATTCCTTGATCAATTAATTATGTTAAAAGAATAAGTTTAAACTTTGGTTTAAGGACCATAAAATTCTTAAGAACCTAGAAAAAATTCGATTATATGTCACGTATCACATTAAATCTAGATAATTAAAGAATTATGAGAAATGGGTTTTAAGCTTTAATTCCAATGAGTTAAATTTTCCAAGATTCAAAAGGATTTAATTTAGATTAGGGTTATTTTCAATATACTATAATCCTTAGGATGAAGAACAAAACCAATTCTTGAATAATAATCAGTGCATTAATCAAAATTGAAGAACAATATTAATAATCCATCAAAATAAATAGAGCTCCTAACCTTAACAATGGAGGTTTAGTTTTCCATAGTGCAGAAAACTAGAATCTTGATCTAATGTGTAAACCTAAAACTAAAAAGAATGAAAGACGGAAGAGAGAGAGCCAGAGTGAGCTGCGTGTTGCTTCCTTTACATTAGCGTGAAATTGGGCTTGGGCTGGGTCGCTGGCGTTTAGTGCCACTTAGGTGGAATTTGGCACCAGTTTCGATACAAATTTATCACCTTCGCTATGAGTCCGACGTTTAGCGCCGGTCTCTTGGCGTTTAGTGCCAAGACACTCGAAGGGCAGTGGTGTTGGGATGCGGACTGGCGTTTAGCGCCACTTTCACGGCGTTTAGCACCATGAGTCCGGAGAGTAATCATAGACTATTATATACAATTGGAAAGCTTTGAATATTGGCTTCCTAATTTTTCTAGAACCACATCATTTGAACCTTTGTAGCTTAAGTTATCTCGTTGGAGTGTGAAGAGGTCAGGGTTGACAGCATCCACAAATTCTCTCTGCACTTGTCTTCAATTCTTGGTTCCTCCTTGCGCTTTTGTTTCTCTTTTCCTAACATTTCCCTAAAAGAATCATGAAACCAAGAAAATCAAAGTACTAATAGAATATCCTTGAAAATCATATAATTACCAAGAAAAAGTCATACATTTTCTATAAGAAATGTTAATGAAAAGTAGATAAGATGCTCATGCATCATTAGTTTGCATGCCTTACAAGCATTATGAGTTTTTCTACAAGCATTCTGAGTTTTTCTACAAGAATAATTTTTGTGCATCTAGAAATGTACACTTTCATTTGTGAGATCTTCCTTGGAGAGAGTCTTCGGATCCCGAGGAACCCAAGTGATCAATTAGGGTAGGTGCGCATTTTTTATATTCGCTATTTCTCACTTAAAAAGTGTGAGTGAAAGAAAATAAATTAAAAAGTTAGAGTGTTTTCTAAAATATAATTTATTCATATTGGTTCAATAAGGAGTGATACATACCTTGTTAAATTCTTTTTGTTAAAAACACTCTTTGGGAAAATGAGCAGGATAGGAAAACCCTTCTATACATGGTGTTTTATCAAATGGATGACACCTAGCCTTGGAAATCTTGGAACCTCCCAAGGAGGTGCACTTGAATAATCCTATTTCAGAGTTGTTAGAAGATTCTACAGGGGTCTTTCTAGTTTGGTTCCATCTTTCCTTGTTAAGTGTTCCATTCTCTGATATCTACCCAGTAGAGCACGAAATCACCTGTGGTGAGTTTTCGACATATGACCTTGGTGTTGTAGCATTGGCACAAATTCTTTTTAAGTGTAGTTTCATGGATTGCGGCATCGTCTCAGGTTTCGCCTACAAGGTCGACTTTCATGACCTAGTTTTCTAGGTTTCCTAGGTTAATATCTGGTTCATACATGGAAATAGCTCTGTTGATTCTTATGAATTAATGTTATAGCTTTTTATCTTGATTAATGCATTAATGTTTTCTTAAGAAAAAGTTTTCATTCTTCATGCCAAGTATTTGAATGTGTTGGAAAATAATTCTCTTCTTACTTGAATTTCGTTAATATCTTGGAAAATTTAATTAATTAAATTAAGCTTGGAAACTTCTTCTCATGGTTTTTAAGTTTTGAATTTCTACTTGATAAGTGAAATCAAATAAACCAAGTTTGGTTCTTGAGGATTGTATGGTTTTTAAACTAGTGAACGTTCTAAACCTCTTGTCACAATTAATTAATCAAGAAATTGATAATTAATTAGGATTAAAGAATTTGAATTACCAAGGAATTGGAATTTAATTACTTATGGTATGTCATAGAAACATCATTGCTTGATCAAGGTGAAGAGTGAAAAATATTTTTTCGAAAGTTTCAACATCTCTGAAACTTTAACTCTTTTGAATTATATTTTTTCTCTCAATTACGTACGACTTGCTTTTATTCAATTCATTGTCTCTTTATGAATTTGCCTTTGGAAACCGTTAACCTTGATTGTCTCACTAGAAAAAGTGATTAACCATTGTTTGTTTAATTTGTTAATCTTCATGGGAACGATAACCCACTCCCGTAGTATTACGTGCCATCTTACCAGCGTTTGGCACCAGAACACAGAAAGCTCACTTTTTCCTCTACCATGGTGGTGCCAAACACCACGACCCAGTATTTGGCGCCAGGGACCTCATAAAGTGTGACAAATTGCTATCCAGGTGGTGCCAAACGCCACCAACCCGGTGTTTAGCGCCAGTAGTGAAAACCAGAGTGGTCCCCACGTGATTCAGAACCAAATCTCTTGCTCTAATTTGATTTTTTTAATCAATTTTGAATTAAGAAGAGATATTTCTAGGTTTTAAAATTTAAATTTTGTATCAATTAGGATTAGATATAAAAAGGAGAAGATATCTTGGCCTAGGTCTTCTTCTCTTCTTCTGCACTTTTACAATTTTTTCTCTTCTAGGGTTTCTCTACACCATGAGAAACTAAACTTCTATTGTTAAGGTTAGAATCTCTGTTGTTATAATGGATTAATACTATTGTCATTCCACTCTTAATCAATGCACTGTTTTTAATTTAAGGATTAATTTTGTTCCTCATCCAAGGGATTAGAGTATATTAGAAGATAAATCTTTTTTCTAATTGAATTCTTATCGAATCTTGGAAAAGTTAAATCAGTTGAATAATAACTTGAAATTAATTCCTCACAACTCTCTAATTACCTAGACTTAACATGATATGTGACATATAATCATCTTATCTTTAGATACTTAGGGTTTGTGTGGCTCATAAACTGGAACTGAATTCAATCCTCTAATTTAAATTAAGTGACCAAGGAATTGGCAGTTTATTGGGTTAGAGCATATTAAATTACTAAGGGATTAGGGTTTAATCAATTAAAGTTTGTCATGTATTGGATCTCTGCATGATTAAAGTGTGTGATAAGGACCATTAATCCAAAAATTTAACATCTCCAAAGCCTTAACTGTTTTCTCATACTATTGTCACCAACCGTTCATTACTTGCTTTCTTAAATTCTCTAATTACTATTTGGTGTAATTTGAAATAAACCATCCAATTTAGTTTGTTTGACTAGCTTAATCACCCAATCATTGTTGCTTAGTCCATTAATACGCGTGGGATCGATACTCACTCACCTGAGTTATTACTTGGTATGACACGATGTATTTACCGGTTAATTTGTGGTATTTAAAACGCCACACCAAATTTTTGGCGCTGTTACCAGGGATTAATTGTGATTGACAACTAGCCGTTGTTTGATTACCTAGATTAGATGTTTTCTTGCCTTAATTTGCTTAATTTTTCCTTTTTAACGTTCGAGTTCTTTACTTGAATTTTTCTCTGTTTTATTCAGTTTATTTTCTTTGTTTTCCTTTTTAATTTTGAAATTTTTTCTTTAATTTTCTCTTTTATTTTCGAAAATATTGCTTCCTTTTGTTTAGTTTATTTAATTTTAATTCTTGTACTTAGTTTACCTCACTGGGACTTCTACTCACTCTGACGTAAAGATTCTCATTTTTTCTTATTTTCTGTTTATTTATGAGTAGGAATATAGATAAGGAACCTCTTCTTGATTTTGATCCTGAGATTGAAAAAACCATTAAAAGACGCGAATAACATGCTAGAGCTTATAGAGTTGCTGAAAGTCTCAGAGATAATTCTAAGGAGGAAGCTAAAGAAATCACTATGGAGACAAATAACAACAACAATATTGCTATTCCCAATGCTCCTAATGCTCCTGAGCAACCTAGAAGAACTCTTGGTTCTTACACTGCTCCAAATCCCTGTCAATGCCAATATTTTTTAGTTGAAACCTCAGCTCATTACTTTAGTGCAACAAAATTTTCACTTTCATAGACTTCTGTAGGAAGATCCAAACTTATTCATCTCTAATTTTTTGCAGATTTGTGATACTATGAAGACTAATAGAGTCCATCCTAATATTTATTGGTTGTTACTCTTTCTATTTGCTGTACGGGACCAAGCCAAGCAGTGGCTTGATACACAGCCAAAGAAGAGCTTGGATACTTGGGATAATGTGGTCAGCAGATTCTTAACTAAGTCCTTTTCACCTCAGAGACTGACCAAGCTAAGGACCAATGTTCAGACCTTTAGGTAACAAGAGGGTGAATCCCTTTATAAAGCTTAGGAGAAGTACAAGGTTATGCTTAGAAAGTGTCCTCCCAATATGTTTCTAGACTGGATACAGTTGCAGATCTTCTATAATGGGATTTCTTAGGCCGTTAGGACCTCCTTGGATAATTTTGCAAGAGGATCCATTCACATGAAGAAAACCACTGAAGAGGGTCTAGAGTTGATTGAGATAGTTGCTAACAACCAATATTTATACTCTTTAGAGATAACCACCATGCAGAAAGGAGTCATGGAACTAAATGCTCTCGGTACCATTCTTGCTCAGAATAAAGCCATGTCTCAATAGATAAATGCCATTACTCAACACTTGGATGGATTACAAGTCTCAGCCATTAATTTCTAAGATGCCTCTTATGACATGAGTGGTGGATATCTTCAAGGTGAGAGTTATGATTATGGGTGATTCTCTTCTGAATAGGTCAATTACATGGACAATTCCTCCAAACCCCCCCAATAATGATCCTTTATCCAATACTTATAAGCAGGGGTGGAGGAATCACCCAAATTTTGGATAGAGAAACAAACCGTAAAGGCAACCACACTTCAACAATAACAACTCTGCTCTGGGTAATTTTAATCAGAATAATTTCAATAGTAACAATTGGTAGTTTCAATTCTCTCAACCACACCATGCGCCCTCCTCTTTTCGGAATTCTTTTGACTTGGAATCTCTAGTTGCAAAACTTGCCAAGAACACTAATAGTTTCATGCAGAAAACCAGAGCTTCAATTAGAAACTTGAAAGTTCAAATGGGTCAGTTCAACAAGCAAATAACTGAGAGGCCTCCCAACACCTTCCCTAGTGATACAGTTCCTAATCCAAGGGAAGAGTGTAAAGCTATACATCTAAGAAGTGGTAAGGTAACAGGTTCAGAAGCACAGATTAGTGAGGATCCAGTTGAAAAGAAGCTCCAGAGAAGCCTCAGGACAAGGAGGAGCACGCCCCACAAAGGCACCCAGACAACTCCTTTTCGGTTGAGATACTTAAAGTGAAGTTTCCAGTCTTGAGTGCAAGCCTAAAATGCCATATCCTTAGAGGCTTCAGAAGGCGTCCAAGGACAAGCAATTTTCAAGAATTTTAGAGGTCTTCGGGAAGCTTCATATCAACATTCCCTTTATAGAGGCTTTAGAGCAAATGCCTCTCTATGCTAAATTTATGAAGGAATTGTTGACCAACAAGAGGAATTGGAAATAAAATGAAACCGTGGTGCTTACAAAGGATTGTAGTGTTATTTTTCAGAAGGATCTCCCTGAGAAGATACAAGATCCGGAAAGCTATTTGATCCCTTGCACCGTTGGTGACATTACTATTCAGAGGGCTTTATGTGATATTAAAGCAAGCATTAATCTCATGCCACTTTCTTTGATGATAAAGCTCCAAATTCATGAGGTAAAATCCACTAGAATTTCTCTTCAACTTGTTGACCGTTCCATTAAATTTTCTCTTGGAGTTGTTGAAAACTTGCTAGTGAAAGTAGGACCCTTTATTTTTTCTGCTGATTTTGTGATATTGGATATGGAAGAAGATATGAATTATTTCATTTTTTTTGGTAAGACCTTTTTTAGCTATAGGGAGAGCCCTTATTGATATACAAAAGGGTGAATTGACTTTGAGAGTTAATGATGAAGAGGTTGTTCTTAATGTGCCTGAGGCCTTACAACATCCTAGTGATTCTAAGGGATGTATGAGAATTGATCTTGTTAAGTCACTGATTCAAGAGGTCTTTGAAGTGGAAGAGCTTGATGGTGCCTTGGAACCCCCTTTAGAGGATAGTTTGCTAGAGATTGATGATTCACCACCACAAAAGGGGGAACCAAACACGGCTATTAAGGAGGAAGGACCACCCAAACTTGAGTTGAAGGCCTTGCCTCCCTCTTTGAAGTATACTTTTCTAGGTGATTAGGTTTTCTATCCAGTGATTATCAGCTCCTCTTTGAGTTATGATGAAAAGGAGGCTTTGATAAAGGTGCTTAGAACCCACAAAATAACTCTTAGATGGACCATTAGTGACTTAAAAGGGATTAGTCCGATGATGAATCTACATTTTATGATATTTATTTGCTCTAATTTGGTGGATTTCATCAACTTTTCTTGCATTTATCCATTGAAATAACATAGTTTCATAATTTCTCCCTAAATTGTTCTTAAAGTGAAAACATGCTTTTTAAACTTTATAATTGCTAAATTTTATTCACTTTAATTCCATTTGATGCCTTGATGTGTTTGTTGAGTAATTTCAGACTTACAAGGCAAGTATGGATTAAAGTGGAAGGAAAGCATGCAAAATGGGAGAATTCAAGAAATGAAAGATTTGTAAAGCTACCAGCCTTGACTTCTCGGTACTAAAGTAATCATAACTTCAGCTACAGAGGTCCAAATGAGTCAGTTTTAGCAGCAATGGAAAGCTAACATACGGGACTTCAAAATGATATATAATTTGCTATAGTAGACATAAGTTGAAGTGTGCGTACGCACACAATTTGTGCGTACGCACAAGTCAGAAAATAGCAAGTGTGCGGACGCACACATCTGTGCATTCGCACAGGTTCTGGCACGTGAGCTCATTAACTGGAAATCGCTGGAGGCGATTTCTGGGCCTCCAAAGCCCAATCCAACTCATGTCTGAAGCTATTTCAAGCCAAATTGAAGGAGGATGAAGGGGGGGCACTTAGGTTTAGGTTTTTACATGTTTTTGTTAGTTTTATAGAGAGAGAAGCCTCCCCTTCTCTCTAGAATTAGGGTTTTTAGCTTTATTCTCTCTTTAATTCTCTCTTTAATTCTTGTTTTGATGTAGTTTCATTTATGTTTCCATGCTTTGTTATCTTAGTTCTCTTAGTTCTTCTTCTTAATTTCTCTTTTATGTCATTTTCATTTTATGAACACTCTTGTCACTTTTAATTTCATTTAATGCAATTTTGATATTTTGTTTCTCTTTAATGCTTATTTGGGTTGTTATCATCATTTTATTGCAATTGGTAGTTTTAGAATTTATTATTATTGTAATTTAATATGCTTTTCCCTTTTTGCATGTTAGGTGTTTGATAAAATGTCTCTTTTAGCTTTTGCCTAACTTTTCACACTCTTGGCTTAGAATTGGATAATTAGGTGATCTTGAGTCATAGATATCCATTCGATATTCTGCTTAGGATTGTTAATTAATTTGGTTTTCCTTGACACTAATCTTTCACTAAGCTAATTAGTGAGTTAATTAGGACTTAGGGATTGAGATTAATTATGCCTAGTTGACTTATCCTTGATGTTGGGTTGAATAATTGGGATTAATTCTTAGCAATTATCATGTTTGTGGTCTATGATTATGATGAGAATCCTCAATTCTCTAATCCTTGCCAAGAGTCCTTTTTGTCACTTGAATTCTATTTTTGATATTTCTTGCTTTGAGTTTTAATTTCCTTGCATGCTAAGTTACTTTCTTGCCTTTTCATTTCATTCCTTGCCATTTACATCTCTTGCATTTTAATTTCTTGCCAATTGCCATCAAACCCCATTGCTTTTCTCATAGCCAATAATATGACACTTAATTGCAATTCCTAGGGAGAACGACCCGGGAGTCTAAATACTCTTGGTTATTTGTTTTGTATTGTAACTTATTCTTTGAATTAAACTTTGATGTTGAGAGTTAGTTGTTGATTTGGCTATACTTACAACGAATGATTTCTATTTTGAGAAATTCCGAATCAATGACAAATTCTCGCTCATCAAGTTTTTGGCGCCGTTGCCGGGAATATTGCAATGGTGTTACATTATCGGTTATTGTTAATATGTGAATATGTGAATAGTTTGTTTTTGATTGGTTACTTGTTTTTGCTTGTAAATATGTCTTTTGATTGTTAGCTTGCTTAAATAAATTTTTGTTTTAAAATGCATATGTAAATAGTTAGTAATTTTGTTTTATATTGCATGTTTAAAAATTTTTAATTAGTTTTTGGATGGTTGAATTTGAATAGATTTTTGTTTGTGCATATTACAAGTACTTTAAATAGTTTATAATTTTGTTTTGAAAAATAAAGTGTTGGATTAAGTTTAAAGTTAATGTAAATAGTTGCATCTTTTGTTGAGATAAGGATGTGGATGACCACGTGGGCTAACCTTCTCAATATTGAAGGAACCTCTCTCCAAGACAATCAAAATAAATGAAATTTGAAAATCAAGTCTTGTTACATGTATATATAAGAGAAGCTACGGTTGAAGTAATACACATCAATAAAAATAATCTTCTCTTCTTTTTACTATACAAATATTTTCTCTCTCTTTTATCACTCTTTAGTTTTAAACTACATTATCTATAATATTAGTAAATATAGAGATTGCTTATATTATAGTGAGATAAGAGTATATTTATATTTCTCTATTTTATATTTATTATAGCTTCCTTATTTATTTTACAACACGTTATCAGCACGAGACTCTAACCAAATTTTAGGAAGACTCCAGGTAACAAATTTTTATTATGTCGAAACTCTTTCATCTTGAATTTAATACTCTTAATATATCTAAAAATAATTGTTTATCATGGATACTAGATGCTAAAATCTATCTTGATTTAATAGATCTTGGAGATACCATTAAGGCTGAAAATAATACATCCCAGAAGGATAAAGCCAAATCAAGGATTTTTCTTCGTCGTCATCTTGAAGTATGATTGAAAAATAAATATCCCACATTAAAAGATCCTGTAGATCTATGGAAAGACCTTGAAGAAATGTACATCATCAAAAGACGGTGATACTTCCTCAAACCCGATATGTTAGAGAAAATTTTCTCGACCTTCCATGCCTTGAATGTGCTCCTGCAGTAGTAGTATCGAGAAAAAGGATTTAAAAAGTATTTTGAGTTAATTTCTTACCTTCTTGTTGCTGAACGCAACAATGAGTTGCTCTTAAAAAATCATGAAGCGCACCCGACTGGCACCGCCCCATTTCCTGAAGTAAATGCGGCAAATTACCCTAGAAGAGGTAAATGACAAGATTTTGATAACAAGAAAAATTATGGAAGAAAAATAAATTATGTTCACAAGAAAGGATCTCACCAGAAGTGGGATAAAGAAAGAAACAATGGGCAAAGTATATCAATTGAGGATAAATGATTCTGTTGTGGTGGAAAGGGCCATTGGTTACGTACCTGTCGTACCCCAAGGCACCTAGTTGATCTTTATCAAGCATCCTTGAAAAAGGATGACAAAGGAAAGGAAAAAAATTTGTTTCAAATGATGAAAATTCCACCACTCATTAATATGTATCTAATTTCTTTAAGGATTTTGAAGGAAATATTGGCTATTTGATCAATGATGGAATAATTTGATATATGTGTTTGTTAAGTATTCATGTGAATAATTTTACTGTACATGTACTTCTACTCATTTTATTATCATTATCATTTGTTTTTGAAGAAAAATGGCAATGACATATTCTGAAGATATTTGCCTTGCGGATAGTGCAAGTTCAGACACTATTCTTAAAAGTACTATATATTTTACCCATCTTGTGTCAAAAGAAGAATATGTTAATACTATTATTGGCTTAGGCAATGTGATAGAAGGCTCCGGAAGAGCTATAATTTTGTTTCTTGGAGGTACAAAATTTATAATAAATAACGCACTATTGTCTACCAAGTCTCTGAGGAACTTGTTGAGTTTCAAAGATATTCGCCGAAATGAATATCATATTGAAACAATGAATGAGGAAAATCATGAGTATTTATGTATCACAACTCATGATTTAAATAAAAAGGTAATGTTAAAAAAGTTGCCCTCACTTTCATCTGGGTTATATTATACCAAGATTAGTGCAATTGAATCACATGTCATTGTAAACCAGAAGTTTACCAGCCCAAATGAATTCAAAACATGGCATGATAGATTGGGTTATCCGGGAACAACCATGATGAGGAGAATTATTAAAAACTCTCATGGACATTCACTAAAGAACCAGAAGATTCTTAAATCTAGTGATGTGGTTATAGAACAGAAGGGGATTAAAAAGCTTAAAGTGGCTAACAAGGGTGACATAAAAGGGTAAGCTTATTTGGGATAAGTGAGCAAAAACAAGTAATGGCCTCAATCATATGCAAGCATGTAAATACACTAAATATTGGACATATAGATTAGAACAAAATAAAGATTACAATCATAGAGAAGAAAACACACAAGAATAAAAATTTATGGTTAAATAATGTAACCATATAAATAAGCTCAAACCTCGCAGGTTGTGTGTTCTTTGGCTCAAAAACCATGTTCCAAATACAACTTCAAACAAATTTAACACATAGAAAATTTTAATTTTTAATTTAAATTAGTGAAATATTGTAAAATAAAGTCTTGAAAAGAAATTTATTACTTCAACCAAGTGGTGGTAAAATATGCTATCAAACATGCAAATGCAACAACTAACAAGGAAAATAAACCATTGGTGTTGAGAAGGGACTAACTAACCCGTGGAGATTGGTATCGACCTCCCCACACTTAAAGGTTGCACTGTCCTTGGTGCATGCTAAGATGTGCAGGTGGACAGGCTGTTCCAACTGATGCTTTTCTTCAAAGATTGAGCAGATGAACTTGTTTGTCTCCCCAATAAGTAGTTGTTCCTCTCCCTTCGTGGTGGCCATCCTAAAAGAAGAGGGAAAAGAAGAAAAGTAACCCAAAAATAAAGATAGAAAACAAATAAAATATGGGTATTAATGCCAGATAAAAAGGGTCTCAATTACATGGTAGCTACAACATGCAAGCGAGAAAACAGTAGAAGCACATGGCAAATCAAGAGTGCAAAAATTTGCAACAATAGGGAAGAGGGTGTGGGTAAGGAGAGATAATATAAATTCATGTCAATGCAAAAATAGTACAGGTATAAAAGATAGGAATTGATTTAATTAATATTACTAACAAGAATAAAACAAGTCACTAAGCACCAAGATAATACCAGAAAAGATACAATAGTTGAATAAGAAAATTTAACACCAATGGAAAAGGAAAAGAAAGTAAGAAAGGAGGAAGAAAGAAATAAGAAGGAAAGAAAAGATTTAGATATGGGAAGAAAAGATAAGATATCTTGGCTGATCTGGTTGAGCTGTGCGGCGCAGGCGACACGGACGCGTGAGTGACGCATTCGCGAAGGTGGCGCTATTGTCAAGTGAAGCGGCCGCGTAAGGCACGCGGTTGCGTGAGTGAATTTGTGCTACTGGCGCGAGGGCAGCCGTGCGCTCGTGCAACTCTCTGTTTGAAACTCATTGTGCCAAAAATCTGGGTGACGCGTTCGCGTGACTGACGCGATCACGTGGATGGCCTAAATTTGAAAATGGCGCGAACGCGTGGGGCACGCGTTCGCGTGGTAGGGCTTGTGCTTCTAGCACAAGTCCAGCCCAATTCTAGCTCAACTTTCGGCCATACACCCTTTTTACGTCGATTTCAGGGCACGCGTTCGCGTGGGTGATGCGGACGCGTGGGAGGCATTTTTCCCACATGACGTGGACGCGTGAGCGACGCGGTCGCATGGATCAATTTGTGCCAAAGGCACGCCTCTAGCCATGCTCTCGCGTGACTCTCTGTTCACGTTTCTTTTCTCCCTAATGCACCTGTGACGCGTACGCATCAGCAATGCTGTCGCGTCACGTGCGAATATTTTTTTATGCAATATGCATAATGCAATGCTTAATATGAATGCTATGCAAGATTCCAGGTTCAATAAAAATTCAAAAACAGACTAAAATTTAAACTGAAAAAAAAAGAACGATCATACCATTGTGGGTTGTCTCCCACCTAGCACTTTTAGTTAAAGTCCTTAAGTTGGACATTTGGCGAGCTCCTTGTCATGGTGGCTTATGCTTGTACTGATCCAGGAATCTCCACCAGTGTTTGGAATGCCAGCATCCTCCGGGGTCCCAAACAAAGTACGTAAAGCCCTTGTGTGAGTTCAAACAGGCTTGCAGGCTCCCGGAGTGTTGAATGTCAGAATAGACTCTAGGATCCCAAACTTTTCTTCTACACCCAACTTTGTCTTTATCTACATTTTTCCAGCCGGGTGGTGAGTATTCTGAATTCTCACTGCAGTGACCAAATAGCTTCTGAGATCCTTTCAATTGAGGTTGACACCAATCCTTGAACCTTAAATTGAAGTGCGAAGCCTCATTGAGTCTTGCATACCAGCGCTGAGTATGAGTCATTTCCCTTTTTCTCTTAAAGCCACAAAGAGCTCTAAGTTGGCCATCTGTTTCAAGTAAACCTGATGAGCGGATAATTTATACGCTTTTTGGCATTGTTTTTAGGTAGTTTTTAGTAAGTTCAAGCTACTTTTAGGGATGTTTTCATTAGTTTTTATGATAAATTCACATTTCTAGACTTTACTATGATTTTGTGTGTTTTTCTGTGATTTCAGGTAATTTCTGGCTGAAATTGAGGGACTTGAGCAAAACTCTGACAAAGGCTGACAAAAGGACTGCTGATGCTGTTGGAATCTGACCTCCCTGCACTCGAAATGGATTTTCTGGAGCTACAGAACTCCAAATGGCACGCTCTCAACGGCGTTGGAAATTAGACATCTAGAGCTTTTCAGCAATATATAATAGTTCATACTTTATTCGGGAATTGACGACGTAAAGTGGCTCTCAACGCCAAGTACATGCTGCTGTCTGGAGTTAAATGCCAGAAACACGTCACAACCCGGAGTTGAATGCCAGAAACACGCTATAACTCAGAGTTCAACTCCAAGAGAAGCCTCAGCTCGTGGATAGATCAAGCTCAGCCCAAACATACACCAAGTGGGCCCCAGAAGTGGATTTATGCATCAATTACTTACTCATGTAAACCCTAGTAGCTAGTCTAGTATAAATAGGATAATTTACTATTATATTAGACATCTTTGGTCTCAGTTTTATTTTATTCTTCATCTAAGGAGACTATTGATCACGTTTTGGGGGGCTAGCCATTCGGCCATGCCTGAACCTTTCACTTATGTATTTTCAACGGTGGAGTTTCTACACACCATAGATTAAGGGTGTGGAGCTCTGCTGTACCTCAAGTTTCAATACAATTACCATTATTTTCTATTCAATTCTCTTTTATTCTTATTCCAAGATATACGTTGCACAATAACTTGATGAATGTGATGATCCGTGACACTCATCATCATTCTCACCTATGAACGCACGTGACTGACAACCACTTCCGTTCTACCTTAGGCCGGGCACATATCTCTTAGATTCTCCAACAGAATCTTCGTGGTATAAGCTAGATAGATGGCAGCATTCATGGGAATCCGGAAAGTCTAACCTTGTCTGTGGTATTCCGAGTAGGATTCCGGGAATCCGGAAAGTCTAACCTTGTCTGTGGTATTCTGAGTAGGATTCCGGTATTGAATGACTGTGACGAGCTTCAAACTCCTGAAGGCTGGGCGTTAGTGACAGACGCAAAAGAATCAAGGGATTCTATTCCAACCTGATTGAGAACCGACAGATGATTAGCCGTGCTGTGACAGAGCATAGGACCATTTTCACTGAGAGGATGGGATGTAGTCATTGACAACGGTGATGCCCTACATACAGCTTGCCATGGAAAGGAGTAAGAAGAATTGGATGAATGTAATATGAAAGTAGAGATTCAAGAGGAGCACAGCATCTCCATACGCCTATCTGAAATTCCCACTATTGATCTACATAAGTATTTCTATCCTATTTTATTTTCTGTTTATTATTAATTTTTGAACTTATCCATAATCAATTATTATCCGCCTGACTGAGATTTACAAGGTGACCATAGCTTGCTTCATACCAACAATCTCTGTGGGATCGACCCTTACTCATGTAAGGTATTACTTGGATGACCCAGTACACTTGCTGGTTAAGTTGAACGGAGTTGTGACCACACATAGTTGTAAACCATGGTATTGGCATCATGTTTTTGGCGCCATTGCCAGGGAAAGAAAAAGCAATGAATTTTACAAAATGCAATAACATATGAATCACAATTTCGTCCACCAAGTTTTTGGCGCCGTTGCCGGGGATTATTCGAGTATGGACAACTGACGGTTCATCTTGCTGCTCAGATTAGGTAATTTTCTTTTCAAAAAAACTTTTCAAACAACCTTTTTCAAATTTTTTCTTTTCTTTTTCGTTTTTTTCCAAAAAAAATATTTTCGAAAAAAAATTTTTTAATAAAAATACAAAAAATCATAAAATCATAAAAACCAAAAATATTTTGTGTTCTTGTTTGAGTCTTGAGTCAATTTTTAAGTTTGGTGTCAATTGCATGTTTTTAAAATTTATGCATTATTTTTTCGAAAATCTCATGCATTCATAGTGTTCTTCATGATCTTCAAGTTGTTCTTGACAAGTCTTCTTGTTTGATCTTGATGATTTCTTGTTTTGTGTTGTTTGTTGTTTTTCATATGCATTTTTCGTTTGTTAGAGTCCATGCATTAAAGATTTCTAAGTTTGGTGTCTTGTATGTTTTCCTTGCATCAAAAATTCTTCAAAAATATGTTCTTGGTGTTCATCATGATCTTCAAAGTGTCCTTGGTGTTCATCTTGACATTCATAGTGTTCTTGCATGCATCATTGGTTTTGATCCAAAATTTCTATGTTTTGGGTCATTTTTGTGTTTTTCTCTCTCATAATTAAAAATTCAAAAATAAAAAAAAATATCTTTTCCTTTTTTCTCTCAAAATTTTGAAAATTTGAAGTTGACTTAGTCAAAAATTTTCAAAATTAGTTGTTTCTTATAAGTCAAATCAAATTTTCAAATTTTAAAAATCTTATCTTTTCAAAATCTTTTTCAAAAACCATATCTTTTCCATTTTTTCTTTTTTTTTTCTTCGAAAATTTCAAAAAACTTTTTCAAAATATTTTCAAAATCTTTTTCTTATCTTTATATCATATTTTCGAAATTACACTAACAATTAATGTGATTGATTCAAAAATTTGAAGTTTGTTACTTTCTTGTTAAGAAAGGTTCAATCTTTAAAGTTCTAGAATCATATCTTTTAGTTTCTTGTTAGTTAAGTAATTTTAAAAATTAAAATCTTTTTCAAACATATCTTATCTTATCTTCTTATCTTATCTTTTTATCATATCTTTTTCAAAATTTTATCTTTTTCAAAAAAATTTGATTTCAAAATATCTTATCTAACTTCTTATCTTCTTACTTTTTTCAAATTTGATTTTAATATCTTTTTCAACTAACTATTTGACTTTTTGTTTGTTTCTTATCTTTTTCAAAACCACCTAACTACTTTTCCCTCTCTAATTTTCGAAAATATCTCATCCCTTTTTCAAAAACTCTTTTTGTTTTAAATTTTAATTTTAATCTTATCTTATCTTTAATTTTCGAAAATACTAACCTCTTTTTCAAAATTATTTTCGAAATTCTCCCTCTCTTTTCTTATTCTATTTAATTATTTATTTACTAACACTTCTCTTCACCTCTCTTCATCTAAAAATCCGAACCCATTCTTCTTCACTCTTCTCCCCTTTCTTCTTCTACTAACATAAAGGAATCTTTATACTGTGATATAGAAGATTCCTCTTCAGGAACAAGGAAAAAGGCACTCTTGTTGAAATTGATCCCGAACCTGAAAGGACTCTGAAGAGGAAACTAAGAGAAGCTAAATTACAACAATCTAAAGGTAACCTTTCAGAAACATTAGAACAAGAGAAGGAGATGGCAGCCGAACCCAACAACAACAATGCAAGGAGAATGCTTGGTGACTTCACAAAGCCAACGTCCAAATTTGATGGAAGAAGCATCTTCATTCCTGCCATTGGAGCCAATAATTTTGAGCTTAAGCCTCAGCTAGTTGCTTTAATGCAACAAAACTGCAAGTTCTATGGACTTCCATCTGAAGATCCTTATCAGTTTTTAACTGAGTTCTTGCAGATCTGTGAGACTGTAAAGACGAATGGAGTAGATCTTGAAGTCTACGGGCTCATGCTTTTCCCTTTTGCTGTAAGAGACAGAGCTAGAATATGGTTAGATTCACAACCTAAGGATAGCCTGGACTCCTGGGATAAGCTGGTCACTGCCTTCATGGATAAATTCTTTCCTCCTCAAAAGCTGAGCAAGCTTAGAGTGGATGTTCAGACCTTCAAACAAAAAGATGGTGAATCCCTCTATGAAGCTTGGGAAAGATACAAGCAGTTGACCAAAAGGTGTCCATCTGACATGTTTTCAGAATAGACCATATTAGATATATTCTATTATGGTCTATCTGAGTTTTCGAAAATGTCATTGGACCATTCTGCAGGTGGATCTATTCACCTAAAGAAAATGCCTGAAGAGGCTCAAGAACTTATTGACATGGTTGCAAATAACCAATTCATGTACACTTCTGAGAGGAATTCCGTGAATAATGGGACACCTCAGAGGAAGGGAGTTCTTGAAATTAATGCTCTGAATGCCATATTGGCTCAGAACAAAGTGTTGACTCAACAAGTCAACATGATCTCTCAAAGTCTGAATGGATGGCAAAATGCATCCAACAGTACTAAAGAGGCAGCTTCTGAAGAAGCTTATGATCCTGAGAACCCTGCAATAGTAGAGGTAAATTACATGGGTGAACCTTATGGAAACACCTATAATTCATCATGGAGAAATCATCCAAATTTCTCATGGAAGGATCAACAAAAGCCTCAACAAGGCTTTAACAATGGTGGACGCAATAGGCTGAGCAATAGCAAGTCTTTTACATCATCTTCTCAGCAACAGACAGAGAATTCTGAACAAAACACTTCTAATTTAGCCAATCTAGTCTCTAATCTGTCAAAGACCACTTTCAATTTCATGAGTGAAACAAGATCCTCCATCAGAAATCTGGAGGCACAAGTGGGCCAACTGAGTAAGAAAGTCATTGAAACTCCTCCAGTATTCTCCCAAGCAATACAGAAGAGAATCCAAAAGGAGAGTGCAAGGCCATTGATGTAATCAATATGGCCGAATGCACAAGGGAGGAGAAGGACGAAAATCCTAGTGAGGAAGACCTCCTGGGACGTCTCTCAAGCAAGAAGGAGTTTCCTATTAAGGATCCAAAGGAATATGAGGCTCATATAGAGACCATAGAGATTCCATTAAATCTCCTTCTGCCATTCATGAGCTCTGAAGACTATTCTTCCTCTGAGGAGGATGAAGATGTGACTGGAGAGCAAGTTGCTCAATATTTAGGAGCTATCATGAAGCTGAATGCCAAGTTGTTTGGTAATGAGACTTGGGAAAGTGAACCTCCCTTGCTCATTGGTGAACTAGACACCTGGATTCAGCAAATTTTACCTCAAAAAAGACAAGATCCTGGAAAGTTCTTAATACCTTGTACCATAGGCACATTGACCTTTGAAAAAGCTCTATGTGATCTGAGGTCAGGGATAAATCTTATGCCACTCTCTGTAATGGAGAAGCTGGGGATCATTGAGGTACAACCTGCCTTGTTCTCATTACAATTGGCAGACAAGTCATTGAGACAAGCTTATGGAATAGTAGAGGACGTGTTAGTAAAGGTTAAAGGCCTTTACATCCCTGCTGATTTCATAATCTTAGACACTAGGAAGGAAGAGGATGAATGCATCATCCTTGGAAGACCTTTCCTAGCTACAGCAGGAGCTGTGATAGATGTCAACAGAGATGAATTAGTCCTTTAATTGAATGGGGACTACCTTGTGTTTAAGGCACATGGCCATCCCCCTGTGACAAAAGAGAGTGAGCACAAAGAGCTTCTCTCAGTTCAGAGTCAAGAAGAGTCCCCACAGTCAAACTCTAAGTTTGGTGTTGGGAGGCCACAACCAAACACTAAGTTTGGTGTTAAAACCCCATATCCAAACTCTAAGTTTGGTGTTGGGACTATACAACATTGACCTGATCACCTGTGAGGCTCCATGAGAGCCCACTGTCAAGCTAATGACATTAAAAGAGCGCTTGTTGGGAGGCAACCCAATTTTTATTTATCTAATTTTATTTTTATTTTATTGTTATTTTGTGTTTTATTAGGTGCATGATCATGTGGAGTCACGAAAAAAATATAAAAATTAAAAACAGAATCAAAAATAACAGAAGAAAAATCACACCTTGGAGGGAGGACAGATTGGCGTTCAATGCCAGTAAGAAGCATCTGGCTGGCGTTCAACGCCAGAACAGAGCATGAATCTGGCGCTGAACGCCAGAAACAAGCAACATTCTGGCGTTTGAACGCCAGGAATGTGCCTTGAGGAAAGCTGGCGCTGAACGCCAGTAACAAGCATGGAACTGGCGTTCAACGCCAGAAACATGCTATACATGGGCGTTGAACACCCAGAACATGCTACACATGGGCGTTGAATGCCCAGAACGTGCATCACCTCAGCGTTTAAACGCCAGAATGGTATGCAAAGGCATTTTGTATGTCTATTTGGTGCAGGGATGTGATTCCTTGACACCTCAGGATCTGTGGACCCCACAGGATCCCCACCTAACATATTCCCACCTTACCTCCTAATCCTATAACACTCTTCCCCATGTCACACTTCCCAACAACTTCAATCTCTCTTCCCAATTACCCCCTTCACCACTCACATCCATCCACTCTTCCCCATAAACCCCACCTACCTTCAAAATTCAAAAACATTTTCCCACCCAAACCCACCCTACATGGCCGAACCTACCCTCTCCCCTTTCCCTATATATACCCTTCCATTCTACTTTATTTTCACACAACACAAACCCCCTCATCTACACCTTGGCCGAAACACCATCCCTCACTCTCCTCCATATTTTCTTCTTCTTCTTCTTCTCTTCTTTCTTCTCTTGCTCGAGGGCGAGTATTTTAAGTTTGGTGTGGTAAAAGCATAAGCTTTTTGTTTTTCCATTACCATCAATGGCACCTAAGGCCGGAGAATCCTTTAGAAAAAGAAAAGGGAAGACAAAAGCTTCCACCTCCGAGTCATGGGAGATGGAAAGATTCATCTCCAAAAGCCATCAAGATCACTTCTATGATGTTGTGGCAAAGAAGAAGGTGATCCTTGAGGTCCCTTTCAAGCTCAAGAAAAATGAGTATCCGGAGATCCGACATGAAATCCGAAGGAGAGGTTGGGAAGTCCTAACCAACCCCATGCAACAAGTCAGAATCTTAATGGTTCAAGAGTTCTATGCCAATGCATGGATCACTAGGAACCATGATCAAAGTATGAACCCGAGTCCAAAGAATTATCTCACAATGGTTCGGGGGAATACTTAGATTTTAGTCCGGAGAATGTGAGGTTGGCGTTCCACTTGACCATGATGCAAGGAGATGTACGCCCCTACACTAGAAGGGTCAACTTTAATCAAAGGTTGGACCAAGTCCTAATGGACATATGTGTGGAAGGAGCTCAATGGAAAAGAGACTCCAAAGGCAAGCCAGTTCAACTAAGAAGACTGGACCTCAAGTCTGTGGCTAGAGGATGGTTGGAGTTCATTCAACGCTCCATTATTCCCACTAGCAACCGATCTGAAGTTACTGTGGATCGGGCCATCATGATTCATAGCATCATGATTGGAGAGGAAGCAGACGTTCATGAAGTCATCTCCAATGAAATCTACAAAATAGCCGAAAAGCCCTCCACCATGGCAAGGCTAGCTTTTCCTCACCTTATTTGCCATCTATGTTACTGATGCCAGGGCATTTTGGCCAGTTTCACTGACCTTTTCTTTACTGTTTTTAGGTAATTTCATGCATTTTCTTAGGAAATAAGTTAGTTTCGGGCAAATATTCACTCAGACCTTGATTCAAGCATACATTGTGCATTTTACATTATTTCATGAGGATTTTGCATGATTTTAATGACAAAATTGTATATTGCATTACCCATGACGTGGACTAGAACTTTGATGCACTCTATTGCTTGATTTCAGGACCAAAGGAAGCAAGGAATGGGAGGTAACTTGCAAAGTTAAGAAGAAAAGTAATTGCCAAAAACACTCTCAAAAGCCATCAATGCCCACGTTAAAGAGTCACGTTAACTAAGTTAACGTGAACTCTAACGTAGAGAAGAGAAGTTGAGCCAACGTTAGTGACACTTAACATTGTCACTAACGTTGGCAATTGCTCACAAATGGCCACGTTAGAAGCCACGTTAACCTAGTTAACGTGGCCTCTAACGTTAAAGGGGGAAGAAAAGCCAACGTTAGTGCACTCAACATTGTCACTAACGTTGGCCTAAGGTGCAAAGAGCCACGTTAACTGCCACGTTAACTTGGTTAACGTGGGAGCTAACGTAAGAGATGGAGAAGTTGTCGACAACGTTAGTGACACTCAACATTGTCACTAACGTTGGAGCAACCACACAACCCCCAAGAGCCACGTTAACCTCCACGTTAACTTGGTTAACGTGGAAGCTAACGATGAGGAATGAAGAATGAGCCAACGTTAGTGACACTCAACATTGTCACTAACGTTGGGATGGCTAAGAATGGCCACGTTAGAAGCCACGTTAACCCAGTTAACGTGGACTCTAACGTGAAACCTAGGGGCACACTTGAACGTTAGTGACAATGTTGAGTGTCACTAACGTTCTCGAAGGTTGGCAAAAGTCACGTTAGAAGCCACGTTAACCTAGTTAACATGAGCTTTAACGTGAGGCAAAGGGGTGCATGGCAACGTTAGTGACAATGTTAAGTGTCACTAACGTTCTCGAACTTGTATTTTCACTAAATGTTAAACACCCCTAACGTCTTGAGCTAAAGTCTCTGCCCACTTCACACTTTCTCTCTGCAAGTAAGCCAAGCCCAATTGAAGAAAGGAACTGCTTCAAGCTCAAAGATCCAGAGGCCCAAGACTTGAAGAACTAACTAGAAGCTGAGAAGAGTAGTATATATAGGAGTAGTTTTGAAATAGAGAAGGGCTTTTTGGGAGGAGCTAGGAAAGAGAACTACTCTTTGTATTTACTTTCTTGGCACTTCTAGCTTTATCATGTTTTCTCCATCTTTGATTTTGATTTCTAGAGCTATGAACAACTAAACCCCTTTCATTGGGTTAGGGAGCTCTGTTGTAATTTGATTGATCAATACTAATTTTCTTATTCTTCTTCTATCTTTCCTTTTGATTTTACTTGAAAGCTTTCGATCTTCATCCAATTGGATAGTTATCTTGGAAAAGAAGCTATTCAAACATGGATCTCTTCGGATCCTTGAAAGAGGAATGAAGAGATTAGCTAGAAATGCTTTCTCATGCTGGACCAAATTGAGTGTGGATGGGTATGTGGCTATAACCCTCTAAGCATTTGATTTGGGAAGTGCATGTGGTATAATCAGTGACCACACTTCATCTCTTCTCATGAGCAATTGACCAAGGAATTGGCTATTGATCAAGATTTGAGAGATTGAATTGCAAGAAATTGTGATTCAATCACTTAAGATTGCCAAGGAGATCAATGAGTGCATTGATTGAGGAAGAGATGAAAATGAAATTGATCCGGAGAATGCAACATCTCCTAAGCCCAATGAACTCCCCATTTCTGATCTTACCCATTCTCTTTATTTTCTGCAATTTACTTTTATGAGCAATTCCCCCATTCCCATTTATAATTCTGCTATTTACTTTCAGTCATTTACTTTCTCGCCATTTTAATTTCTACAATTATCAACTCTATTCATGATTCGCTCAACTAGATCATTCCTCTAATTAAAGTTGCTTGATCAATCAATTCCTGTGGGATTCGACCTCACTCTATTGTGAGTTTTTACTTGACGACAAATTCGGTACACTTGCCGAATGGGAATTTGTTGAGAGACAAGTTTTACCCCGATCAGTTACTCAACTGGAGTTATCATAGAAGGAGACATCTCCATTGAGGAGGATAAGCCCATCACCAAGAAGAGGATGGAGCAAGCAAGAGAGACCCTCCACGGATCTCAAGAGATGCATGAGGAAGCTCATCATCAAGAAATCCCTGAGATGTCTCAAGGGATGCACTTTCCTCCCAACAACTATTGGGAACAACTCAACACTTCCTTAGAAGATTTGAGCTACAATGTGGAACAATTAAGGGTGGAACATCATGAACACTCCATCATTCTCCATGAAATAAGAGAAGATCAAAGAGCAAGGAGGGAGGAGCAACAAAGGCAAGGAAGGGACATAGAAGAGCTTAAGGACATTGTTGGTCCTTCAAGAAGAAGACGCCACTAAGGTGGATTCATTCCTTGTTCTTATTTCTTTCTGCTTTTCGGTTTTTATGTTGTGTTCATTTATGTTTTGTGTCTCTACTTCATGATCATTAGTGTTTAGTAACTATGTCTTAAAGTTATGAATAATTCCATTAATCCTTCACCTCTCTTAAATGAAAAATGTTTTTAATCAAAAGAACAAGAAGTACATGAATTTCGAATTTATCCTTGAATTTAGTTCAATTATATTGATGTGGTGACAATACTTTCTGCTTTCTGAATGAATGCTTGAATAGTGCATATTTTTTATCTTGTTGTTTATGAATGTTAAAACTGTTGGCTCTTGAAAGAATGATGAACAAAGAGAAATGTTATTGACAATCTGAAAAATCATGAAAATTGATTTTTGAAGCAAGAAAAAGCAGTGAAAAGTAAAAAGCTTGCGAAAAAAAGGGCGAAAAAAATAGAAAGAAAAAGAAAAAGCAAGCAGAAAAAGCCAATAGCCCTTAAAACCAAAAGGCAAGGGTAAAAAAGATCCAAGGCTTTGAGCATCAATGGATAGGAGGGCCCAAGGAAATAAAATCCAGGCCTAAGCGGCTAAATCAAGCTATCCCTAACTATGTGCTTGTGTCATGCAGGTCCAAGTGAAAGGCTTGAGACTGAGTGGTTAAAGTCGTGATCCAAAGCAAAAGAGTGTGCTTAAGAGCTCTGGACACCTCTAACTGGGGACTCTAGCAAAGCTGAGTCACAATCTAAAAAGGTTCACCCAGTCATGTGTCTGTGGCATTTATGTATCCGGTGGTAATACTGGAAAACAAAGTGCTTAGGACCACGGCCAAGACTCATAAAAGTAGTTGTGTTCGAGAATCAACATACTTAACTAGGAGAATCAATAACACTATCTGAAATTCTAAGTTCCTAGAGATGCCAATCATTCTGAACTTCAAAGGAAAAAGTGAGATGCCAAAACTGTTCAGAGGCAAAAAGCTACAGGTCCCGCTCATCTAATTAGAATTAATATTCATTGATATTTTGGAATTTATAGTATATTCTCTTCTTTTTATCCTATTTGATTTTCAGTTGCTTGGGGACAAGCAACAATTTAAGTTTGGTGTTGTGATGAGCGGATAATTTATACGCTTTTTGGCATTGTTTTTAGGTAGTTTTTAGTAAGTTTAAGCTAATTTTAGGGATGTTTTCATTAGTTTTTATGATAAATTCACATTTCTAGACTTTACTATGAGTTTGTGTGTTTTTCTGTGATTTCAGATAATTTCTGGCTGAAATTGAGGGACTTGAGCAAAACTCTGAAAAAGGCTGACAAAAGGACTGCTGATGCTGTTGGAATCTGACCTTCCTACACTCGAAATGTATTTTCTGGAGCTACAAAACTTCAAATGGCGCGCTCTCAATGGCGTTGGAAAGTAGACATCCAGAGCTTTCCAGTAATATATAATAGTCTATACTTTATTCGGGAATTGACGACGTAAAGTGGCGCTCAACGCCAAGTACATGCTGCTGTCTGGAGTTAAACGCCAGAAACACGTCACAACCCGGAGTTGAACGCCAGAAACACGCTATAACTCAGCGTTCAACTCCAAGAGAAGCCTCAGCTCGTGGATAGATCAAGCTCAGCCCAAACATACACCAAGTGGGCCCCAGAAGTGGATTTATGTATCAATTACTTACTCATGTAAACCCTAGTAGCTAGTCTAGTATAAATAGGATAATTTACTATTGTATTAGACATCTTTGGTCTCAGATTTATTTTATTCTTCATCTAAGGAGACTATTGATCACGTTTTGGGGGGCTGGCCATTTGGCCATGCCTGAACCTTTCACTTATGTATTTTCAATGGTGGAGTTTCTACACACAATAGATTAAGGGTGTGGAGCTCTGCTGTACCTCAAGTTTCAATACAATTACCATTATTTTCTATTCAATTCTCTTTTATTCTTATTCCAAGATATACGTTGCACAATAACTTGATGAATGTGATGATCCGTGACACTCATCATCATTCTCACCTATGAACGCGCGTGACTAACAATCACTTCCGTTCTACCTTAGGCCGGGCGCATATCTCTTAGATTCCCCAACAGAATCTTCGTGGTATAAGCTAGATAGATGGCGGCATTCATGGGAATTCGGAAAGTCTAACCTTGTCTGTGGTATTCCGAGTAGGATTTCGGGAATCTGGAAAGTCTAACCTTGTCTGTGGTATTCCGAGTAGGATTCCGGTATTGAATGACTGTGACGAGCTTCAAACTCCTGAAGGCTGGGCGTTAGTGACAGACGCAAAAGAATCAAGGGATTCTATTCCAACCTGATTGAGAACCGACAGATGATTAGCCGTGCTGTGACAGAGCATAGGACCATTTTCACTGAGAGGATGGGATGTAGCCATTGACAACGGTGATGCCCTACATACAGCTTGCCATGGAAAGGAGTAAGAAGAATTGGATGAATGTAATATGAAAGTAGAGATTCAAGAGGAGCACAGCATCTCCATACGCCTATCTGAAATTCCCACTATTGATCTACATAAGTATTTCTATCCTATTTTATTTTCTGTTTATTATTAATTTTTGAACTTATCCATAATCAATTATTATCTGCCTGACTGAGATTTACAAGGTGGCCATAGCTTGCTTCATACCAACAATCTCTGTGGGATTGACCCTTACTCACGTAAGGTATTACTTGGATGACACAGTACACTTGCTGGTTAAGTTGAACGGAGTTGTAACCACACATAGTTGTAAACCATGGTATTGGCATCATGTTTTTGGCGCCATTGCCAGGGAAAGAAAAAGCAATGAATTTTACAAAATGCAATAACATATGAATCACAATTTCGTCCACCAAAACCATATTCAAGTGGAAAAGTGAAGATAAAAGCCAAGGATTTTACCCACTTGAAGTCTGTGTTGGGTGGTAATGGCCTTGGGATAGGTGTTTCTAGTGGCTCTGCAAGCTCTACTCCCTTGTGGTCTTCTGTGAATTCCTCCACTTCTTAGCAAATTTCTTCAACTTTAACCATGTCTTGATCAAAGTCATTGATATCTTCCTCATCACTTGAGTCATAAATAGGAGGTTGAGAGAAGTCGAGCTCAACATCATCTTCATATTCACTTGGGGAAGATTCTTCTGTCTCAAAGAATTCACTTGCGGATGCAAGTTCATTACTAAGAGGACTTGACTTATGATCATCATCATCAAGAAAACTTGAGTCTTGGGTCATTCCGTCCAGTTCCTCATAAGATACCTGCCTTGGGGGTTGTGCACTATCCTCCTTAGTATTAATTGTAACGTCTTCGACAGAATTCTCTACAACTCTGGATTCCTGTGGAGGTTTAGCATCTCCTAAATCTTCAACTAACTCTTCTTCTTCTACAATGACAGTGGTAGCGCGAAATTGTGAACAATACTTTTCACAACTCTCATAATCCCCGGACATGAACCCCAAAAACTTGGTGTTCAATACCATGGCATTACACAACTTCGCACAACTAACCAGCAAGTGCACTGGGTCGTCCAAGTAATAAACCTTACGCGAGTAAGGGTCGATCCCACAGAGATTGTTAGTATGAAGCAAGCTATGGTCATCTTGTAAATCTTAGTCAGGCAAACTCAAATGGATATGGTGATGAACGCATAAAAACATAAAGATAAAGATAGAGGTACTTATGTAATTCATTGGTAGGAACTTCAGATAAGTGCATGAAGATGCCTTCCCTTCCGTCTCTCTGCTTTCCTACTGTCTTCATCCAATCCTTCTTACTCCTTTCCATGGCAAGCTTATGTAGGGTTTCACCGTTGTCAGTGGCTACCTCCCATCCTCTCAGTGAAAATGTTGCCTATGCTCTGTCACAGCATGGGTAATCATCTGTCGGTTCTCGGTCAGGCCGGAATAGAATCCATCGATTCTTTTGCGTCTGTCACTAACGCCCCGCCTGCTAGGAGTTTGAAGCACGTCACAGTCATTCAATCATTGAATCCTACTCAGAATACCACAGACAAGGTTAGACCTTCCGGATTCTCTTGAATGCCGCCATCAGTTCTAGCCTATACCACGAAGACTCTGATCTCACGGAATGGTTGGCTCGGTTGTCAGGCGAGCACTCGGTTGTCAGGCGATCAACCATGCATCGTGCAATCAGGAATCCAAGAGATATTCACCCAATCGAAGGTAGAACAGAGGTGGTTGTCAGTCACATGTTCATAGGTGAGAATGATGATGAGTGTCACGGATCATCACATTCATCAAGTTGAAGAACAAGTGATATCTTAGAACAAGAACAAGCGGAATTGAATGGAAGAACAATAGTAATTGCATTAATACTCGAGGTACAGCAGAGCTCCACACCTTAATCTATGGTGTGTAGAAGCTCCACCGTTGAAAATACATAAGAACAAGGTCTAGGCATGGCCGAATGGCCAGCCTCCCAATGATCTAAGATAGCATCAAAACAAAGATAACTACCCCGATATCTCAATACAATAGTAAAAGGTCCTACTTATAGAAAACTAGTAGCCTAGGGTGTACAGAGATGAGTAAAAGACATAAAAATCCACTTCCGGGCCCACTTGGTGTGTACTTGGGCTGAGCAATGAAGCATTTTCGTGTAGAGACTCTCCTTGGAGTTAAACGCCAGCTTTAGTGCCAGTTTGGGCGTTTAACTCCCATTTTGGTGCCAGTTCCGGCGTTTAACGCTGGAATTCCTGAGGGTGACTTTGAACGCCGGTTTGGGCCATCAAATCTTGGGCAAAGTATGGACTATCATATATTGCTGGAAAGCCCAGAATGTCTACTTTCCAACGCCGTTAAGAGCGCGCCAATTGGGCTTCTGTAGCTCCAGAAAATCCGCTTCGAGTGCAGGGAGGTCAGAATCCAACAGCATCTGCAGTCCTTTTCAGTCTCTGAATCAGATTTTTGCTCAGGTCCCTCAATTTCAGCCAGAAAATGCCTGAAATCACAGAAAAACACACAAAATCATAGTAAAGTCCAGAAAAGTGAATTTTAACTAAAAACTAATAAAAATATACTAAAAACTAACTAGATCATACTAAAAACATACTAAAAACAATGCCAAAAAGCGTACAAATTATCCGCTCATCACAACACCAAACTTAAATTGTTGCTTGTCCTCAAGCAACTGGAAATCAAATAAGATAAAAAGAAGAGAATATGCAATGAATTCCAAAAACATCTATGAAGATCAGTATCAATTAGATGAGCGGGGCTTTTAGCTTTTTTTCTCTGAACAGTTTTGGCATCTCACTCTATCCTTTGAAATTCAGAATGATTGGCTTCTTTAGGAACTTAGAATCCAGATAGTGTTATTGATTCTCCTAGTAGAGTATGATGATTCTTGAACATAGCTATTTATTGAGTCTTGGCTGTGGCCCAAAGCACTCTGTCTTCCAGTATTACCACCGGATACATACATGCCACAGACACATAATTGGGTGAACCTTTTCAGATTGTGACTCAGCTTTGCTAGAGTCCCCAATTAGAGGTGTCCAGGGTTCTTAAGCACACTCTTTTTGCCTTGGATCAAAACTTTATTTTTTTCTTTTTCTTTCTTTCTTCTCTTTTTTTTCGTTTTTTTTTTTCGAATATTCATTGCTTTTTCTTGCTTCAAGAATCATTTTAATGATTTTTCAGATTCTCAGTAACATGTCTCCTTTTTCATCATTCTTTCAAGAGCCAATATTCATGAACCACAAATTCAAGATACATATGCACTGTTTAAGCATACATTCAGAAAACAAAAATATTGCCACCACATCAAATTAATTAAACTGTTATAAAATTCAAAAATTCATGCAATTCTTTCCTTTTCAATTTAAGCACGTTTTTATTTAAGAGAGGTGATGGATTCATAGGACATTCATAACTTTAAGGCATAGACACTAAGACACTAATGATCACAAGACACAAACATGGATAAACATAAGCATAAAATTCGAAAAACAGAAGAACAAAGAACAAAGAAATTAAGGAACGGGTCCACCTTAGTGATGGCGGCTCTTTCTTCCTCTTGAAGATCCTATGGAGTGCTTGAGCTCCTCAATGTCTCTTCCTTGTCTTTGCTGCTCCTCCCTCATGATTCTTTGGTCTTCTCTAATTTCATGGAGGATGATGGAGTGTTCTTGATGCTCCACCCTTAGTTGTCCCATGTTGGAACTCAATTCTCCTAGGGAGGTGTTTAGTTGCTCCCAATAGTTTTGTGGAGGAAAGTGCATCCCTTGAGGAATCTCAGGGATCTCATGATGAGTGGGGTCTCTTGTGTGCTCCATCCTCTTCTTAGTGATGGGCTTGTCCTCATCAATGGGGATGTCTCCCTCTATGTCAACTCCAACTGAATAACAGAGGTGACAAATGAGATGAGGGAAGGCTAACCTTGCTAAGGTAGAGGACTTGTCCGCCACCTTATAGAGTTCTTGGGCTATAACCTCATGAACTTCTATTTCTTCTCCAATCATGATGCTATGGTTCATGATAGCCCGGTCTATGGTAACTTCGGACCGGTTGCTAGTGGGAATGATTGAGCGTTGGATGAACTCCAACCATCCTCTAGCCACGGGTTTGAGGTCATGCCTTCTCAATTGAACCGGCTTTCCTCTTGAATCTCTCTTCCATTGGGCGCCCTCTTCACATATGACTGTGAGGACTTGGTCCAACCTTTGATCAAAGTTGACCCTTCTAGTGTAAGGATGTTCATCTCCTTGCATCATAGGCAAGTTGAACGCCACCCTCACACTTTCCGGACTAAAATCCAAGTATTTCCCCCGAACCATAGTAAGATAATTCTTTGGATTCGGGTTCACACTTTGGTCATGGTTCTTGGTGATCCATGCATTGGCATAGAACTCTTGAACCATCAAGATTCCGACTTGTTGAATGGGGTTGGTAAGAACTTCCCAACCTCTTCTTCGGATCTCATGTCGGATCTCCGGATATTCACCCTTTTTGAGTGAAAAAGGGACCTCGGGGATCACCTTCTTCAAGGCCACAACTTCATAGAAATGGTCTTGATGCACCCTTGAGATGAATCTCTCCATCTCCCATGACTCGGAGGTGGAAGCTTTTTCCTTCCCTTTCCTCTTTCTAGAGGTTTCTCCGGTCTTGGATGCCATAAATGGTTATGGAAAAACAAAAAGCAATGCTTTTACCACACCAAACTTAAAATGTTTGCTCGTCCTCGAGCAAAAGAAGAAAGAAGAGAGTAGAAGAAGAAGAAATGAGGGGAAAGGGAATGGCTTTAATTTTCGGCCAAGAAGGGGAGAAGTGGTGTGTATGTTGTGGGAAAATGAAGGAGTGAAGGAGGGTTTATATAGGAGAGGGGGATGGGAGGGTTCGGCCATTTGAGGGTGGGTTTGGGTGGGAAGGTGGTTTGAATTTGAATGGTGAGGTAGGTGGGGTTTTATGAAGGGTGGATGTGAGTGGTGAAGAGAAAGATGGGATTTGATAGGTGAAGGGTTTTTGGGGAAGAGGTATTGAGGTGATTGGTGAATGGGTGAAGAAGAGGGAGAGAGTGGTAGGGTAGGTGGGGATCCTGTGGGGTCCACAGATCCTGAGGTGTCAAGGAAAAGTCATCCCTGCACCAAATAGCAAGAAAAAACACGTTTTGTGCCAATTCTGGCGTTAAACGCCGGGCTGGTGCCCATTTCTGGCGTTTAACGCCAGCTTCTTGCCCATTTCTGGCGTTTAACGCCAGTCTGGTGCCCCTTTCTGGCGTTAAACGCCCAGAATGGTGCCAGACTGGGCGTTAAACGCCCAACAGCTAACCTCACTGGCGTTTAAACGCCAGTGGGTGCGTCCTCCAGGGTGTGCTGTTTTTCTTCCTGTTTTTCATTCTGTTTTTGCTTTTTTCATTAATTTTGTGACTTCTCATGATCATCAACCTACAAAAAAGAGAAAATAACAAAATAAAATAGATAAAATATAACATTGGGTTGCCTCCCAACAAGCGCTTCTTTAATGTCAGTAGCTTGACAGAGGACTCTCATGGAGCCTCACAGATACTCAGAGCCATGTTGGAACCTCCCAACACCAAACTTAGAGTTTGAATGTTGGGGTTCAACACCAAACTTAGAGTTTGGGTGTGGCCTCCCAACACCAAACTTAAAGTTTGACTGTGGGGGCTCTGTTTGGCTCTACCTTGAGAGAAGCTCTTGATGCTTCCTCTCCATGATGACAGAGGGATATCCTTGAGCCTTAAACACCAAGGATTCTTCATTCACTTGAATGATCAACTCTCCTCTATCAACATCAATCACAGCTTTTGCTGTGGCTAGGAAGGGTCTGCCAAGGATGATGGATTCATCCATGCACTTCCCAGTCTCTAGGACTATGAAATCAGTAGGGATGTAATAGTCTTCAACTTTAACCAGAACATCCTCTACAAGTCCGTGGGCTTGTTTTCTTGAATTGTCTGCCATCTCTAGTGAGATTTTTGCAGCTTGCACCTCAGAGATCCCTAACTTCTCCATTACAGAGAGAGGCATGAGGTTTACACTTGACCCTAAGTCACACAAGGCCTTCTTGAAGGTCATGGTGCCTATAGTACAAGGTATTGAAAACTTCCCAGGATCCTGTCTCTTTTGAGGCAGTTTCTGCCTAGACAAGTCATCCAGTTCCTTGGTGAGCAAAGGAGGTTCATCCTCCCAAGTCTCATTTCCAAACAACTTGTCATTTAGCTTCATGATTGCTCCAAGGTATTTAGCAACTTGCTCCTCAGTGACATACTCATCCTCTTCAGAGGAAGAATACTCATCAGAGCTCATGAATGGCAGAAGTAAGTCCAATGGAATCTCTATGGTCTCAGTTTGAGCCTCAGATTCCCATGATTCCTCATTGGGGAACTCATTGGAGGTCAGTGGACATCCAGTGAGGCCTTCCTCAGTGGCGTTCACTGCCTCTTCTTCCTCCTAAAATTCGGCCATGTTGATGGCCTTGCACTCTCCTTTTGGATTTTCTTCTGTATTGCTTGGAAGAGTACTAGGAGGGAGTTCAGTAATTTTCTTGCTCAGCTGACCCACTTGTCCTTCCAAGTTTCTAATGGAAGACCTAGTTTCAGTCATGAAACTTTGAGTGGTTTTGATTAGATCAGAGACCATGGTTGCTAAGTCAGAGGTATTCTGCTTAGAACTCTCTGTCTGTTGCTGAGAAGATGATGGAAAAGGCTTGCTATTGCTAAACCTGTTTCTTCCACCATTATTGTTATTGAAACCTTGTTGAGGTCTCTGTTGATCCTTCCATGAAAGATTTGGATGATTCCTCCATGAAGGATTATAGGTGTTTCCATAGGATTCTCCCATGTAATTCACCTCTTCCATTGAAGGGTTCTCAGGATCATAAGCTTCTTTCTCAGATGAAGCTTCCTTAGTACTGCTTGGTGCATTTTGCATTCCAGACAGACTTTGAGAAATCATATTGACTTGTTGAGTCAATATTTTGTTCTGAGCCAAGATGGCATTCAGAGTGTCAATCTCAAGAACTCCTTTCTTCTGACTAGTCCCATTGTTCACAGGATTTCTTTCAGAAGTGTACATGAATTGGTTATTTGCAACCATTTCAATCAGTTCTTGAGTTTCAGTAGGCGTCTTCTTCAGATGAAGAGATCCTCCAGCAGAGCTATCCAAAGACATCTTGGACAGTTCAGAGAGACCATCATAGAAAATACCTATGATGCTCCATTCAGAAAGCATGTCAGAGGGACACTTTCTAATTAATTGTTTGTATCTTTCCCAAGCTTCATAGAGGGATTCTCCTTCCTTCTGTCTGAAGGTTTGGACTTCCACTCTAAGCTTACTCAATTTTTGAGGTGGAAAGAACTTTGCCAAGAAGGCATTGACTAGCTTTTCCCAAGAGTCCAGGCTTTCTTTAGGTTGTGAGTCCAACCATGTTCTAGCTCTGTCTCTTACAGCAAAAGGGAATAGCATAAGTCTGTAGACCTCAGGGTCAACCCCATTAGTCTTGACAGTGTCACAGATTTGCAAGAACTCAGCTAAAAACTGATGAGGATCTTCCAGTGGAAGTCCATGGAACTTGCAATTCTGTTGCATTAGAGAAACTAATTGAGGCTTAAGCTCAAAGTTGTTTGCTCCAATGGCAGGGATAGAGATGCTTCTCCCATAGAAGTCGGAAGTAGGTGCAGTAAAGTCACCCAGCACCTTCCTTGCATTGTTGGCATTGTTGTTTTCGGCTGCCATGTGTTCTTCTTCTTTGAAGAATTCGGTCAGGTCCTCTAAAGAGAGTTGTGCTTTGGCTTCTCTTAGCTTTCTCTTCAAGGTCCTTTCAGGTTCAGGAACAGCCTCAACAAGAATGCCTTTGTCTTTGCTCCTGCTCATATGAAAGAGAAGAGAACAAGAAAATATGGAATCCTCTATGTCACAGTATAGAGATTCCTTGAAGTGTTAGAGGAAAAGAAGAGTAGAAGACAGGAGTAGAAAATTCGAACTTATCAAAGAAGATGGAGTTCGAATTTTGCATTAAGGAATAGTGTTAGTCCATAAATAGAAGGATGTGAGAAGGAGGGAAGTGATTTTCGAAAATTAAGTGAAAAATTTTGAAAACATTTTGAAAAACACTAATTAATTTTCGAAAACCAAGAGTGAGAAAGAGATCGAGTGATTTTTGAAAAAGATTTTGAAATTAGAAATTAAAAAGATTTGATTGAAAACTATTTTGAAAAAGATGTGGTTAAGAAGATATGATTGATTCAAAAAAAATGTGATTGAGAAGATATGATTTGAAAAACATTTTAAAAAGATTTGATTTTGAAAAATTAAAAACTTAACTATCAAGAAAAGATATGATTCAAACATTAAACCTTTCTCAACAGAAAAGGCAACATACTTGAAATGTTGAATCAAATCATTAATTGATAGTAAGTATCTTTGAAAAAGGAAAGAAATTGATTTTGAAAAAGATTTGATTGAAAAGATATGATTTGAAAAAGATTTGAATTTGAAAAACTTTGAAAACCTGAAAAAAATTGCATTGAAAAACAGAATCTTCCCCCTTGTGCCATCCTGGCGTTAAACGCCCAGAATGGTGCACATTCTGGCGTTTAACGCCCAAAATACTACCCTTTTGGGCGTTAAACGCCCAACCAGGTACCCTGGTTGGCGTTTAAACGCCAGTCTGTCCTTCTTCACTGGGCGTTTTGAACGCCCAGCTTTTTCTGTGCAATTCCTCTGCTGAATGTTCTGAATCTTCAATTCTCTGTATTATTGACTTGAAAAGACACAAAGTAAAAATATTTTTGGATTTTTAATAATTAGGACAAATCAAAATGCAACAAGAATCAAATAACAATGCATGCAAGACACCAAACTTAGCAGTTTGTATACTGCTGTCACTAACAAGATGAAAATGCATATGAGACACACAAAACACTCAAGTCAATTGAATTTAAAGATCAGAGCACGAAAATTATCAAGAATTACTTGAAAATCCTTAAGACACATGAATGAATGCATGCAATTGACACCAAACTTAAAATGAGACACTAGACTCAAACAAGCAAATTTTTTTTTTTTGGTTTTTATGATTTTTTTTTATTTTTTTGTGTTTTTCGAAAATTAAATGGAAAAAGATATCAAAATTCTTGATGAAAATTCCAGGAATCAGTGCAATGCTAGTCTAAGACTCCGGTCCAGGAATTAGACATGGCTTCACAGCCAGCCAAGCTTTCAAAGAAAGCTTCGGTCCAAAACACTAGACATGGCCAAAGGCCAGCCAAGCCTTAGCAGATCACTGCTCCAAGAGCAAGATTGATAGAAATCAACAAGCTCTTGTGATGATAAGTTGAAACCTCGGTCCAATGAGATTAGACATGGCTTCTCAGCCAGCCAGATTTCAACAAATCATCATGAAACTCTAGAATTCATCTTCAAGAATTTCGAAAAAAAATACCTAATCTAAGCAACAAGATGAACCTTCAGTTGTCCAATCTGAACAATCCTTGGCACTGATGTTACCGGACCAAAAGCTTGCTCAAAACGTGAACAATCCCCGGCAACGGCGCCAAAAACTTGGTAGCGCGAAATTGTGAACAATACTTTTCACAACTCTCATAATCCCCGGACATGAACCCCAAAAACTTGGTGTTCAATACCATGGCATTACACAACTTCACACAACTAACCAGCAAGTGCACTGGGTCGTCCAAGTAATAAACCTTACGCGAGTAAGGGTCGATCCCACGGAGATTGTTAGTATGAAGCAAGCTATGGTCATCTTATAAATCTTAGTCAGGCAAACTCAAATGGATATGGTGATGAACGCATAAAAACATAAAGATAAAGATAGAGGTACTTATGTAATTCATTGGTAGGAACTTCAGATAAGTGCATGAAGATGCCTTCCCTTCCGTCTCTCTGCTTTCCTACTGTCTTCATCCAATCCTTCTTACTCCTTTCCATGGCAAGCTTATGTAGGGTTTCACCGTTGTCAGTGGCTACCTCCCATCCTCTCAGTGAAAACGTTGCCTATGCTCTGTCACAGCATGGGTAATCATCTGTCGATTCTCGGTCAGGCCGGAATAGAATCCATCGATTCTTTTGCGTCTGTCACTAACGCCCCACCTGCTAGGAGTTTGAAGCACGTCACAGTCATTCAATCATTGAATCCTACTCAGAATACCACAGACAAGGTTAGACCTTCCAGATTCTCTTGAATGCCGCCATCAGTTCTAGCCTATACCACGAAGACTCTGATCTCATGGAATGGTTGGCTCGGTTGTCAGGCGAGCACTCGGTTGTCAGGCGATCAACCATGCATCGTGCAATCAGGAATCCAAGAGATATTCACCCAATCGAAGGTAGAACAGAGGTGGTTGTCAGTCACATGTTCATAGGTGAGAATGATGATGAGTGTCACGGATCATCACATTCATCAAGTTGAAGAACAAGTGATATCTTAGAACAAGAACAAGCGGAATTGAATGGAAGAACAATAGTAATTGCATTAATACTCGAGGTACAGCAGAGCTCCACACCTTAATCTATGGTGTGTAGAAGCTCCACCGTTGAAAATACATAAGAACAAGGTCTAGGCATGGCCGAATGGCCAGCCTCCCAATGATCTAAGATAGCATCAAAACAAAGATAACTACCCCGATATCTCAATACAATAGTAAAAGGTCCTACTTATAGAAAACTAGTAGCCTAGGGTGTACAGAGATGAGTAAAAGACATAAAAATCCACTTCCGGGCCCACTTGGTGTGTACTTGGGCTGAGCAATGAAGCATTTTCGTGTAGAGACTCTCCTTGGAGTTAAACGCCAGCTTTAGTGCCAGTTTGGGCATTTAACTCCCATTTTGGTGCCAGTTCCGGCGTTTAACGCTGGAATTCCTGAGGGTGACTTTGAACGCCGGTTTGGGCCATCAAATCTTGGGCAAAGTATGGACTATCATATATTGCTGGAAAGCCCAGGATGTCTACTTTCCAACGCCGTTGAGAGCGCGCCAATTGGGCTTCTGTAGCTCCAGAAAATCCGCTTCGAGTGCAGGGAGGTCAGAATCCAACAGCATCTGCAGTCCTTTTCAGTCTCTGAATCAGATTTTTGCTCAGGTCCCTCAATTTCAGCCAGAAAATACCTGAAATCACAAAAAAACACACAAACTCATAGTAAAGCCCAGAAAAGTGAATTTTAACTAAAAACTAATAAAATATACTAAAAACTAACTAGATCATACTAAAAACATACTAAAAACAATGCCAAAAAGCGTACAAATTATCCGCTCATCAGACAGCTTCCTCTACTTGTTCCTTTACGAAATTATGCTCTATACTATCTACTAGAGTCTCTAGTGTCTTCTTCGTGCTGCGTTCTTCATTAGATTCTCCACCTGAAGCCATGGGAGTCTGTTGAGTGCCTGAACGTCTGGAAGATAATTGATTTATTGCTTGCTCTAGTTGATGAAGGGTTGCATTAAATTGTTTTACTGATTCTTCAAGGCAAACCTGTGATTCTTGGCTTGATGGATATCGACATGGTGCATAGGTGTGTGGTGGTTCTTGGGAATAGTTGGATTGGCGTTGGGGTGGATAAGGATCATATGGTGGCGAATGGTGAAAAAGAGCTTGTAAGTATGGTGGATTGAGGTTGTGTTGAAAGGATGGTCTCTGAGCACAGGGTGGGGCTTTTTGGTAGCTACAAGGCGGTCCACCATATCTATCAGCTTGGTATGCGTTGTAGAATGGTCTCTGTCCATGATATCTAGGAGGGTGTTGTTGCCTAAAGGGGTGATCAGATCCTTGTGGCTCCATCCATCTTTGATTGCTTAGACCTTGATGCATAGTCCCGTTATAGCTTCCATTCCTTGCAACAAAATTAGAACCAAACTCAAAGTGAGAGGGGTGAGAATTCATAGTAGCTATCAGAAATAAGAGGGAAGAGAAGGAACAAATAAACAAGTAAAAAAAATATATTTACAATAACCAATAATAAGGCACATGTTTGCAATTCCCCGGCAACGGCGCCATTTTGAAGAACTGAATATTGATGGTTTAGAAGTTATAGTAAACTCTTGTTGTAAGTATAGTTACTAAACCAAGCAATCAACCTTTCTTACAAACGTTTTGGTTGTCAAAAGTAACAAACCCCTAAATAAATTGATAACCAAAGTATTTAAACCTCGGGTTGTCTTCTCAAGGAATTGCAGGGAGGTATGTTCTTATTATTGGTTATGGGTTTTGTAAATCGGGGTTTTAAAGATGAGGAACAAGTAATTTAAATGGCAGATAAAATAAATAAATAACTGTAAAATAAACTCTTGGCAAGATATGAAAATTCGGAAGTCCTATCCTAGTTACTCCTATAAGAATGGAAGTTAATCCCACTTAGTTAACCTTTGTGTAAGCAAGAGAAAGTCAAGTGAACCAATTGGTTAGATTTCCCAAGTCCTAGCCAAGTCTTAAGGAAAGACTAGAGTTAGTGGAATTCCAGTTAATTAGCCGACATAACAATCAATCCTGAATAGTTGATAACTCAAGAGCTTCCAGTTAATCAATTAAAGCCAATAATATAAAAAGCTAAATAAGAATCATAAATATCTGGAATACCTCAAATAACATTCATTCAAAGCAGTCAAATCTAACATAGAAAATATTCATAAGCCAATTGGGCAACATAAATCAAACATAAATAAAAGCATTAAAGTATCTCAAAGTAGAAGAGAGGTCAAAATAAATAAATATTGAACCTGATGAAGAATTGAAATCCTAAATCCTTTAAGAGGAATCCTAATCCTAAATCCTAAGAGAGAGGAGAGAACATCTCTCTCTAAAAACTACATCTAAAACCTAAAATTGTGAGTTATGAAAAGCATATGAAGTCCTGCATGTTTCCTGACTTTAATCTGTGTTTCTGAGCCGAAAACTGGGTTGAAATGCGGCCCAGAATCTCTGCCAGCGACTTTTGTAATTCTGCAGATCGCGCACGTCACGCGTCCCCGTCGTCCACGCGATCGCGTCACTCAGCATTATTCGTTGCACGCGTGCGCGTCGTCCACGCATTCGCGTCATTTGTGCAGCTTCTAATCCGCGCGGTCGCGTCAGGCACGCGAACGCGTCACTCTGATTTCTTCCATCTCACGCGGTCGCGTGAGCTATGCGACCGCGTGACTTCTCGCTGGTCATCTCCTCAATTCCTTGTGTTCCTTCCATTTTTGCACGGTTCCTCTTCATTCTCTAAGCCATTCCTGCCCTATGAAGCCTGAAACACTTAACACATAGATCAAGGCATCAAATGGTAATAAGAGAGGATTAAGATTAGCTAAATTAAGACCAAAGAAGCATGTTTTCAATCATAGAACTAAACTAGGAAGGAATTGTAAAATCATGCAAATCATATGAATAAGTGGGTAAAAAGCTTGATAAAACCACTCAATTAAATACTATATAAACCATGAAATAGTGGTTTATCATGGACCTATTCATCCACCATGTGGATCTTTTAGATATTTTATGGTCCTAATAGACGCATCTTCGAGATGGTTACATGTGTGCTTATTATCTTCTCGCAACCTGGCATTTGCGAGATTACTGGCTCAAATTATTCGATTAAAAGCACAATTTCCAGAAAATCCAATCAAAAAAATTTGTCTTGATAATGCTGGTGAATTTACTTCCCAAGCTTTTGATGCTTATTGTATGGCTAATGGAATAAGTGTTGAACATCCAGTAGCTTATGTTCACACACAAAATGGGTTAGCAGAATCACTTATTAAATGCCTCCAATTGATTGCTAGACTCTTACTTATGAGAACAAATCTCCCAACCTCGGTTTGGGGGCATGCTGTTTTACATGCCGCAACACTTATTCGTTTGAGGCCAACGAGTTACCATCAGTTCTCTCCTATGCAATTAGCTTTTGGCCAGCAGTCAAATGTCTCACATTTAAGAATATTTGGATGTGCGATATATGTACCCACTGCACCACCTAATCGCACCAAAATGGGACCCCAAAGAAAATTGGGGATATATGTTGGATATGATTATCCCTCTATAGTGACTTATCTTGAGATACAAACTGGAGATGTATTTAAAGCCCGGTTTGCGGATTATCATTTTGATGAATCAAAATTTCCAATATTAGGGGGAGAGAATAAGCTTCCTAAAAAGGAACTTAATTGGAATGCATCGTCCTTGATGCATTTAGATCCTCGATCATGGCAATGTGAACTAGAAGTTCAAAAGATTATACATTTGCAAAGAATAGCAAATGAATTGCCTGATGTATTTTCTGATACAAAGAGGATAACCAAGTCGTATATTGATGCCAGGGCATCTTTGCTAGTTTTACTAGCCATTTTTGTATGCTTTAGGTTAGTTTCATGCATTTTCATAGGCAATAAGCAAGTATTTGGATGAGAATTGTATGCATGCCTTGATTCAATCAAACATTGTTAATTATGTGCATTTTTATGAGATTTATGCAAGAATTGTTTGATGTTATGAATGATGCAAAATCTTGTGATTTAGCAAGGCTTTGATGCATGTGTTTGGTTGATGATAGGTGAAGCAAAGAACCCTGGAACAAGGAGGAAGTCACCAAGGGCGTTGCCAACTCTAGAAGGGCGTTGCCAATGCCAATGTGTGAAGCAATGAAGTGAGGAAGCCCTGGATGATAAGAGCCAGAGTGCACGTTGCTAACTTGGAGTGCATTGGCGTGTTTGGCAACAACTCAAGGCAACTTGGATGATGACTCTCCCACTCAAGCACGTTGCCAACGTTGGGATGCATAGGCGTGTTCAATGACAACGCCAAGCAGCAAGTATGGAGCCATGAGGAAGGCTCGAGCACGTTGTCAACTCCAGGATACATAGGCGTGTTCATTGGCAACGCATCATACAAGCAAGCTAGGCAACCTTGGGAATGAAGAGCACGTTGCTAACTTGGGAATGCATTGGCGTGCTCATCAACAACTCAGCAATGCTTGGAGCTAGGAAGCATACGTTAGCACGTTGGCAACTTGAAAGAACAAAGGAGTGTTTGCCAAAAACGCTGGAGAGCTGGACAGCCTGACCTTACCTCCTTCAATGGAGTATATCTTGAGCTACAAAACTCCAAATGAGGTGATTTCAACGGCATTTGAAAGTAGACATCCAGATATTTCCAACCATATATCATAGTATGGGGTTGGCATTCATTTGAAGCTTCAAAAGCCGGCTTCATTTAGAGCTTCAGAATCTGAGCACGTTGGCAACGCTGGAAACAAGGGCGTTTTCACCAAAAACGTGTGCGATTTTGGCAGCCTGACCCTGTCTCCTTCAAACGATCATAACTTGAGTTATAGAGATCCAAATTGAGTGCTTTCAGTTGCGTTGGAAAGCTGACATTCAGCGCTTTCCAACCATATATAATAGTCTATAGTGGAGCATGAAATGGAAGCTCGAATCAGAGTCATCTTTAGGCCCCAAAAACAAGGAAATGAGGTTGAAATTCAAGGAAGCATGAATGGGCCCTGGAGGGGAGCAGCGAGCACGTTGCCAACGTGCCAACAAGGGGGCGTGTTCAGCAACAACGCCAGCCCCATGTCTCAGCCTTGGGAGGTTTGGCACGTTACCAACTTGGAAGAGAGGGGCGTGTTCAGCAACAACTTCAATAAACTTGGCAGCCTGACCTTACCTTCTTTGAGGAAGCATAACTTGAGCTAGAAAAATCCAATTGAGATGATTCCAAGTGCATTAGAAAGAAGACACTCTGAGCTTTCCAATGATGTATGATAGTCCATATTGAAGCAGAGGATTGACACTCAAATTCTGGGCAACATTAAGCATGAAAGTAAAGTCAAGAAGAAGAAAAGCAAGTTGTTAGCAACAACTTGGGCTAGTAACGCCCAAGCACCAAGCTACCAGCCCAGGAAGTGTATTGGCACGTTGCCAACGTCCTTTGAACTGGTGTGTTTGCCAGTAACGCCAGGCCATTGGGCCAGAAGCAATGTGAATGAGCTCTTCTTCCTCTGTTTGACAAGAATTCCTTCATGAAGCTAATCCAAATCAAACAAGCAAAGCCCATAAATCTCAACCAATCAAGGCCACAAGAATCATCTAGAATAGTTAATTTTCATTTTGTTTGTAATTTTCTTTTAATTTCATTTCAATTTGTAATTTAGAAAAGCCTATATAAAGGCCATAGTTTCATAGATTGAAGGGGGAACGGAGGAGACCAATTTGGAATTCTGTGAATTGGCACACTCCATTAGGAGTGGGTCTTCGGACCCCTCCCCTCAAACACTCTTCTTCTCTTCTCTTCTTTTCTTCCTTAGTAGTAGTTCAATTTTAGTTTGTACTTTTCAATTATAAATTTTGAAGTTCCAATTTCAGTTTTGAATTCTAAATCTTCACCTTTATTTTTCTGCACTTTAGTTTTCTACAATTTCGTTTTCATTTGAGAGCAATGACCACTTAATTCCCTCTACATTTGGGAAAGGAGCTCTGTTTCAATTTTGATTGAATTGATGTTTCTTTCTCCTTCTCAATTCAAGTGGTTCATCTAAAAGGAAACTCTTGTTCTTCATAGATTCAATCACCATCGAGAGAGGGATTAATCTATATGAATTATGTGGTGAATTTGAGAAAGGAGCTACATAATTCAGTTTAGAGTTCATCCTTTCATGATTTCCTTGATCAATACACTTTGGTTGGTATGTGAGATGTAACCTCCCTTAGTTGAGATTCTGGAAATTGTGTGGCTTGGATTAGAAATTGAACTTCATCTCTTCTCATGAACAATTAGATCACGAGAGTGGCAATTGGTTGTGTTGAGAGAAATTGAGTTACCAAGAGATTGGGACTCAATTACCCACAATTTGCCATGGATCTATCTTACATGATTGACAAGGAGTGAGACCCATTGATTCATGAGGAATCAACATCTCCAATCCCTTGTGTTTTCCATCTTTACTTTCCGTCATTTACTTTCTAGCAATTTACTTTCCTGCACTTTACTTTCTTGTACTTTTCATTCCTTGCAATTTATTTTCCAGCACTTTACTTTTATGTCATTTACTTTTCTTGCACTTTATTGCTTTCTTTTAATTTCTAGCCATTTACATTTATTGTTTGCTTATCACTCCAAAATGATTGTCTAACTAGAATAATCAACTAACTATTGATTATTTAATCCTTTAATCCTCGTGGGATCGACCTCACTCTTAGTGAGTTTTATTACTTGATACGACCCGGTATACTTGCCGGTTGTACGTGAAATTAAATTTTTACGTATCATATATACCAGCGGAAAATGCCCCAATTCGAATTGATGTCCCAGTTGGACAAATTGCCACCGAAGCAAATACACGCCATAAGCGTGGCAGGTTTGTCGGTTCCAAAGACAAAAATCCTCGAAAGAGAAAAGAGGTAAATACGATCCCTGTTGAAAAAGACATAGTAAAGACAGCTGCAGTTGTCCAAAATTCTGATATAGTTTTAACGCCAAAAGACGTTCAGGTACCTGAAAATTGTGAAAATGATGAGATCTCGATAAATTATGTCTTTACATGAGAGAAATGAGACCGAAATAAGACAATTGTCAATGAAATATTTGCATATAATGTGGCATTAAATATCATGCATGAAAATAAGGATCTTGAGCCAAGATCAGTCGAAGAATGTCGACAAATAAATGATTGGTCAAAATGAAAAGAAGCCATGAAGGCTGAATTAGACTCTCTTTGGACCTGTAGTCCGTACACCTGTAGATATAAAACCTGTTGGATACCGATGGGTATTTGTGAGAAAACGAAATGAGAAAAATGAAGTTGTGCACTACAAAACCCGACTTGTGGCACAAGGTTTTTCACAAAGGCCCGGTATAGACTATGAAGAAACGTATTCCCCTGTAGTGGATGCGATAACATTGCATTATCTGGTCAGTTTATCTGCATATTGTAAACTGCATATGTATTTAATGGATGTGGTAACAGCCTATTTATACGGATCATTAGATCGGGATATCTATATGAAAGTCCCTAAAGGACTAAAGATATCTAAACCATCCAATGAATATTCACAAGGGTTATACTCGGTCAAATTGCAAAGATCTTTATATGGTCTGAAACAATCTGAACGAATATGGTATAATCGTCTTACTGAGTATCTGGCCAAAAATAGATTCAAGAATGATGATATTTGCCCATGTATTTTCATAAAGAAATCTACATCAGGATTCATTATAATTGCTGTATACGTTGATGATTTAAATATCATTGGGACTCCTGAAGAGATTCTAACAATTATAAAAACTCTAAAAGAAGAGTTTGAGATGAAAGATCTTGGAAAGACTAAACTTTGTCTCGGCCTGCAGATCGAGCATACAAAAGACGGGATCTTTATTCATCAAACAACATATACAGAAAAGATCTTAAAGAGATTTTATATAGATAAGTCACATCCATTAAGTACCCCAATAATTGTAAGATCCTTAGATGTGGAAAATGATCAATTCCGTCCTAAAGAAGAGAATGAAGATATCTTGGATCCTAAAGTACCATATCTTAGTACCATTGGAGCACTAATGAATCTTGCTAATAATACACGACCCGATATATTATTTTCTGTGAACTTACTAGCAAGTTATAGTTCATCTCCAACCAAAAGACATTGGACCGGAATCAAGCAAATTTTTTGATATCTTCATGGAACGGTTGATATGGGATTGTTTTATCCCTATGGATGCAAGTCACTATTAGTTGGCTATGCAGATGCTGGGTACTTGTCTGATCCACATAAAGGGAGATCTTAAACAGGATATCTGTTCACATATGGTGATACAACTATATCATGGAGGTCCATAAAATAGACAATTGCAGCAACCTCCTCTAATCATGCTGAAATACTAGCGATACATGAAGCTAGTCGCGAGTGTTTTTGGCTCAAGAGTTTGATCCAATATATTCTGTCATCATGTGGACTGATTGATCATAAGATAGCTCCAATGGTCCTGTTTGAAGACATGCATTGCTCAACTTAAAGGCGGATACATCAAAGGTGATAGAACAAAACATATTTCTCCCAAATTCTTCTTCACTCATGATCTTCAAAATCAGGAGACAATTGATGTCCAACAAATTCGCTCAAGTGACAATCTGGCATATTTGTTCACAAAGTCACTCCCAAAATTCTCCTTTAAAAGATTGGTACATGAGATTGGGATGCGCCGATTTTGAGACATTAAATGATGTCGGCAAGAGGGGGAGACTGTACTCTTTTTTCCTTGGTCAGGTTTTTTCCCAATGGGTTTTTCTTGACAAGGTTTTTAATGAGGCAGTCCCCATCACTAAAAGATATTGTACTCTTTTTCCTTCACTAAAATTTTTTTTCTATTGGATTTTTCTTTAGTAAGATTTTAACGAGACAATAATCCTAAATTGTCATTCAAGGAGGAGTGTTGAGATAAGGATGTGGATGACTACGTGGACTAACCCTCTCAATATTAAAGGAACCTCTCTCCAAGACAATCAAAATAAATAAAGTTTGAAAATCAAGTCTTGTTATATGTATATATAAGAGGAGCTACAGTTGAAGTAATACACATCAATAAAAACAATCTTCTCTTTTTTTTACTATGCAAATATTTTCTCTCTCTTTTATCTCTCTTTAGCTTTAAATTACATTATCTATAATATTAGTAAATATAGAAATTACTTATATTATAGTAAAATAAAAATATATTTATATTTTTTTATTTTATATTTATTATAACTTCCTTATTTATTTTACAACATATTTTTATTAATTTCTTATTTGTATGTATTTTGCATTATTAGGTAAAATTCTGTTTAAAAAAAAAAAATCGTCTTTGTGTGTGTGCGCAGCTCTTTGTATAGGCACACTCTCAAACATGGCCTCTGCTGACAGCACCCGCATAATCGGTGCGTCCGCATCCCTTCCACCTTCTCGTCACTTTTCCTTTCTTCTTCTCTGAGCCAACCATTCACCCTCATCCTCTTCATCTTCTTCACCAATATCATCATCCATCCCTGTCTCAGCCTCCTACCACCGTACCACCACCGGCGACTCAACCCAGCCGCCGCACCCTTTTCGGTGCCCCAACCCGTTCCAGCTCGCTCTCCTTCTCTCACTGAACAACGAACCTGTCTCCGTCTCCATGGCCATCGTCACTGAACCTCCAGCCACCCGCCACCAGGACCGCCGGCGACCGCCGCAGTCGCCGTGCCCCTCACCCCATCTCTCCTCCCTGTCTCAGCTTCACCTTCTTCTTCTCCTCGCCTTCCCTCCGCCGAGATCCCCCTCTTCGCGCCGGCAACCCTTATCGCCGCCAGCGCCACACCGCGCTCTGCAACCGCGGCTTTCTCCTTCTCTCTTCCTTCTCTTCCCCTTCCCCGTTTCCCGTTCACACCTCTCCGCGAAGCCCAGAACCCACCGCGCTCCCTTCCCTCTGTCCGAACCCTAGCTCCCCGAACCACCACCGCGAACCACCGTAGCCTCCACCATCACCTTCGCGCTAACCCATAGCCCACCTTCCGCACCAGCAATTTCCTCTTCTCCTTCCCAGTGCGTCTCAACACCTTCCCTGCCTCAGCTCCCTCACTGAACTGAACAGAAGCTTCAGCCCCTGGCCGAGCCTTTCTCCCCTGTTTCTCTTCACTGCCTGCAACAACCAGAAGGGGGCAAAGCCCTGTCTCCACTCCACTGCCCCTTCCCCACTGCCACTACGCCAGCGTCGCCACTAGACCACCTCTGGGCCGGCATCCCTCTGCTTCTGTTTCCCCTTCTCCTGTCCCTTCCCTTTCTCTGTTCTGTTTCTGCCCTTCCAGGTTCCATTCTCTATTCTGTTTTCTATTCCCTTTTCTGTTTTCTGTTAGCTTAGTTTAATTTTTGTTGATTAAGTTAGTTAGAAATGCATGTGTAGTTGATTAGGTGGTTAGAGAATCTGAGCTGGATAGAGGATTTAGGGTTGTTTTGATTGATAATGTTGTTTGGAATGCTGCTGTCTCTCTAATTTTCCTTGGCTTGTTTGTTGCTGGATGATTTGTCCTGTGCTTATTTAACTTGTGCATTGCTGCTGTTTTGGGTTACTGCTGGATTAATTCACTGCTGTTCGGGTTGCTCATTTATGATGGAATCACTGATTCTGATTTGATTTTTTCTTGTTGAATTGATGGTTAAATTGCTCGAGTTCATTTGGTTAGTTGTTTGACTGATTTTCTGTTGAACTTCTGAGATATTGCTGATGGGAGTGTTGAATTATTGTTGCTGGAAATCTGCTGTTGAGTTTGGTTGAAAATTTTCTTGATTGTGTGGAGATTCGCTGATTTACTGCCATTTTTATGACTTTTGAGGCTGAAATTGACGGGATAAGGTGTGATTGTTGCATGTTTAATTGTCTGGAATTGTTTAGATCATTTGGATACTTGTTACTTCATTGCGTTAAAGTTGTTTTTGCTAAAACTTTGCTGCTGTTAGGTTGCTTTGGAGTAGGATTAGTATAAGTTCATAGATAATTAATCATGCTATTATGCTTCTTAAGTTTGAATTTCATTTGGCTTGAACTGGCTTAACTGAATTGCTGCTGAAGTCTTCTTTCAATTTTGCACTTGACTGTTTGAATTCAGATTGCCTGCTTGTTAAATGGTTCATTGTTTTGGTGCTATATTTTTTTTCTTGCTGTATTTTGGCTCACTTTCTGATTTCCTTTGAAAACATACATGGTTTTTGTGTTTTTAATTGTCAATGCATTCATAGGAAGTCTGAATTGATTGATTGAGTTTGGGAAATAGGCCAATTTCCTGTTGAAATGCTGCCGGAATTTATCTTAATCTGTTTTCAATATTCATCTTTGATTCAATTAATTGATTGAGTTGGTATTTCATTGCTTTTGGTTTTCAACTGTTGTTAACTCAATTGAGTGACTATCCGGCTGATTGCTTCTTTGTTTTGGTTGTTGAATGTTGAGGTTTTTGCATTCACTACGCCGCTGCTATTCTATTTGATTGCCCAATTAAGCTGCATTGTGTTGTTTGAGCAAACAAGTTCTATTTGACGAATTTCTGTGTCAAAATAGACCCTTGTTTGCTACATGATCTCTGATTGCCTCAAGAACTTCTTTGCAAGTTTTGGTCATGCTTCTAACTTTCTTTGCTTACTTGTGATGTTAATTTACTTCTATGCATTGAATAGTTCAAGTGAATTTTTAAATTGACCATAAACTTGGAATTCTTTGGAAAATTTGAGCCTCTTTTGCATAAAGTCACAAGTTTGAAGGTTTTAAATCTAAGTGGCTGAATTGATTCATTTTATTTTTGCCTAACTTTCATCAAGTCACTTAGATCATGAGGTTTTCAAGTCTTGTTTCAACTTGTGAGTTTTATGCCTTATGGAATTTGGTGTCTAAATGTTCTTTGGCTTACTTGTTTCTCTATGTTTCTAACTTTGTCAACACCAAATTGCTTCAAATTATGCTAATTTACTTGTGATTGATGTTTACTTGATTATATGCTCTACACATACATGTGCATCAGTTGTTTTGGCATCTTGATTTTTTTTTTGAGAAGTGAATAGAAACTTGCTTGTTTTGAAATTTTTGAAACACTTAGGAATTAAGGAACTTGTGACTATGCACCCAACTTTTGATTTTTTCTTCCATTTCTTTTACTAATTTTTCCCTTCTTTTTACATAACTTTTAACCATTATTTTCTTTTTCAACTAACTTTTTCTTTTCTTAACATACCTTTTGACTATTTTTTCTTTCTTTTCTTTTTCCCAACTAATTTTTTCTTTTTCTTCATATAACTTTGACTTTTCTTTTCCTTTTCAACTAACATTAATTTTTAACTTCTCTTTTCTTTTTTTTCAACTAACTATTTTCTTTTTACTCACTTAACTTTTAACTTTCCTTTTACCTTTCAACTAACAATAACCTCTAATTGTTTTCTCTCTCTTTATGCATAGTAACAATGCTCCTTCCTTCTTTTATTCTTTGATAAACAAGCAAGTTAACTTTCCACAAGTCCTGAATTTGATTGGAAGTTGTTTGTGTTTGATTTAATTTGACTCTCATGTATGCTTCCATTCAAATTTACATTATCTGTTCACTTCATATATATATGCTGTTTTGTGATTCAGTTTTCTGCTTATGAGCATCTAAGGAGGAGGAGGCCTAGCGTGATGAACCGGAGGAGGCATGGGACAGTAGAGGTGATGCAGTGACGATCCCTTCCACTCCGCATGATCGTGAGCACCGAGGATGGTGATACATTTTAAGTGTGGGGAGGTTGTGCATCTTCAGCAAGCGCATTTTGGGTGACAAGCTTTATTCCGAACACTTTTAGTTTAGTTTCTTTTTATACTTTTTAGTTGTTTTGTATATATTTTATCTTTTGAAAACCTTTTTACTTAGTTTATTGTACTTTCTTAGTTTATTGCACTTTCTAATTTTGCTTGTACATAACTTAGTATTACATTGTAGTTATGCATATTTTGGCATTTTGCTCTTAATCTTGGCTTTTACATATGCTTTTTAGTTTTTTAGCTATGATTGTGATTTTGGATGATGTGATGATTGCACCTTGTTTGATTTTCTATATACTTGCTATTTTGGTTTGATTGAAATTAGGAATTAAACTTAGGATTTTTTTACTTTTTCCATCCAATCACATTATATACATATAGAATAAATGTTAGTCAATTTAATGAAATTTCTAAAGAACTTACTGTTTATAAAGGGCATTGAAATTCAAATTGAATTGAGTTGAAATTCTTTGAAACTTGCATGATTCATACATTGTGGAATATGGTTTGAGTTAAAGAACATACAACTTGTGAGATTTTGAGCCTTATTGTGTGGTTACGCTATTTGACCACTTATTTTATTTTTGTGTGTGCTCTTCTCTATGAATGCAATCTTTAGTTTGTTTAATTCTATATATCTATTGTTTAATGTATTTTTATGCATTTATGTGATTGAGGCTATCATTTCTTTATAGCTCACTCTATCCAAATAGCCTACCATTTCATTCACCTTTGTTTGCCACTTTGAGCTTATGAATACCCCCTTTTTGTTCTTTATTTTGCCACATCATTAACCTTAAGCGAAAAAGAATGAAATGCCCTTTATTTGAATCTTTGAGTAGCTTAAGTTAGTGAGTGTGTGTGATGTTTAAGTGTGGGGAAATGTGGGAACATTAGTAGATAAATATGTGTTTTATTCTTGTTGAAAAATCTTGGAAATTTTGGTGCATACTCATGTAATATTATAGAAATCATATGCATTGATGAATTGGTATATATATTATTTTCTTGAAAAAAAAAAGAAAAAAAAAGAAAAAAATGAAAAGGGGACAAAATTACCCCAATGAAAAATTCAATAAGAGTCAATGCATATGTGATGAATTAAATTAAAATGCATGAGTGTGTATTTGTAAAAGTGAGATTTTGGGTAGCTAAGTTGATATTAGAAGTTTATAGGTTGTGTGTGTTAGGTGATAATTTAGGCCAATCAAAGATTCAAATGCAAGCTCACTTAATTATATATATATCCTTATCTTTACCCTTAGCCAAGGTTGCGAGAACCGAACCGGTCACTAAACCGGTTGAGTGACTGGTTCAATGGTTCAAAGGTTCAACCGGGGTTCAACTCGGGTTCAACCGGTATAATTAAATATAAAATAAAATTATTAAAAATTTAATATATAATTTTAAATATTTAAATTTAGTAATTTTTAAACTAATTAAATTTAAAATTTTATAATTTTACATAATAAATTATTCATAATTTATAATTAAAAGTTCATAAATAACTTTAAACATCAATCTTTATAACTAATAAAAATCAAAATGCACTTAAATGACAAAGAAATAATGTTCAACCACAAACAATTATTCCAATTTCATAAAAATTATAAAAATAAAAAATATCAATAGAACAAAAAAAATTAACAATAAAAATTATAATGTTCTACAATAGCAATATCAAATTTGTTGAATACAATTGCTTGTGATTTCTCCTTCTCATTCTCCTACAAATTTTCAAACCACATCAATTGGAAAAATCAGTACAAAAACAAAGAATAACAACAAATACACTAAATATTCATAATCATAAATGATATAAAGCAAGAGTTATTATTATTATCCACTTGCATTGAGAATTTCACCAACATTGAAACTAGAAACTTTGACAAACCCAATACAAAGGAACTTGATTGGAATTTTCAATGCAAAACAATTTAAAACACTCTTTCCAGCATACTTCAAAGTTCAAAGAAGAGTATAAATTTGAACAAAAAATGTCTAAGAAAAAAATGTAATTTGTGCTCCTGAAAGATGTGAAATGATGAAAAACAATTTACCATACCACCATCAACAATTCAGATTCAGCAAAAATCAGCAACCAAAATTAACTCAGAATCAGAAAAACCAGCATAAACAACTCAGAATTAACATAAACAACTCAGAATCAGAAAAAAATTCTAGCATTAACAATGTTCATCAACAACGCAGAATCAAAAATATCAACGACCAACAACTCAAAAATCAGAATAAATAAAAATTAACAAAATAACCAAAAATAAATTGAGGTAGTAGTGCTTACCGGCGGCGAGGGAGGAAAGAAGATGACGGCGCGGTGAATACTCCGCAGCCGAGCAGAGAGACACGTCGCAATGAGAAAGAGAGAGACAGAGAGAGCTTGGAGCCTCGAATAGAGAGAGGGAACTCAAAGAGAGAGATGGGTACCAACAAATCGAGCAGAGACGACGATGGAGAAGCCTTCACCGCGGCGTTGCCAACAGTTCCGAGCAAGCACTCAACGTCGGGGAGAAGAGGATCGAGAAGTGAGCAGACCTTCCACGAGCGAAGATGGCACCCAAGTCTGTCTCTGCCGGCAGCGACAACACCGTCTATCGGAAGAGAAGAGCTCGGCGATGGGATGGGGCTGGGTTCCTACCGCCGTTAGGGTTTGGGTTTTCCCGCAGAGAGAGAGGAGAGAAAGGGGCAGGGGTGGGTAAAGGTTCTGAACCTTTGAAAATTTTTTTTAACATATATATATATATATATATATATATATATATATATATATATCATTGAACCGGAAAAAAACCGAACGGTTTTGACGGTTTATCGATTAACCGTCGGTTTGACCGGTTTTTAAGCTGGTTTTTTGCAGGACGGTTCTTCACAGCAACCGAACCGGACAAATGACCGATTCTCGGTTAATTCGGTCGAACCGGCCGGTCCGGTTCGGTTTTCAGAACAATGCCCTTAGCTCCATTATAACGTTGAAAAGACCTCATGATTTTTGCATATGTACATTAAGTTTGTGTTGATTGGTTAGATGAAGAACAAACTTTAGAAATCATGATTAGAGGAGAATTGAGTGGATTGATGCTAAACACTTGAGTGATTAGAGTGCATATACATATCCGGTGAGGGTTTAATAACTCAATTCCATATTTCCACCTTTGATCATTATTATCTTGCAAGTTTGTTAAAATACTTTATATGACTCAATTCAATTGTGAATAGGATTTGGTTATAATTGCCTTAGCCCTTGATTGTGTATAGATGCTTTCTTGAAAATTGATTTATTTGGACTATATATATATATATATATATATATATATATATATATATATATATATATATATATATATATATATATATATATATATAGTTACATACATATAGGTAGATTGCATATAGATAGTACATTGAATAATTGTTGATTCCCCTTCTTCTCTTCTTTTGGTACAGCATGAGAACATGCTATTGTTTAAGTGTGAGGATGTGATGAATCCACATTTTATGATATTTATTTGCTCTAATTTGGTGGATTTCATCAGCTTTTCTTGCATTTATCCATTGAAATAACATAGTTTCATAATTTCTCTCTAAATTGTTCTTGAAAGTGAAAACATGTTTTTTAAACTTTATAATTGCTAAATTTTATTCATTTTAATTCCATTTGATGTCTTGATGTGTTTGTTGAGTAATTTCAGACTTACAAGACAAGTATGGATTGAAGAAGTAGAAGGAAGCATGCAAAATGGGAGAATTCAAGAAATGAAAGATTTGTAAAGCTGTCAGCCCTGACCTCTCGGTACTAAAGTGATCATAACTTCAGCTACAGAGGTCCAAATAAGGCGGTTTCAGCGGCAATGGAAAGCTAACGTCCGGAGCTTCAAAATGATATATAATTTGCTATAGTGGACACAAGTTGAAGTGTGCGTACGCACACAATTTGTTCGTACGCACAAGTCAGAAAACAGCAAGTGTGCGGACGCACACATCTGTGCATCTGCACATGTCCTGGCACGTGAGCTCATTAACTGGAAATCGCTGGGGGCGATTTCTGGGCCTCCAAAACCCAATCTAACTCATTTCTGAAACTATTTTAAGCCAAATTGAAGGAAGATGAATGGGGCACTTAAGTTTAGATTTTTACATATTTTTGTTAGTTTTCTAGAGAGAGAAGCTCTCCTTTCTCTCTAGAATTAGGGTTTTTAGCTTATTCTCTCTTTAATTTCTCTCTTTAATTCTTATTTTGATGTAGTTTCATTTATGTTTCCAAGCTTTGTTATCTTAGTTCTCTTAGTTCTTCTTAATTTCTCTTTTATGTCATTTTCATTTTATGAACACTCTTGTCACTTTTAATTTCATTTAATGCAATTTTGATATTTTGTTTCTCTTTAATGCTTATTTGAGTTGTTATAATCATTTTATTGCAATTGGTAGTTTTAGAATTTATTATTATTGTAATTTAATATGTTTTATCCTTTTTTGAATGTTAGGTGTTTGATAAAATGTCTCCTTTAGCTTTTGCCTAACTTTTCACACTCTTGGCTTGTAATTGAATAATTAGGTGATATTGAGTCATAGATGTCCATTTAATATTGTGCTTAGGATTGTTAATTAATTTGGTTTTTCTTGACGCTAATCTTTTACTAAGCTAATTAGTGAGTTGATTAGGACTTAGGGATTGAGATTAATTATGCCTAGTTGACTTATCTTTGATGTAGGGTTGACTAATTGAGATTAATTCTTAGCAATTATTATGTTTGTGGTCTATGATTATGATGGGAATCCTCAATTCCCCAATCCTTGCCAAGAGTCCTTTTTGTCACTTGAATTCTATTTTTGATATTGCTTGCTTTGAGTTTTAATTTCCTTGCATGCTAAGTTACTTTCTTGCCTCTTCATTTCATTCCTTGCCATTTACATCTCTTGCATTCTAATTTCTTGTCAACTGGCATCAAACCCCTTGCTTTCCTCATAACCAATAATATGACATTTAATTGCAATTTCTAAGGAGAACGACCCGAGAGTCTAAATACTCTTGGTTATTTGTTTTGTATTGTGACTTATTCTTTGAATTAAACTTTGATGTAGAGAGATAGTTGTTGATTTGGCTATACTTAACAAATGATTTCTATTTCAATAAATTCCGAATCAATGACAAATTCTCGCTCATCATCCGGCTATGTGTATGCACAAGATACTACTTGAGAAAGTTACTAAACCGGTAGTGCAACCACAAAGGTGGCTCAATCTAACTATGGAAGAGGTGGTCCAAAAAGAAGTTATGAAGCTCTGGAAAGCCTGGATAATTTATCCAATTTTTGACAGTCCATAGGTGAGTCATGTGCAAGTGGTTCCCAAGAAGGGAGGCGTAATAGTGGTCAAGAATGAGAAGAATAAATTTATTCCTACAAGAACCGTCATGGGGTGGCATATGTGCATTGACTACAGGAGGGTCAACATAGTCTGAAGAGAGAGATACCCACCATGATGACTGAGGTGGTTCAATTTCTTTTCCAATTCTTATTTTCCTTCTGCTATTATTATATTAATTTTCTTTTTTATATTTAATTTATATATCCTTTGCATGAGTCTTAGTAATTCCTAGTTTTCTTAGCTTAGTTTAATTAGGTTTCAATTCAAGAATGTCTCGTTTATCATGATCTGAGCTTGAATTATAAGAAAAAAAAGAGAGAAGCAAGATAAAAGTGGTGTATGATGTATGCGCATCATGTTGTGTTTTTCTATACTTTTTCATATAAAAATTAATGCATAATACTTAATTATGGAGTATTTTGGTGCTTAAGTTGTATATTGCTTTGATCTTTTGATTTGATGAATTTTATCGGAAGTGTGGCTGGCGTGCCTGGGAAGTGGCACGCTGGGCCAAATTTTCTGCAAACATGCCAGGGTGACCTCCTCACCTTTGAAAGAGCATAACTTGAAAGCTAGCATTAGAAAGCTGACTTCTAGAGCTTTCCTAAGATATATAATAGTATATAGTGGACATTCAGTTTGGAACGCGAACGACCCCATATTTCAGCGTTGCAAAGGCTAGCATGTCTAGCATAGTGTGTCCAGCATGGGAATTCTACACACCTTTGAATTTGCACTCCCAGTGGCACCATTTTTTGTGCTGGCGTGTAGACTGCCATAGGGGAGAAGTGGCATGTTGGGCCACAACTCCAGAAAGCAATTTTCATTCAAAACGGGCTTGCCAATCAAGTGGCACTTGAACCACACGCCAACTTTCATCTGCAGCCTCCAACCTTCAACCAAGCCCACTCCAACCTTCATTCAAGCCACAATTTCCAACCAATCAAAGACACAATAATTATCTAGAAGTATTTTGTTAAATTACATTTAATTGTAATTTGAATTTCATTTGAATTTGTAATTTAGGATAGTCTATAAATAGGATACACTCCACACTTCACACCAAACCCTTGGGAGGGGAGTCTTCGGACTCTCATTCCACTCTTATTCTCTCTTCCTTTCTTCCGCCTTCATTCTTATACATTTTGTATTTTTCTTTTTATTTATGAATATCTAACTCTCTTCAATTGGAAAAGAGAACTCTATTGCAATTTAATAAATTAATTTGTTTTCATTCTTCATCTTCAATTATTCTTTTATTGCTTCTTTAGAAAGATATTCGATCTTCATTTTAATTATTTAAATTCTATCGGAAGAGGAATTGAATCTAATTGAATTCTATGTGAGCCTTGAAAAAGGAATCATAGAATTATGCTTGAAGTTCTTTCTCACAGTGGTTATGAAATTGGATTTGGGATTGATACGTGACATATAATCATCTCAATAATTGATTCATAAAATTGTGTTTCTCTAAATTAGAGACCAATCTTCATCTCTTCTCATGAACACTTATATCAAAGAATTAGAAATTGCTCAAGTTAAAAGAGACTGAATTGTCAAAAAATTGGAATTCAATCACTTATGATTTGCCAAGAGATCAATAAATGTATGATTGAAGTGGAGATGAGAACTATTGATCCTAAGAATTCAACATCTCTTGATCCCAATGTTATTTTCATTTTTCATTCTTGTTATTTACTTTCCAGTTATTTACTTTCTTGCACTTTAATTTCTAGCACTTTACTTTTCTGTCATTTACTTTCTTGTCATCTTATTGCTTCCATTTACTTTTTCTTTAAGTCATTCACATTTCTTGTTTGCTCATCACCCAATTATGATCATATAATTAGAATAATCAATTAGCTATTACTTGCTCAATCCGTTAATCCTCGTGGGTTCGGCACTCACTCACAGTGTGTAAATTTGGTATCAAGTTTTTGGCATCGTTGTCGGGAATTAAGTGTGATTAACAAACTACTACTTGATTGATTACCTAGATCATACACTTTTAATTCTTTCTTTTCTTTTCGTCATCCAACTATTTGTGATATTGCCTTACTTAATTTTACTTTCAAATAATTTGGCATGTGATTGCATATGATAAGTTTGGTGTTGCCATGTAACAACTTGATTTCCAAATCTTCACTAGGTACTTGCATCATTTTAAAATGAAAGTGTCACACCAAGTTTGGTGTTGCAACTTACCTATCATGCAATGTACTATGCACAACCCACTTATTAATGCAATCGCATTGTTTATATTTCTTATGGCTTTTATTATTATTTTTAGTTTTACTTGCTTAAATACATGCATTACTTACATCATAGTTTCAAGAAATTCATGATTAATTCACAATCCCATCACCAGTATTCTCTTGTTGCTTGAGGATAAGCAATCATTCTAGGTTTAGTGTTAGAGGGAGAGAATATAAGGAAAATGACAACAATAAAGATGAACTACAAGGTAGTTAAGTTCCTTTTTCTCTTATTTGTTTCATGTACTTTCAATTGCATGATTGTCTTTCACTTCTTGTATATGCATGTATGTTCTTCCTCTAGATAAGCATAGTATAATTTTGAATTGTAACATGTTGCTTTTACATCATAATTACCATCTTGAAATTTGTGAGTCAAAGCAATTAAGCATCATTGTAACACCCTACCACACAGAGCCTTATGCTTAAGTCGTAAAACAGAGGTGGCAAAGTATTACGACCTCTAAAAGAAAAGACTTATAAAAATATAGTTGAAAGAAAAAGGTTAAGTACTGAAATCGTCCCTAAGGTCTGGGGTGAAAATCAAAATTGTCCCCAACCTTTTTTTGTTATTAAAATCATCCTCAACGTTACAAAACGTTATAAAATTGTCCTTTCCTATTTTTTGGACCAAATTACCCTTAACTATTAATAATAATAATAATATTAAAAAAATAAAACCCCACCCCACCCACACCCAGCATCTCTTCGTCTCTCCCTCCACCCCAAACCCACCCCCCATTTCCCTTCCTCCTACTCTCTGACTCTCCACCCCAAATCCCATCCCATCCCATCCCATCCCATCATCATCATCAGTTCCCACTCCCTCACCCCCTCACTGTAACCCCCACCCCCTCATGCTGTCGTTTCGGCTGCCTCGGAGGTGCACCCGTCGCCGCCCCTGCGTCCAACCCACAGCCACCGGCCGTCGTAAGCTTGCATGGAGGCACTGCCGCTGCCGTCCAGCTCCCGACCCTTCACCGCTGCCTCTGCTTTTCTGCTTTTGCTTTCTACCTTTTGTTTCTACTTCTGCTTCTATTTTTATTTTTGTTGTTGCTTCACTATTGTTGATTCACCCTTCACAATTGTTGATTCACCCTTCACAATTGTTGTTGTTAATTTATTATTGGTGATACTGATTCTGATTATAGTAAATTAGTAATTGCTTCTGATTATAGTAATTGCATGATGATGATTTGGCTATGGTGGCAGTGGTGATGGTAGTGATTATAGTAATTCCTTTTCTTTCTCTGTTCTTCATTCTTCATATTTTTCTTTTTTTAATTTTTGAAGAACATATATATGATTGATGATGGATTGTTGCTAATTTTGTGATTGTTGTTGTTGCTAAATTTTTTATTTATTTTGTGGTTAGGGGTAAATGATGAGGGAGAGTAAGAGTCTTGGGGAGGGAGGGAGAGAGAAAGAGGCTTGGTGATGAAGAAGGGAATTGGGGGTTATTGGGTTAGTGGTGATGAAGAAGTGGGTGAGGGGGTGAGGGAGTGGGGTGAGGGGTGGGGGTTACGGTGAGGGAGTTGGGGGGGTGGGTGGGTTAGGTTTTATTTTAATTTTTTAATTATTTTTATTATTTAATAAGGGTAATTTGGTAGAAAAAATAAAATTTAAGTAGAAAAGGACAATTTTATAACGTTTTGTAACGTTGAGGATGATTTTAATAAGAAAAAAAAGGTCGGGGACGATTTTGATTTTTGCCCCAGACCTTAGGGACGATTTCAGTACTTAATTCTTGAAAGAAATTATATTTAGGAGCCTTGAAGAATAAGCTAAACAAAAGCGAAAACAGAAAATCGTTTCACACTCGCGTGGATAATCGTAAAACAGATAGGTAAGATCAAAAGAAGGCTAAAAACGTAATGATACAGATCAGAGTTCCAAACATAGATATCAAGCTCCAGAATCGACCTGCGAAGCTAAGGCCGGCCAGAGTATGTAATTATATATATTTATACAACCCAAAATATAACTCAAACTACAAAATGAACACCTGTTTCTCCAAGTCAACCTCTAGGAGGGAGAAACATAAAATATATACAAAGGAGAATCTATATACATATATACATAGCATAACAACAAAATACAACATCCCATAATAACCACACTTCGCTTGCTCAGGAAACTCCAGATGCTCAGCGAGGTGCCTCTCGACCTGCATCTGAAAAATAACAGAATATATATAAAATGAGAACCGGAGGTTCTCAATATGGTAAAGATGCCTGCGTAGTTAATCTAAATGGTCCCAGGAAAGCCAGAGGCATTTCTCGAACTTTGACACTCAGATTTAAGCTTAAAGACCCAACTAAACCAGAAATTAAGTAAGTTATCTAAGTTATTCAAGTTCTAAATCTAACATTAACTTAACACTTTACTTTCTGTCTCCTCCAATCCTCCGAATTACCGGTGGAACAACCCCCGTTCACTCCTCCACCAAGAGAGAATTTCTTAGAAGTATATACATACAATTCAAACAAAGAAAACACAGATAGAGGTACAATTACATACAAAAGCATATGATGTATGCCTGTCCTATGGTTGATGAGTCTCATCTGTCGGTTATATAGTCAACCTGACATGTCCTGGTAGTTAACCATTAGACAGTCCCTCTGTGCGCGCATTCCCAAGCTTAAAAATAATATCTATGGAGTCAAACTCCATGCTCAATAATATAATATTCAATATATATATGTGTGTGTGTGTGTGTGTGTGTGTGTGTGTGTGTGTGTGTGTGTGTGTGTGTGTGTGTGTGCATACTTGTAAGAACCCAAGTTTTTATGAATAAAATCATTTAAATACCCAAATTAAATTCTAAAAATTTAGGATGAGAATTTGGAGATTTAAATATGATTTTTGGACTCAGTGGGTCTTTATGAGTCAGAAAATGTGTTTTCTACGAAAAATCGTGAAAGACCGCAAACCGGCAGTCAAACCGGTTGAACTAGTCCAAGTCTGCTCGGTGCTGTGCGAGAAGCAGTGAAAATAGCCAAAAACCTTAGAAAAATATTAGAGATGGAAAATCGAGCGTTAGTGTTAAAGGTTTGGCCCAAAGTTGGGCCGAACGGGCTAAAAATGCTAACAGGTTGGACCGGGACCAAGTTAGGCCCAAGCCCAACATATATAAGGGTTCATTAATGAACCCAAACACTCATAACACACCCAAACACACACACACACACACACACACACACACACACACACACACAACTGAGAAAGGAAGGGAGAAGAAACCCCCATGGTTACTATTCATCATTTTCTTCCCAAGCTAATATCTTAAGCTATAGAGCTTCGATCACCGCACCGTTTGCGGCTACGCGTTCCTTGTGAGGAGCTCTACAAAATCTATCCAAGAAACTATTGAGGTAATCACTAAATCTTCTCAGTTCTCCTCTTCAAAATTTTGGGTATTTAAGGTTTTTGAGTAAGTGAGTTTTTATCATTTTGGATGTTTAGGTTCACCCTAATCCTTGCCTAGCATTGGATTTTGACTTCCAAAGCTATTGGAAAAGGTAAGAGACTTTGAAATCTTATGAAATTTTAATTTATGTTGAGCTCTAGGTTGATTTATGACGGTTTGTGCATATATAGTTTGATTATTGTGAGTTTGGAGCATGTTGGTGCTTGTTGGAGTTACATTGGTGGTTGAATTTTGGTTGAAAGCTCATTTGGTTCATAAAGAGAATCGGCCAAGGTATGGTTTTGGTTTCCTCTATGTAGTATATAATATTCATGGACACTTAGACTAGCGACTCATAGAATAGGTTTGGATTTGAATGGTTGTTAAGTTGTTGAATGATGGCATATGATAATTTTTTATGATTTGATGAATGTTGAGTTTAATTGTCATGCCTGATGTGGATATGATGAGGATGAAGGATTGTGAATTTGAGGAGTGAATTGTGTTGATAAATGTGATATTGATGTTGATTGATTGGTAATGTAGTTGGAAATCGTTAACAAGGTTGGATATATGTAATATATTAATGTGATGTTGTGAATGAGGAAAGATGAAGGAAAAATGTGGTAAGTTTGGTGTAATATGATATAGAGGGTTGATTTTGATGAAAAGTGGAGTTTGGATTTGGTTGGATTGGTTTTGGTTGTGATTTTGGGTAAAAGTTGATTTTGGTGAACTTTGTCTACTCATAACTTTTGCATCGGTTTTCAAAATTTGATGAACCTTGTCTAGAATTAAAGATCTTTGAAAACCCTTTAAATTGATATAAAGTTTGTGAAAAATTGGGATTTTGTAGAGGAAGTTATGATCCTTGTGCGCACGCACACTCTTCAAAAATTGTGGCCTGTGCGCATGCATAGACCTGTGCGTCTGCACACGTAGAGGCAGGTAATCTGCTTGCAACGCTGGCACAGCTTGTGCGCGCACACACCAATGGGAAATTGTAACCTGTGCGTATGCACAGACCTATGCACACGCACACGTTGGGGAGGCCAGTCTGTTGGGGGCGCTGGCACAGGTTGTGCGACTGAACAGATTTTGAAAGTTTTGGTACCTGTGCATACGCACACCCCTGTGCAGACGCACACGCCCTGTTTCTCAAATTTTGCTTTGTTTTCAACTATTCTACATCCCCAACAAGGTTGTAAGCTTTTATAACACCTTTTTAATGACTTTTGGGCATATTTTTGGATACTCAAACATGGGAAAAGATTTAAGGGTTTTAGACGCTATTATTTGGAAATTTAGAAAACGGAGGATTAGGCTTCTGGCATACTGAAAGTGGTTCAATATTATATGATGAATGGTTGATGAATGAGGTGAGTGATAAACCACTATTTTATGGTTTACAATGTGTTTAATTATGTGGTTTTATCATGGTCTTTACCCACTTATTCATATAATTAGCATGCATTTATATTTCCTTCCTAAAATTATTACATGATTGAAAGCTTACTTCCTGGAGACCTTTAAGTAGGTATTTTAATCCCCCTTTATTCCATTCGATGCCGTGATCTGTGTGTTAAGTGTTTCAGGCTTTATAGGGCATGAATGAGTGAGAGATTGGGAAGAAAGCTTGCAAAAATGGAAGGAATACAAGAAATTGAGGAGATGACCAGCGAGAAGTGACGCGTATGCGTCAGCGACGCGACCGCGCGGAAGAAAAGAATTTGCAGTGACGCGCCCGCATGAGTGACGCGGATGCACGTATTGGAAAAGCAGAAGCGACGCGGAGGCATGCACGACGCGCCCGCATGGAAAAGCAAAATGCCGAATGACGCGTCCGCGTGAATGACGCGTCCGCGTGACGTGCGCGATCTGCAGAATTTCAAAAGTCACTGGCAGAGTTTCTGGGCTGGATTTCAACCCAGTTTTTGGCCCGGAATTACAGACTAGAGTTAGGGAACATGCAGAAACGAGAAACAACAATTCATTCTGCATAATTTTTAGTTTTAGATCTGGATTTACTCCTCCCCTAGGTTTTTATCACTTGACATTCATAATTAGGATTTTTGGGAAGATTTTGGCTTTAGCTTTTGAGAAGAGTCTACCTCCGGTACTAGTCATCTTATTTTGCTATTTACTTTTTATGTTTATTCTTCCATATTTTTAATCCATCTATAGTTGACTTTGGCTTATTTTTGCAAGTTATTAATATAGATTATTTTTATTTTCAATTAATCCTTTTCATTATTATTTATCATGTCTCTTTTTAATTCCCTTTCTTATGTTATGAGTTCTACGTTCACAATGAGTGAGTAGTCCTTTACTTGATGGGGAGTTGATTGAAAGGAACGCTTGAGTTAGGGTACTTAAAGGAGAAATTATAATTGAGCTCATTGTTGGAATGCCCTCTAATCACTGACACAAATCCTTTACAATGAGCGGATTGGGACTTGTGAATAGAAACAACAATCCAACTTGTTTGACTCTACCTTACGTAGTAAGGGGTAATTAAACAGAGCAATCTTCAATTATCAATTTAATCTTGAGAGTACTTCAACAAGAATAAGGCTTCCAACTAATCTACTCCCAGTCAAGGCTTTTATTTAGAATTAATTAAATTCTCTATTTTAGTTTCCTGTTATTCAACTCAACCATTTTTGAAAACATCTGATTGATAAAATAGCACATTTCTCTGCAACTCGTTGGGAGATGACCTGGGACTCATACTCCCAGTATTTTAATTTAAATTTTGTGACAACCCTTCTAAATTGATAAGCGGATTTTTGGTTGGTTAAGGACTGTACTTGCAACGCATCTCTATTAATAATTTCTTAACCTGCTAATTTCTGCCACGTCAATTTTTGGCACCGTTGCCAGGGAGTTGCAACAGTGTGCTAATTTATTGATTGGTATTTATTTTAATTGCAATTTTTATTTTCATTCTGTCACTATGAGCTGTACGTTTCTTTCGTTAAATGACGCGTTCACTTCCTGATCCAAGCTTGCCAGTATTTGACCTTGAGATTGAAAGAACTCTTTCACGTATAAGGCAAGCTCGGCGTCGGCGACTCCTCTTTGAGGACGAACCTGAACCGTCATCTAAGGAAGAAACAAGCTCCCTCTCTATTGATGCAGTTTATTTACGTGCACGTGACATGGCAGCGCCTAGGAGAGTCACTATCCAGGAGGAAGGAGCCCCTGATTTTACGCTCCAACCATTCCAGGCACACCACCCAGTAGTAGCTGTAGATTTTGAAATAAAATCTTCACTACTTAACTTGATGCCCAAGTTTCATGGCTTACCTGCTCAAGAGCCTATCAAGAGAGTACAGGCACTGATGAAATCTCCATTCTGTTGAAAGCCTTCCCGTTTTCTCTGGAGGGAAAGGCAAGAGAGTGGTACTACACTCAACCCGGAGCAACTGTTTCCAACTGGGATACACTTAGAATAGAGTTTCTGGATAAATTCTTTCCAGCTGAAGTTGCCGATAAACTGAGGAAGGACATGTCTATGATCGTTCAGGATGAATCTGAGACCCTCTATGAATACTTGGAACGCTTTAATAATCTTCGAGACACATGCCCCCATCATATGATTAACAAGATAGTGTTGCTCGGTTACTTTACACAGGGTTTGAAATCTCAAGATAGGACCACACTGGAAGGTGCTAGCAATGGTTCTATGAAAAAGTACAAGACTACGGAAGAAGCATGGCAATTGATCAGCGACTTAGCTGACTCTACTAGGAATCACAGGTAGAGACAAAGTCGGTCAAGAGCTATTGCAGAGGTATCCACTAGTAAAGAGACTGCTGCTATAGCTCAGAGCTTATATAAAATAACTAACTTACTGAAGCAGATGCAACTGAATCAACAGCAGCCTCAGCAAGCTCAGCCTTCTCCACCACAGCACATCCAGTAGTTGGTTCCACAAAGAGTATGCAGAATCTGTGCAGATTACAGTCACTATACCGATGAATGTCCGCAAATCCAACCAGAAGACAACACTGTAGCAGCCACTCATAACTTTCATGACCACCCCAATCAAGGGTACAATCAAAGTGGCAACTATAACCAAGGATGGCAGGATAACTCTAACCAAGGCTGGAGAGATAATTCTAACCAGGGTTGGAGGGACAATTATAATAGAGGAGGCAGAGATAACAATGGAAATCAAAGGTGGAATAACAATAACAACTTCAGGCAGCAGAATTAGAATCAGTCCTACAGAGCACCTCATTTAAGATAGCCTCAAGCATCTCAGCAGACCTCTCAGATCACTTACCCCTCTTCATTTCCTAATGATGAGTTGCTACAATCTATTGATCAGAGACAACAAGCCATGGAAAATAATTTTAATGCAACTCTGAATGTTTTGACTTCTACTTTACAAACCCTTGTCTCACAGGTTGGATCATTGACCAACTCCAACAACCATTCCTCAAGCTCTGGTGGACTCCCCTCTCAACCATTACCCAACCCAAAAGGTGGTATTAATGCCACCACTCTAAGGTCCAGAACCACGTTACAAGAGAGGAATAAGGAAGAGCCAAATCCACCTGAACACGTCTCAGCTGAAGAGGTAGTGGAAATAGAAGATGTTGAAGAAGAAAAGAGCATGCAAGACATGGCTGAAGAAGAAGATGCCAAATCACAGGAAGAAGCACCAAAGGGCGCAGACACTATAGAGGACGCCGTTCCTATTCCATTTCCACAACTTGCAAGGAAGCCCAGGAAGCAGTTGGAACCTGATCCCAAAATGGTAGAAATCTTTAAAAAGGTTGAGGTAACTGTTCCCCTTTTTGATGTCATTCAACATGTATCTAAATATGCAAAGTTTCTAAAAGATTTGTGCATACATAAAGACAAAATTAATGAATTAGAAACCATTCCTTTAAGAAGTTCTATATCTGCTTTAATGGAAAATATACCTGAAAAATATAGTGATCCAGGTCCATGCATGGTTAACTATACCATTGGAGGTGTGATATTTTCTGACTGCATGTGTGATTTAGGAGCATGTGTTAGTATAATGCCTTTATCTGTATATGATGTTTTAAGGCTCCCTCCCTTAAAAAGGTTGGCAGCTCGTTTTGTGTTAGCAAATAAAAGTATTATTACAGTGGCTGGAGTTGCTGAAGATGTATTAGTGGGCATTAAAGGTCTAACTTTCCCCATTGATTTTTACATCCTGGAGATGCCCCAACATGACTCAGAGAAGCCATTATCAATCCTACTCGGAAGACCTTTCTTGAAGACCTCGAAGTTCAAATTAGATGCTTTTTCAGGAACATAATCTTTTGAAATAGACGGCCGAGTAGTAAGCTTCAATCTGAATGGAGTTATGAAGTACCCTCCAGAAGATCACTCTATCCTCCGGTGTGACATCATAGATGAAACCGTAGCTGAAGTTCACCTAGAAGAGTTTGAAGAGAAGTACATAGGACAAGATCCAAGTGTGGGGACATTCCCAGAGGACAATTAAAGTACTCTACCACTGCCACCAGCTCCAGATAATTCAGAGTCTGACCATGAACAGAAGTCAGCGTTGAAACCTCTCCCTCCACACCTCAAATATGCTTACCTCGAGGACAAACAGAAGTTTCCAGTTATCATTACACAGGACCTCACTCCTGAACAGGAAGAGCAGTTACTTAATGTGCTGAGGAAGCACAAGAAAGCAATTAGGTGGAGTTTAGCAGACATAGTAGGCATCAATCCTCAAGTTTGTGAGCATAGAATCTTTTTAGAAGAAGGAGCAAGATCCGTTCGTCAACCCCTGAGAAGACTAAACCTCACTATCTTAGAGGTTGTCAAGAAAGAAGTGACCAGACTACTAGAGGCAGATATTATCTACCTCATTTCAGACAGTGAATGGGTGAGCCCAGTACAAGTGGTGCCCAAGAAGTCGGGAGTCACTACAGTAAAGAATGAGCATGGAGAGCTCATAGCTACCAGAGTTCAGAACGCCTGGAGGGTCTGCATTGATTACAGGCGTCTCAACCAAGCTACTCGTAAGGATCACTATCCTCTTCCATTCATTGATCAAATGCTGGATCGCCTGTCAAGTAAATCACATTATTGCTTTTTAGATGGTTATACCGGATATTTCCAGATTCATATAGCTCCTAAGGATCAAGAAAAGACTACTTTTACCTGTCCTTTTGGGACCTATGCTTACAAGAGAATGCCCTTTGGCTTGTGCAATGCACCAGCCACTTTCCAAAGGTGCATGATGAGTCTTTTCTCTGATCTTATTGAGGACTGTATAAAGGTTTTTATGGATGATTTTAGCGTTTATGGTGATTCTTTTAACCTTTGCTTGGATAGTTTATCTAGAGTGTTAGATAGATGTGTCAGTACAAACCTTGTATTGAATTTTGAAAAATGTCATTTTATGGTTAAACAAGGAATCGTACTGGGACATGTTGTATCTAATACTGGCATTTCTGTAGATCCCGCAAAGGTGGATGTTATTTCTAGTTTACCTTACCCCTTCTGTGAGGGAAGTCCGTTCGTTCCTTGGACATGCAGGTTTTTACCGAAGATTCATTAAGAACTTTAGTAAGGTAGCACTCCCCCTATCCAAGTTACTGCAGAAGGATATTGAGTTCGAGTTCAGTGAGGATTGCAAACAAGTGTTTGATAAGCTGAAAACTGCCCTGACTCAAGCTCCAATTGTGAGAGGACCAGACTGGAGCCAGCCATTCGAAATCATGTGTGATACTTCCAACCATGCAGTAGGAGCAGCACTGGCTCAGCATGAAGGTAAGGACCCTTTTGTTATTGCTTATGTGTCTAAAACTTTAGACGCTGCTCAGTCTAATTACACTACTACTGAAAAAAAGCTTCTTGCTATTATTTTTGCTCTGGATAAATTTCGAGCCTATTTACTTGGTACTAAGGTAGTAGTGTACTCAGACCACGCATATAAAGTATCTATTAGCTAAAAAAGGAATCCAAACCAAGGCTTATACGTTGGATACTGCTGCTACAAGAATTTGATTTAGAAATAAAGGATAAGAGTGGTACCCAGAATCTAGTGGCTGACCACTTAAGTCGTCTTGAACACATTAAGGATGACTCCACTCCTATAGCTGATAATTTTCTTTTTGATAACCTACAAGCAGTATCTGAGGTAATCCCTTGGTATGCACCTGTAGCTAATTATCTAGTTAGCCGTACTTTTCCTCCACACTTTACTAAGCACCAAAGAGACAAGCTGAAAAGCGAGTCTAAATATTATATATGGGATGACCCATATTTGTTGAGATGTGGCGCTGACCAGGTAATTAGAAGGTGTGTGCCTCATTTAGAATTCCATTCCATTTTAGAGGCCTGTCACTCATCTGAGAGTGGAGGACATTTTGGCCCTCAAAGAACAGCTAGAAAAATCTTAGACTGTGGATTCTGGTGGCCCACCCTTTTTAAAGACGCTGCTGAATTCTGTAAATCTTGTCCCCCATGCCAAAAGTTTGGTAATATATCCCAGAGGGATGAAATGCCTCAACAAATTATGATTTTCTGTGAAATTTTTGATGTTTGGAGCATTGACTTCATGGGTCCATTTCCAAATTCTAATGGCCACCTCTATATATTGTTAGCTGTAGACTATGTTTCTAAATGGGTGGAAGCAATTTCCACCCGTATTGATGATGCTAACATCGTTGTTTCCTTTGTGAGAAACCACATTATTTGTCGCTTTGGATCACCACGAGCAATCGTGAGCGATCAAGGCACCCATTTTTGTAACAGGAGACTAACAGGATTGCTGAAGAAGCATGGGATCATTCATAAAGTTGTGACTGCCTACCATCCTCAGACTAATGGGCAAGCCGAGGTGTCAAATAGAGAGATAAAGCGTATCTTGCAGAAGATAGTCAAACCTCATAGAAGAGACTGGAGCACCAGGCTACAGGATGCACTCTGGGCATACAGAACAGCGTACAAGACACCCATTGGGATGAGCCATTTCCGCTTGGTTTATGGAAAAGCTTGTCATCTTCTAGTTGAAATAGAGCACAAAGCTTTTTGGGCAGTAAAGGAGTGCAACATGGGTACCGAGAGAGCCGGAGCTGAATGGAAGTTGCAACTACTAGAACTGGAAAGCCTTCGCCTAGAAGCTTATGAGAATTCAAGACTATACAAGGAGAAGATGAAGGCTATACATGATCACCACATCAAGAGGAAAGAATTCCAACCTGGAGACTTAGTCCTCCTTTACAAATCTCGACTGAGGCTCATGCCAAGCAAGTTGAGATCAAGATGGGAAGGTCCATACAGAGTAGAGAAAGCCAAACCGTACGGAGTTTATCACCTTAGTCACCCTTCCAGCTCCGAACTTATCAAGGTTAATGGACATTGCTTAAAGCTGTACCATGGCGAGAAGATGAAGAAAAACAAGGAGCTTGAGATCTTCCTCTTGGAAGATCCCCACATAGCCAAAGACTGAGCTAGTGGAGTGTCCAACTTACGGACGTTAAAGCAAAGTGCTAGGTGGGAGACAACCCACCATGGTATGATCGTTCCTTTCTTTGTTTTTATTTTCACATTCAATAACTTTTCTCTTTCTTAGTACATTTCATGCATCTACATTTACATGCTAAAAAAAAAGAAAAAAGAAAAAGCATGCACGCGACGTGACAGCGTCGCTGACGCGTCCGCGTAACTAGTGCGTTTTGAAGAAAGGGGAATTGAACAGAGCGTGGCTGGAGGCGTGCCTTTGGCACAAATCATCCCACGCAACCGCGTCGTTGATGCGTCCGCGTCAAGTGTGAAAACTGGCCTCCCACACGTCCGCGTCACTCACGCGGCCGCGTGCCCTGAAATTCGACGTAACAACATGGGTGCACGACTGAAAGTTGTGCTAGAGTGGTGCTGGATCGGTGCTGAACGCACAAATTCTTTCCACGCGGACGCATGGCTTGTGCGTCCGCGTCATATCCCTTTACTGGCCACTCACGTGAGTGCCTGACCACACGCGTTCGCGTTGCCCAAAATTTGGCAAAAATAAAAATTCAAACAGAGAGTTGTGCGAGCGTGAGGCTGCCCTCGCGCCAGTAGCATAACATGTGTGACGCGTCTGCGTGACCGACGCGTTCGCGTCGATTCACTTAACGCGCATTCGCGCGAACGCGTCACTCACGCATCTGCATCACTTGCGCCGCGCAACTTATTCTAATTTGCCAAATATCTTATCTTTCTCTTCCCCCAATCCTACTTTTCTTTTCCCTCCTTGTTTCTTTCTTCCCCCTTCTTCCTTCTTCCCTCCTTCTCACTTTCTACTTTCTCTCTCTTCCCACCATTACCAAGGTTTTTCTTCTCTTCTTCCCTCTTTACTTTTATATTCTTCTTCTTTATCTATGTTTTCTTCTTCCTTTCTCTTTCTTTTTAGTTTCATTGCATATGTTTTCTTTTTCTTTTTCCTTTTTATTGGTGTTGGAAATTTATTTGGTCATTGTGGATTGTTTCTTAATTATTTGGCAATTATATTTTAAAGGGGTTGCTTGCATGTTCAATTTATTATTTTCATTGGTTTATTTACCATGCATGCTATGTGTTTGTGAAAAAGCCCGTATGACATTATGCATTTTTCTACATTATCATATTCTACTATTCAATGCATGCTTTTCACAAATTCCCTTTACTATTTTATTAATCGAATTTAATTGCCAATACAAACGTGATAGTTTGTTACGAAGTGATGCTTGGTCTATGCTACTCATGCCCTTGCCGGCATGCCAATACACATCTTGCATCTACTTCCCTATCGTGCACTTATTCTATTCCCTTTCTTGATCTTTTCACATGTTGTCATGACCATGTGTTTATTTCATTCATCTTTACTGTGCACTGATTATCACTCACTCAATCCCCTTTCTTGCTTTATCGCTTTGGATTTAACTTACTTTCTCTTCCCTTTTTCAGAATAGCCACTAAGAAAGGCAAAGAGAAAGCCACCCCTAAACCCACCGCAAGGAAAGGAACGAAGAGAGCACTAGTGGCAGAGCCTTCTTCAACTGCAGTCAAGCCCTCAACAAAAAGAATTAAAAGGATTATCAAGGTTGATGAAAAGGAGAGAGCCTTCCCAGCCAAGGACACTGCACGATTCCCAAATCGCTACTGTGAGCAGATGTTTCCTATTCTGGCAGCTTGATATTACAACAATGAACACCTTCTTATCCTTCTACCTCGTATTGCTGAATTTGTTGAGCCACAAATTGCACAAAGACATTGAAGATTCTTACAGAGACAACCACGACGGTCCCGACTGTGGAGACACTGCTACTAGCCCACCATTGTTCCTGACAGATAGCATCGAGGACGATGCAAATCCTTAAGTGTGGGGAGGTCGGTCAGTGCCTGACTTCTGGAGGTATTTCTTCTTCCCTAAACACCAATAAATTAGGATATTTAGTTAGTTTTTTTTTCTTTCTTTTAGAATTTGATAAATTACATAGTAGTAGATTAGTTGCATGCATGTTCTACTTGATTGAAAAGACAATAAGTTTCTTCTAAAACTCTATCTTTGGAACAAAATTTCACTAATTTTAATTAAAACTCTTATGTTAAATTTGCTTGAAGTTGTAATTGGAACATGATTTTTAAAGCTAAAGAACACACAACCTGTGAGAATTGAGCCTTTATGCATGGTTACATTATTTAACCATATTTGTTTTATTCTTATGTGTTTACTTCTCTATGATTGTAATCTATATTTTTTTCCATCCTATATGTCCAATGTTTGGTATATTTATATGCTGCATATGATTGAGGCCATTAATTTTTTAGTTCACTTATCCAAATTAAGCCTACCCTTTCAATTACCTTTGTCAGCCACTTTGAGCCTTTAAATCCCATTTGTTCTATAATTTACCACATTACTAGCCTTAAGCAGAAAAATAATTGTATACCCCTATTTGAATCTTTGATTAGCTTAAGATAGAATTATGTGTACTAATTAAGTATGGGAAATTGTGGGGACAAAGGATAATAAGGGAGTGTATCATGATAATATAATGGGAATTTGGACACCTACTCATGTGAAACTATAAGAATCAAAAAAATCTATGTGCATTGATTAGCTATGTTTATTTTTATGTTATGTGAAAAAAAATCAATAAATAAATAAGGGGACAAAAATTACCCCAATGCTGAGTTAAGAATCCAAAGATCAATGCATGTAGGATAAAATTAAAATAAATAGTTGATACATGAGTATGGAATGTGAAAGAGAATTCTGGGTAGCTAGGTACAAACTCTATAGTTATATAAAATACATAGGTTATGTTAGAGTTTGAGTTAATTAAAGATTCAATTTATAAGCTTACTTAACCATATATGTATCCTTACCTTTACCTTGGCCCCATTACAACCTTGAAAAGACCTTATGATGTTGCATTGGTATATTAAATGCTTGATTGATTAGGAAAAGAACAAAATTTTAGGGAGCATGATTAGAGAAAGATAGAGTGATTACCCTATACAGTGGAGAGATTAGAGTATACATACATCATCAGTGAGGGTTCAATGCTTGAAATTCTATGTTCCCCGCTTTCATGAGCTACCTTCTTACATTTTTTATCTGTTCTTACTAAATGAGAATTGAATTAGTGGAACTTGATTTGTAATGGTTTGAAGAGCTTATTTATTCTTGATCAAGTGGGTAAGAATCATATAGTTGCATTCACATGTATAGGTTGCATTGCATTTAATGAGTTTTACATGTTCCTACTCATTTATTCTATCTCCTTCAACTAAGCATGAGGACATGCTAATGTTTAAGTGTGGGGAGGTTGATAAACCACTATTTTATGGTTTACAATGTGTTTAATTGTGTGGTTTTATCATGGTCTTTACCCACTTATTCATATAACTAGCATGCATTTATATTTCCTTCCTAAAATTATTACATGATTGAAAGCTTACTTCCTAGAGACCTTTAAGTAGGTATTTTAATCCCTCTTTATTCCATTCGATACCGTGATCTGTGTGTTAAGTGTTTCAGGCTTTATAGGGCATGAATGAGTGAGAGGTTGGGAAGGAAGCTTGCAAAAATGGAAGGAATACAAGAAATTGAGGAGATGACCAGCGAGAAGTGACGCGTACGCGTCAGCGACGCGACCGCACGGAAGAAAGGAATTCACAGTGACGCGCCCGCATGAGTGACGCGGACGCACGGATTGGAAAAGCAGAAGCGACGCAGAGGCATGGACGACGCGCCCGCATGGAAAGGAAAAATGCCGAATGACGCGTCCGCGTGAAAGACGCGTCCGCGTGACGTGCGCGATCTGCAGAATTTCAAAAGTCGCTGACAGAGTTTCTGGGCTGGATTTCAACCCAATTTTTGGCCCGGAATTACATACTAGAGTCAGGGAACATGCAGAAACGAGAAACAACAATTCATTCTGCATAATTTTTAGTTTTAGATCTGGATTTACTCCCCCCTTAGGTTTTTATCACTTGACATTCATAATTAGGATTTTTGGGAAGATTTTGGTTTTAGCTTTTGAGAAGAGTCTACCTCCAGTACTAGTCATCTTATTTTGCTATTTACTTTTTATGTTTATTCTTCCATATTTTTAATCCCTCTAGAGTTGACTTTGGCTTATTTTTGCAAGTTATTTATATAGATTATTTTTATTTTCAATAAATCCTTTTCATTATTATTTATCATGTCTCTTTTTAATTCCCTTTCTTATGTTATGAGTTCTACATTCACAATGAGTGAGTAGTCCCTTACTTGATGGGGAGTTGATTGAAAGAAACCCTTGAGTTAGGGTACTTAAAGGAGAAATTGTAATTGAGCTCATTGTTGGAATGCCCTCTAATCACTGACACAAATCCTTTATAATGAGCGGATTGGGACTTGTGAATAGAAACAACAATCCAACTTGTTTGACTCTCCCTTACCTAGTAAGGGGTAACTAAACAGAGCAATCTTCAATTATCAATTTAATCTTGAGAGTACTTCAACAAGAATAGGGCTTCCATCTAATCTACTCCCAGTCAAGGCTTTTATTTAGAATTAATTAAATTCTCTATTTTAGTTTCCTGTTATTCAATCAACCATTTTTGAAAACATCTGATTGATAAAATAGCACATCTCTCTGCAACTCGTTGGGAGATGACCTGGGACTCATACTCCCAGTATTTTAATTTAAATTTTGTGACAACCCTTCTAAATTGATAAGCGGATTTTCGGTTGGTTAAGGACTGCACTTGCAATGCATCTCTATTAATAATTTCTTAACCTGCCAATTTCTGCCATGTCAGTGAGGATTAAGGAACTATTGAGTTCAAAACTGTAATGTGAATGAACAGTGGTTGAAAAGAGTCGGGGACTCTGAATGAAGTGATGGATCCATCTTGTTGATGATTGGATTTTTGACGGTTTAGAATTTCACTAATGAAATCTCATTGTAAAGTATAGTCTCTAAACCAACGATAATCCTTTCATACAAAAATTTGTTTGTCACAAGTACAAACCCCTAAAATCTATAAACCGAAGTATTTAAACCTCGGGTCGTCTCTCAAAGGACTTGCAGGGTAGTGTTCTTGTTATTGGTTATGGACTTGTTTATTTTGGGGTTTTGGATGAGAAATATGAATAGTAAATGGTAAGAAAACTTTATTAACAAAATGGGTCTTCATCATTATCACTAGCCACAAGTATGGTAGTTGCAAGGATTAATCCTACTTAGTTATCCTTAAATCAATTAACAAAGTAAAGTCAAGTGAGTTATATCAATCCTAGTCCATAAATCCTAGCTTTCCACTAATTGGATTAATGAAGGCTAGAGTTAATGGCTATCAACTATCAATCAATTGGACACTAGTGACTCAAGAAATCCTAAGTTACATTCTAAAGCCAAGAACATAAAATTCTAGTCTAACATTCTTCCAAGCATTTAATCAAACACTTGGAAGGCACAAAATAAAAGTATAGTAAATCACAAAAAGAATGAATTCTAACTACAATTGAATACAAAGAATTAACAACAACAATCAAGGAAATCACAATTATCATGAACTACCTCAAATTGCATTATTAAAAGAAAACAAAGAGAACAAGAGTATCTCAATTACAAAACCTAGAAACAAAATAAGAGAAATTACAACAAGAGGATAGGGATAGAAAGAAGAACCAAAGTGTAGCAATCATCAACTGAAGGTAGAAGTAGAAGGAGACTTGAATTAAACCTAGAACTATGAGATCCTAATCTAACCCTAATTCCTAATCCTAATTCTAGAGAGAAGAGAGAGCTTCTCTCTCTAACTCTAACTACTTCTAAAACTAAACTATGACTAACGATCAAAAGTATATTGATTCTCCTTCAATCCTTGGCTTAAATAGCATCAGAAATGAGTTGGAATGGGCCCACAAAGCTTCTAAAATCGCTGGCCACGTGTTGCATTAAGTGGGTTATGTGCCACAATCGGCGCGTCCGCGTACTGTGCGCGTGCGCGCCCCTATGCGCGATGCAACTATAGCAAATCTTATATTGTTTCGAAGCCCCGGATGTTAGCTTTCCAACGCAACTGGAACTGCATCATTTGAACCTCTGTAGCTCAAGTTATGATTAATTAAGTGCGAAGAGATCAGGCTTGACAGCTTTTTGGTTCCATCATTTCTTCATGAGTTCTCCAACTTTACATGCTTTTTCTTCATTCCCTTGATCCAATATTTGCCTCCTAAATCTAAAATTACTTAACAAACATATCAAGGCATCTAATGGAATCAAGGTAAATTACATTTAGCTATTTTAAGACCTAAAAAGCATGTTTTCACTCTTAAGCACAATTAAAGGAGAATATATAAAACCACGCTATTTCATTGAATAAATGTGGGTAAAAGGTGATAAAATCCCCAAAAATCAATACAAGATAAACCCTACAAATGGGGTTTATCAACCTCCCCACACTTAAACCAAGCATGTCCTCATGCTTAAGCCAAGAGAGAAACAAAGGGTATCAACATTTATTCCATGTAAATAAACTATATGCAACCTAAACTATATGTAACTATCTAAATGGATGCAACTAAATGCAGAATGGTTTTACCTACTTGGTTAAAAATGAATCCCTCCTCCAAGTCATACATGCACAAGTAGGGCCAGGATCATATAACGATTCATGAATCCTACCAATTTGAATATCAAAATGAAGTTCAAGTAGACTTGCAAGAAGAACGCTCATGAAAGCCAGGAATCAAGGAATTGAGCATCGAACCCTCACCGGAAGTGTTTGCACTCTTGTCGCTCAAGTGTATAGGGTTGATTCTCTCAATTCTCCCCTAATCATGCTTTCCAAAATTTGTTTTTCATCTAACAATCAACAATTATTTCATGCATGCATACAATTATCATGAGGTCTTATTCTTTGGTTGTAATGGGGCTAGGGTCAAGGTAGGATTGTATATGGTTAAGTGAGCTGGAAATTTGAATCTTTGATAAGCTTAAACTTCCCACTTAACCTATGACATCCTATACAATTAAGCTCTAACCTAACTACCCATTTTGCACTCTTTCACATAGTAATGTATCCCTTTTCGTTTCACAACACGCATGCATTGATTTTATTCGACCTTGCTTTGGGGCATTTTGTCCCCTTTTTATTACTTGTTCTCTTTTTTTTCTTTTTCTTTCTTTTTCTATTTTTTCTTTTTTCCTTTCCATATTATTTTTCTTTTTTTTCTTTTCTTTTTTTTCGTTTGTTTTTCTCATTCTCTTCTTTCTATATACAAGAGCATCAATGCATAAGGTCTATACATTTGATCAATACATGAGCATGTACCCAATTCCCAATATTCTCAATAAAAATACAAAACTACCCTTTTGTTCACCCAATTTTCCAAGATTCTCACACTTGAATGATACTCACACACACTTGCCTAAGCTAATCAAAGATCCAAATAAGGACATTTATTATTTTCCGCTTTAAGTCTTGTAATGTGCTAAATTAAAGAACCAAGTGGGTTAATCGTAGGCTCAAAATTGGCTAACAAAGGAAGATAAAAGGTAAGGCCATTTGGGTAAGTGAGCTAATGAAATGATGGCTTCAATCATATAAATGCATGAATACACAAAATAATGGACATAAAGAATCAAACAAATCAAAGATTACAATCATAGGAAGAGAATAATGCACACAAGAAGGAAAAATAAGTGGTTATAAGATGTAACCACACCATTAGGCTCAAAACTCACAAGCTTGTGTTCTTAGCTCAAAAACATGATCCACGAGATATATAATTCAAGCAAGTTCTATGAAAAGTTTTCACTCAAATCAATTGATGTGCCCTATAGATAGAAATCTTGAAAAATTTTCATTATTTTGACTAAGCTTATTTTGTATATATATGCAAAACTAAGAAAATGCAAGTAAAAATCCTAAAATCCTAGAATGAAATGCAAAAGTGTTGAAATTAGAAACTTGTCACCTAAAATCGCCGATCGGTCGGACGACCTCCCCACACTTAAAAGTTTGCACCGTCCTCGGTGCACTAAAAAATGAGCAAAGGGGTACGACGAATCTTGAGATTGCTGCGTGTTCTTAGTCTTGCTTCCATGTTTGCCTGTGGTGCATTGTTCATGAAAAACAAAAATATAACACTATAAGATGAGAAGATATAAAAACAAGGAAGCATACATTGTTGGAATGAGGTACTAATCACTAGAAATGAGTGAGTGGATTAGTGTGACATGAATGACAAATAAGTGTGTGAATTCTAAATTGCGCGGTTTAGAACCCACACTAGCATAAAAAGTGATGTCACAAAAGAAGCATGCACTTCACTTATCCTAGTGTACTTGAGATGCTTTAAGTAAGCTTGTAAGGTAAAACAAGCATTAGAGAAGCATGGAAGCATTCAAGCTAAAATATATGGATGCATATGATCATGAAATACAATGCATTAAGGTAAATGCACATCATCATCCATCAATAAATTGCCTAATCACAGAATAAGGCTCAAATCACATGGTGGCTAGCTACAACATGCAATTCAAAAGAGTTACAAGCTCAAATGCAATTCTCATCACTTGGTATTCTTCAAAAGGTAAGCATAAAAAAAAAACTCAAAACCAAGTAGCAAAATATAACCTCAACGATAGAATCCAACAAAGAATATTTAAAACAATTATGCTAAGATAGCATTCAATTAGTAATAAGCAGCAATATATGGTAAGCAAAATCCATAATCCAACACTTATAATGGAAAGAGAGAAAAAATGAAATGAAAACTAAACTAAAACTAACTAATTAACTACCTTACTAACTAATTAACTAACTAAAATAAATGGTTATCAATGGTGTTTGAAAGTGTTGGACGAGAGGTAGAAGAAGGGAAGAAGAAAGGAGAAGGAAAGAAATGGAAAGAGGGGAAGAAAAGAGAAGTGTTGAGAAAAGGGGATCCACGCGTACGCGCACATGGCGCGTGCGCGTGGGTTGTGGTGCAATGGACCCGACGCGTACGCGTACAGGGTGCGTCCGCATCGAAGGATTATTCCGAGAGTGGCGCGCACGCGTCCGCATCGAAGAATTATTTTTTGAAAACCACTGCACTACCTTTTCACTGATATTATGAGATGCTATGCGCCCGGCAGGGGCTGAGGTTGGATCCCGTCTGTCGAGGTAGTGGCGGCGACAAAAGGACGGTGGTTCGTCCCGCTTGCGCTTAGATGTGAGGTTGGTGGCAATAGATCCCGCTCGCATCCCTTCTGATCATCAGACCGTACAGGCACAAAACCCTGGATAGTGATCCGAGCACTATATCTCGGGGTTTCCCACACCATGAATCTGAAGGGCAACATCTCCATGGAGATGTTTCGGGTTGGCAGTTGAACCGACAATGTGATATCACAGCTAGTAGGGCAGGCATTCATCATATGCATTTTCTACCTGTTTGTATGCTTTGTCGACTTGATATTGTTTTCTCTATCTGTATAACATGTCTAATTGCTATTTGTATTAATTGCTATATATGTTTATACTTGTGTTTTACTTGTATTGTATATACTTGTTCTTTTACTAGGATTGAAGAGGTTTGGAAGGCGATGGCGATGGAATCGCATGGCGTATCAGGTGGTGAAGGCTGTGGGACAGCGGTGTTTGATTAGAGTAGAAATTCCCTAAGATAGATTACCCTTTTATGGTGCTATAGTTTAAGTTTCATTAAGGTTTTATATAATTATGCTTATTTGGTTTAGAATGCTTTAAGCTTGAAGTCTTGCGATAGATATGGAGTCTAGGATTGCCTTTGGTGTCCTGGGGTCTTATATACTACATCATTGGGCACTGTTACTGTTCATACCCTGGGTCGAGCTGTCTAACCCGGGATGTTCTACTGACAAGACAACCAACCTCTTCAGGTCAGGACAATCCGACCTCTTCTTAAAGAGCTCGGTCAAATCACCAGGAAAGCCCAAAAAGTGCCCAAACGGAGGACCACGCCCCAAAACCTAAGGCAGCCCAAGCCTATAGAGAGAAGGGCGGTTCCCTTGAAGATAAGATGACCTCACTCAAAAGATAAAGATAAGATAAGATAACTAACTTATCTTATCTAAGAAGGTCACTCCACGCTATTATAAATACGCTGGATCACCCAGGTGTAACTCATACTCTGATACTACATAAAACCTGTTTAATACCCTTGCTAACTTAAGCATTGAAGTCCCTTGCAGGTACCACCACACTCCAGTGACGAAGGATCAGCACCATCACTAAGTCCAACAAGTCGGACACAACTGCTCCGACTAGTACAGAAGATCTCGTCCGAGATTGACCTACAGTTTTAGGTAACCCTCGAAACATTGGCTCCGTTGCCGGGGAACCTGGAAGTCATCCCATCACCATGGCGGACGACCATGACAACGACCACAATTCAGATCTAGAGGATAGGATGCCGCACAAAAACGCGGACACTTCACCAAAGGATACCCCTCAACTTAACAACAAAAAGAATTCTCCAAACGCGGGAGCCATGGAGGCGCTTCAAGACCGCTTAAAACAACTTGAAGAAGAGGCCTTACGTCAACGAGAGGCTGAGAAAGACATACAAAAGGAAATAAGGTGACGTCGGGAATTGGAGGACAAACTCCTAAAGCTTGAAGCCGATCTCAAGACCAAAGCTAACCGATCCCTTGGGGAGGATAGCTCCTGCAAGGATCAAGATCCATTCACCAAGGAGATCATGAAGACCAGAATCCCGAAAGACTTTAAGCTCCCAGATATGACTTTGTACGATGGCACTACAGATCCCGGCCATCATCTCAACAATTTCAGAAGTAGAATGTACCTCACCGAAGCCTCAGATGCAGTCCGCTGGAAAGCCTTTCCAACTACTTTAACAAAGACAACAATTAGATGGTTTGATAATCTACCTCCTAGGTCCATCTCGAGTTTCGATGACTTAGTCAAGAAGTTCTTAGCCAGATTCTCCATCCAAAAAGATAAGGCTAAGCAAGCCCCAATTCTATTAGGAATCAAGCAAGGAAAACGGGAAAGTCTTCGCAACTACATGGAAAGATTCAACAAAACGTGCCTGGACATACAAAGCTTACCTACAGAGGCTGCCATTATGGGCCTCATCAATGGCTTGCGAGAAGAACCTTTTAGCCAATCTATATTGAAAAACACCCCACATCTTTGAACAAAGTACAAGAACGAGCAGAAAAGTGCATCAACATGGAGGAAAACTCCCGACTAGGAGAGACCTCGAAAGCCGGATCCACCTACCCCTCCTGGGATAAGGACAAAGAGGCCAAAAAGAAGGAAGATCAACATGGGAAAAAAATAAAAAATTACCACAATTACACTCCTATTCGGGTGTCCCTTGTGGATGTCTACAGAGAGGTTTGCCACACTGAAAAAACACCTCCAGCTCGATCACTCAAAGTCAAAAAAAGAGGAGGAAATCGGACCGAATATTATGAATATCATCGAATCCACGGGCATTCCACCAATGACTGTTTTGATTTAAAGAATGTCATAGAAAAGCTGGTAAGAGAAGGAAAATTAGATCGGTATCTGGCCACCCGGGACGATGAGCAAAGAAAAAGAAGAAGGGAAGAAGATGTCGGACGAATCGAGCGATCCCCTCGTACACCAAAAAGACACGTCCACATGATACACGGCGGATTTTCAGGAGGATGAGTCTCCAAATCATCTCGCAAAAGATATCTTAAAGAAGTATATCATGTCGAAGGGAAGGAGGAAGCATCCGACATCCCTGCAATTACTTTCACTAAAAAAGATGCATCCGGTATCATCTCAGGACACGACGATCCCATGGTTATCACTGTCATATTGAGGAACGCAAATCTCCAACGCACATTGATAAACCAAGGGAGCTCCGCCGACATCTTGTTCAAAACTGCCTTCGACAAACTCGGCCTAGAAGAGAAAGAGCTTAGTGCATATCCGAACAGCTTATTTGGACTGGGAGACACCCCGGTTCAACCACTCGGGTACATCTCACTACACGCAACCTTTGGAAAAGGAAACCAGTCAAGAACACTCAAGGTAGATTATATCGTGGTCGACATAAGTTCAACCTACAATGCCTTAATAGGTTAGACAACATTGAATCAGCTCGCTGCAATAGTCTTGACTCCACATCTTTGCATGAAATTCCCAACTGCAGAAGGGATAGCTACAATAAAAGCAGACCAGAAGACGGTGCGCCACTGTTATCATGAAAGCCTAAACCTCAGAGGCAGAGGAGAAGAATTCCACACAATCAAACTCGGTGGAGTACAGAGGCGGGAAGAACTCTGCCTACAACCCGAAGGTGAAGTAGAAAAAGTCCAGATCGGGGACACCCCAGACCAAACAACCAATATTGGCACAATCCTAAAAGGAGACATAAAAGAATCACTCATACAATTCTTGCGAGATAACGTCGACCTCTTTGCATGGAAGGCCACAGACATGCCAGACATAGACCCCAAGTTAATGTGCCACAAGCTATCAGTTTACCCAGGATCTTGGCCAGTACAACAGAGGCGTAGAAAGCTCGGATAAGAACGATCCCAAGCCATGGAAGAGCAGGTATAAGCTCTACTAGAGGCAGAATTCATAAGAGAAGTCAAATACCCACTATGGCTAGCCAACGTTGTCTTGGTAAAAAAAATCAAACGAGAAGTGGCGAATGTGCACCGACTACACAGATCTCAAAAAAGCCTGCCCAAAAGATCCGTACCCACTCCCAAGTATCGACGCTCTGGTAGATGCCTCCTCTGGATATAAATATCTTTCATTTATGGACGCATACTCGGGATACAATCAAATCCCAATGTATCCACCCGACCAAGAAAAAACTTCCTTCTTAACCCCAAAAGCAAACTACTGCTACATCGTCATGCCTTTTGGTGTTAAAAACGCGGGAGCTACTTATCAGAGATTAATGAATAAGGTCTTTTCGGATCACATTGGAAAAATCATGGAAGTCTATGTGGACGACATGTTAATAAAGACACAAAGTGAAGCGACACTATTGTCTGACCTGACCCAAGTCTTTGACACTATAAGACGGCACGGCATGCGACTCAATCCTGAAAAATGCACCTTCGCAGTGGAAGCCGGAAAATTCTTGGGTTTTATGCTCACACAAAGAGGAATCGAGGCAAATCCAGATAAATGCCGGGCTATACTCGACATGAAAAGTCTGACTTATGTCAAAGAGGTACAACGACTCAACGGAAGGTTAGCAGCCTTGTCCAGATTTCTAGCCGGATCGGCAATAAGATCTCTTCCCTTCTACGCCACTCTAAGGAAAGGAAAGGAGTTTGAATGGACCACAGAGTGCGAGCAAGCCTTCCAAGATTTCAAGAGATTCCTAGGGCAACCACATATCCTAACTCGACCGCAGGAAGGAGAACCACTCATATTGTACATCGCCGTAGGAAGTCGGGTAGTAGCCTCAGCACTAGTTCAAGAAGACGACAGTGGGCAACAACCCGTATACTTCATCAGTAAAGCATTACAAGAATCCGAGCTGAACTACCAAAAAATAGAAAAATTTGCCTACGCTCTAATACTAACATCCCGACAACTTCGTCCATACTTCTAAGCTCACACCATTAGGGTTCGGACCAACCAGCCCATAAAAAAGATTTTATAGAAAATAGACCTGGCGGGCAGAATCTTGCAATGGGCAGTTGAGTTGTCCGAATTCAATCTCTAATACGAAGCTCAGACAGCCATCAAATCACAATACCTGGCCGACGTCATTACAGAATTTACAAACACACCAAAAATTCCCACAGAATAGAATCTATACGTGGATGATTCCTTAAATAAAACTGGAAGCGGCGCAGGTGTGATAATTGAAAGCAACCAAGGAACTCAAATCAAACTCTCCCTCAAATTCGGGTTCCCTGCCTCGAACAACCAAGCGGAATATGAAGCACTATAGCTGGCTTGAAGCTGGCTAGGGAGGTTGGAGCTCAAAAGCTTATCATCTTCAGCGACTCACAAGTGGTCACTTCACAAATAGCAGAAAGCTACCAAGCCAAAGATCCCACCATGAAAAGGTACTTAGACAAAATCAGGGAACAGCTCGGACAACTCGGAGAATATGAGGTCTGTCACATACCCCGAGAACAGAACACTCGAGCTGACGCACTTTCAAAAGTAGCCAGCACCAAACCAGGGGGCAACAATAGAAGCCTCATCCAAGAAATTCTGCAAAACCTATTAATTTTGGAAGAAGAAAAAGTCCTAGCCATAACAGGTCAGAATCAAGGATGGATGACTCCCATAATCAATTACCTCAAAACAGAAACACTCCTCACAGAAGGAAAGGAGGCAAAGAGGTTAAAACGAGAGGCACAATACTACACTATCATAAACGACACTCTATACAAAAGAGGGATTTCAATACTGTTGTTAAAATGTGTGCCGACTTCCAACACAAAGAAAGTTCTAGAAGAAGTACATAGTGGCATTTGTGGCAATCATCTCTGAGCGCAAGCACTCGCCAAAAAAGTACTCTGGGCTGAATTTTATTGGCCAACTCTACAGAAGGAAGCCACAGAGTTCGTAAAGACATGTCCACCATGTTAAAAACATGCCAACTTTCACATAGCCTCACCAGAAGAACTCATCAGCGTGACTTCACCTTGGCCATTCGCAAAATGGGGATTCGACCTTCTTGGACCCTTTCCTCAGGGATTGGGACAAGTTAAATTCCTCAGAGTAGGGGTAGACTATTTCACAAAGTGTATCGAGGCAGAACCCCTAGCTAATGCCACTGCTCAAAGAAGTAAAAAATTTCTATACAGGAACATTGTCACAAGGTTCAGGGTTCCATACTCCATTACCACAGACAATGGCACCCAATTCATGGATGCAGGCTTCAGAAAGCTGGTGGCCGACTTGAACATAAAACAACAATTCACTTCCGTAGAACATTCCCAAGCCAATGGACAAGCCGAAGCTGCCAACAAAGTCTTATTGGCTAGGCTGAAACGGAGACTACAGGACGCAAAGGGAGCCTGGGCTGAGGAGCTCCTACAAGTCCTATGGGCATACCGAACAACGCCACATTCCACCACAAAAGAATCACCCTTCCGATTAGCGTACGAAATATAGGCAATGTTCCCAGTAGAGGTTGAAGAAGGGTTTCCTAGAGTGATCTACTATAGTGAAAAAGCCAACTCCTAACTTCAAAGGGAAGAACTCTATCTACTTCCAGAAGTCCAAGCCAACAAATCACCCGACTTAGAGGATAAACCTCCCGCATGTATATATTTGTATTTCTTTTTGAATAAAATCTATTTAGATCTTCTACAAATTCTCAAGCCGCATTAATCTGAAACATTCATCGTCCGATTATAAAGCTACAGATCGGCAGAAAGTGAAAGTCAAATTCACTACACGATCATGATAAAGACCAATAAAGATGAAAACCAAATTCATTAAAAGGTCAAAAAAACGAGGGTTAAAACCCAATTTCTACAAAATCGGCAAAGATGAAAACAGAATAATGCAAGAAGTTATCGAAAGTGGTCTATAGAAAAGACCTAACGAGGTCCTAATAAAATGGATTGCTAAAAAAATAACTTAAAGACTGGCCGACGTAAAGAAGTCAGACCTGTCGCAATAACCAAAGTTATAAGTAAATCCTTGGAAAGAGGTATGGCTAGCCCTAAAAAAGAGGATTACTACAGAAATAACTTAGAAGGGCCCGGTGATAAACCACTATTTTATGATTCATCTTGTACTCAATTGAATGATTTTATCAATTCTTCACCCACTTATTCATATGAATTTGCATGGTTTTATAATTCCTTCCTTGTTTTATGATATACGAGAAAACATGTTTCCTATGCTCTAAAAATATTAAATTTAATTATCCTTTATTACCATTCGATGCCGTCATTTGTGTGTTGAGTACTTTCAGGTTTTATAGGGCAGGAATGACTTAAAGGATGGAAAGGAAACATACAAAAATGGACGGAAAGCACAAAATGGAGTTTTTGAACAAACTGGCAGCGACGCGAACGCGTGGACGACGCGAACGTGTGCTTAGTGAAAAATGGCATATGCGCAAACGCGTGACTCACGAAACACAGATGATGCGGACGCATGACTGAGGCAACCGCGTGGAAGAGCAAAACTCCAGATGACGCGAACGCATGACCCACGCGGACACATGACTTGCGCGATCAGCAGAAATTACAGAATGCACTGAAGATGATTTTGGGCTGCATTTTGATCCAGATCCGAGCCTAGAGAACACAAATTAAAGGCTATAAATTGGGGAATCCATCCATTCATCGATAGGTCATACAACATACATTCATACATAGTTTTAGGATTTAGATGTAGTTTTTAGAGAGAGAGGTTCTCTCCTCTCTCTTAGGAGTAGGATTAGGATTTATTTTATTGGGGTTATTTCTCTATCACAGGTTCAATGTTCTTTTTATTTATTTTCTCTTTTATTTGTTTATGAACTTTTTCATGTTAGAATTGAAATCTTTATTTAATATAATTTGAGCTATTTCAGACTCATGATTGTTTTCTTCTATATATTATATAAATAATTTAGATTTTTCCCTTTTGGCTTGGGTTGATTAATTGGTAACTCTTGAGTTGTGAAACTCTTCGTGATTGATAATTGTTATCTTTGCTGATTGATTTAGATTCCTATAACTCTAGTCTTTCCTCAGGAGTTGACTAGGACTTTAGGTATTAAATTGATTTGTCCACTTGACTTACCTTCATAGTTAGAGGTTGACTGAGTGGGAGCAAAAATATAATTCTCATCACCATTGATAAGGATAACTAGGATAGGACTTCCAGTTTTCATATCTTGCTAAGAGTTTTAATAGTTATTAATTTATTAATTCCTGCAATTTATTTCTCTTGTTCAAAGCTTTTTAAAACCCAAAAATACTGTTTTCCATAACCAATAATAAATCATACTTCCCTGTAATTCCTTGAGAAGATGACCCGAGGTTTGAATACTACAGTTTATAAATTTTATTGGGTTTGTTACTTGTGACAACCAAAACGTTTGTACGAAAGGATTTCTGTTGGTCTAGAAGCTATACTTACAATGCGATTATATTTGTCAATTTCTTTATCGATAGGAAATCCGATCGTCAAAATGGCGCCGTTGCTGGGAAATTACAAACGTGTGCCTTATTATTGGTTATTGTAAATATTTTTCTTTTACTTGTTTATTTGTTTTTGTTTTCCCTTTTTATTTCTATTAGCTACTATGAGTTCTCACCATCTCGCTTTAAGTTTGGTTCTACTGTTGTTGAAAGGAATGGAAGCTATAACAGGACTATGCATTACGGTCAAAGCAATCAAAGTTGGATGGAGCCCAGAGGATTTGATCAACATTTTAGGCAACAACACCTTCCTAGATATCATGGACAAGGACCATTCTACGATGCATATCGAGCTGATAGATATGGTGGACCCCCTTGTAGTTACCAACAAGCCCCACCCTGTGCTTATGGACCATCCTCTCAACATAGCTTCGAACCACTACACTCACAAGCTCCTTTTCACCATTCACCACTGTATGACCCTTATCCGCCCCAATTCCAATCCAATTACTCCAAGAACCACCACTTCCCTATGTACCATGTCCATATCCATCACCTTAAGAATCACAGGCTCGCTTCGAAGAATTAGTAGATCAATTTCATGCAACCCTTCATCAACTGGAGCAAGCAATAAATCAATTATCTTCTAGACGTTCGGACACTCAAGGAATCCCCATGGCTTCATGTGGAGAATCTAATGAAGAACGTAGTACGAAGGAGACACTAGAAACTCCAGTGAACAGTAAGGAGCATGACTTTGTTCTGGAACAATTGGAGGAAGCCCAAATTATCCAAGAAGAAGAAGTTGAAGACTTAGGAGACGCTGAACCTCCATGGGAATCCAGAGTTATGGAAAATTCCGTCAAGGACGTTACAATTGATGCTAAGGAGGATAGTGCACAACCCCCAAAGAAGCTACCTCATGAAGAACTGGATGGAACAACCCAAGATGCAAGTCTCCTTGAGAATGATAATCACAAGTCAAGTTCTCTTAGTAATGAACTTGCAACTGCAAGTGAATTCTTTGAGCTAAAAGAATCTTTCCCAACTGAATATGAAGAAAATGCAGAGGTAGACTTTTCTCAACCTCCCAATTATGACTCAAGTGATGAGGAAGATATCGAAGACTTTGATCAAGACATGGTTGACATGGAAGAAATTTGCAGAGAAGTGGAAGAATTCACAGAAGACCACAAGGGAGTAGAGCTTGCAAAACCACTGAAAACACCTATTCCAAGGCCATTACCACCCAATACAAACTTCAAGTGGGTAAAAACCTTAGCTTTTATCTTTACTTTTCCACTTGAGTATGGTTTACTTGAAACAGATGGCCATCTTAGAGTTCTTTGCGTCTTTAAGAGTAAAAGAGAAATGACTCACACTCAGAGCTGGTATAAGAGATTCAATGAGGTTTCACACTTCAATTTGAGGTGCAAGGATTGGTGTCAAGCTCAATTGAAAGGATCTCGGAAGCTGTTTGGTCACTACAGTGAGAATTTAGATTACTTATCACCCGGCTGGAAAAATGCAGATCAAGACAAAAACGGGTGTAAAAGTAAAGTTTGGGATCCTAGAATCTATTCTGACATTTAACACCCTGGGAGCCGGGAAACCTGTTTGAAACTGCTCAAGGGCTTTACGTGCCTTGTTTGGGACCCCGGAGGCTATTGGCATTCCAAACATTGGTGGAGATTTCTGGATGAATTTAAGCACAAGCCATCATAACAGGAGGCTCATCAAATGTCCAACTTAAGGACTTTAACTAAAAGTGCTAGGTGGGAGACAACCCACCATGGTATGATCGTTCCTTTTCTATTTTTAGTCTGTTTTTGAATTTTGATTGAACCTGGAATTGTGTATAACATTCATTGCATTCTGCATACTGCATAAAAAAATAAAAAACCCCACGGGAGTGCGCAGGCCACACATGGGCGTGGAATGGAAATCAGTGTAAAAATCCAACACCCAGAAAGTTGGGCTGGAATCGTGCGGCTGGTGTGCGTTTAGCATAAAACGGCCCACGCCTGATGCGAACACGTCAATTACACATCACTAATCCCATGAAAGCATGAGCGACGCGTCCGCATCGTGTGGATTTTATGGCCCCCTAAATGGAAACAGAGAGTTGCACCAAAACGACGCTGAAACTGTGCGTCTAGCACAATTCACAGCGACGCGTTCGCGTGCCTCACGTGCCTCACGTGTCCGCGTCACATATCTTTCACCCAACTTACGCGATCGCGTGGATTTAAATCCACTACACTAACCCACGCGAAACCCTAACCCGTCGCGCCCCCATTCCCCCTCCTTCTCCTTCCTTCTCTGCAACCTTCTACCTCCTCTGCAACCACCACCGCCACACCAACCACCCCCAACCGCCCAGACCACCGCAACATCCCCACCACCTCCCACCTCTGACCACCACCACAGCCCCATCCTCTCGCCCCCTTCCTCTCTTCCCTCACCCCCTTTCCTTCTCCTCCACTCCCCTCTACCACCGCCCCTACCCAAACCACCACCACCGCGCTGCCTCCCATTACCGCCGACGACCATAGCCCCACAACCTTCACCCCCTTCTTCCTACCCTACCCCTCCCTTAACCCTAACCTAGCACTACAACCCTCCCTTGCCACCACCTCAGACCGCCGCCGCGCCACCCCTTCCATTGCCGCCGCGTCAGCAACACCGCCATCGCATTCCCACCATCTCTCTATTCCATACCTCTGTTCATACACATCACAGGTTCCACCGTGCACCAATTTCTCTATCGTTCATAGTTAGTTGTATATTTTTCAGATTTTATTCAAATTAGGATAGTTAGAGATGCATGTTTGTAGTGGATTCTAGGTGGTTAAGTAGCTAGGATGTGGTTAGTGGATTTAGGCCTGATAATTACGCCGTTCTTGCTACGTATTTTATCTATTTCACGATTCTGATTTTGCTGTAATGATCATATTGTTCATATATTGTTCTTCCATGTTTCATGCTGTTGTTACACTATTCGTTCATGTTCATGTTATTTGTGTCTCTTTGCATCTTTATTTAATTTTATATGAACTGATTTTTCCTGCTGTTTATTTCCCGGGAACATCCAATTTTAGTCGGAATGCTGCCCAATTTTCTGCAAAATTGTTTCATTTTTCCCATTCATGTATCGATTTTGGTAATTTTGAATTTTGCACTACTTGGCTACAACCAAACCAATTCATGAATGCACGGGCTAGCATTCTTATTCCTTTTGATTCCCCGGTTAATAAACTACCTTGTTGATGATTTCATTTTAATTTGCAACTCTTGTATCTATATGAATTATCATCAATAACCTGAAATACTTGCTTGAATATGAGTTGATTATTCTTTAAATTTGTGAATCTCTTGTTACCTAGGAAACCCATTATCATGCCACATGCTTTGACCTTCTTTTTACTAACTCACTATTTTCACTTTCTAACTTCCTTTTTACCTACTAACCATTTTAACTTTCTAACTTCTCTTTTTACCGGACTACTTTAACTTTCTAACTCAGGGCATGATCATTATTTTTCCTAATTAACATGAATTCCACTTATCATGTATCTTGGGTTGTAATTTTTATTTCCAGACTTTTTCACTCGAATACAATCCAAAATGCACATATATTTGACTCAATTCATGCTTCTCTTGCTCTTTTGCCACTCTGTGCTTATATTGTGAATATTCTATTTGCCTACTTATCTTCCTGCTTTTATTCTTCAATTATATGCTGGAATTTCTGCCTTTAGGATGTCTGACACTCAAAGCAAAGGAAAAGGAAAAGCAACCATTGGCAAAAGAAAAAGAGGCGAATCCTCTATGGCCATCCTTGACATTCTTCATGATGATTCCTGGTGGGAGAAGAACTTTACCCCGCAGGAAAAAGCTGATCAGTTGGTACCTGCGGCTGACCCAATAAAATTTGCAAACAAATACTGTGAGCTGCGGTACCTAATTTTTGCCACATTCAGGAACCTATACCTGGAAAAGACACTCAAAATTTTAGAAGAACTCAAGCAATATACTTCAGAGCAGATTAAACAACGAGGCTGGTTCTTCCTGGAGAGAAACTTGACTGAGATCAACTCATCCTGAGTCCAAAAATTTTACTGTAACTACTTTAAAACATCTCTGGATGCAGTACAGCTCACAGGCAAACAGATTCTGATCACTGAGGAAGCAATAGAAGACATCCTCCAGCTCCCACCTAAATCAGATCAACCAGACGATTACCAAAGGGCTGAGAAGGATATGAGATTCATGAGATTTGACTGGAAAGCCGTTAAAAGGACTATAGCTCTTGATCCTACTGTTCCATGGGTCATGGGAAAGAGCACACTGGTACCTAAGGGAATCAGGCTAATGTATCTGAATGATGAGGCTCGACTTTGGCAACAGATTCTGAGTAACTACGTAATACCAAGCACTCATGAGACTGAAGTGTCAACTACTATGATTACCCTTATCTGGTGTGTGATGGAGGGTAAGGACCTATATCTTCGTCGCTTCATCCGGTATTACATGGCCAGGGTCCATGTCAGAGGCACCCTCCCTTTTCCATTCTTGATTACTCAGTCGGGTCACCGAGCTGAGGTACCTTGAGAAATTACTGATGAAAAGCCTTCCGCCGCGGACTGCAGGAAGATCATCCCTCACAGTAGGAAGTTTTAGGCTCTTGGCTACCAACCTCCGTTTCTCACTGACTCTGTTGAGGCAGCTACATCTTCAGCTACCTCTTTAGCATCCACTGCCCCAGCTCCGTCCACTGCATCCCCACCTGCTCCTGAGCCCGTTTATCTTCTGGTGCACCGACTCTTTGACCGCTTAGACCAGATGGAGCATCGCCACCAGCAGCAATTTGAGAGGTCTGAACGTCGCAACAGGCGACGTTATGAGAGGTTTGAGCGTCACCACAAGCGACACTGTGAGCACCTCAAGTTGATTATCCGATCCGGTAGCGACATCCCTTCCGAGCCTGACATACCATTAGAGACATCTGAGGAGGAGGCAAGCGATCATGAGGAGGAGGCACATACCCAGGCTGAGCAGGGAGGACCTGAGCACACTGCACCACACCATGAGGAGCACCACCAACTACAGGCTGCAGATCCAGAGATTTCTCTACAAACAGAGCCTCTGCTTCAGTAGACCGCTCCTCCTACACTCACGGAGACTGTAGACCGTCAGCCTACCACTGAGACACCAGCAGCACATCCTTCTGGAGATGACACTTCTTCACACCCAGTTTGAGTGAGCATCAAGGACGATGCTATTATTTAAGTGTGGGGAGTTCACCATCTTTGGCATATATTTTTGGGTGAACCACAACAGACTCTTATCTTATTTTGTTCATTTTCTGTATTTTATCTTCACATTTTTCTCTTTTTTTGATTTTGCTATATTTTTCCATTTTTCACTTTGGGCTGTATATATCTTAGATATTTTAGCTTAATTTGTACTTTTTAGTCTACTAGTTATATATTAAGTGGATTAATTAGTATAATTTAACCTTTTAGCATATGATAGTTTGGTTTAATTGAAAATAAAAGAGTAAACTAGGAACTTTAAATAAAAAACAATCCACACACCTTGTATATATAGCATTACATGTTAGTTAGTTAACAACATTTCTTCAAGAAAGAACACTAAGATTTTAAGGGCCACCCTAAGATTTACATTGAGTTGAATGGAAACCTTTGATTTCTACTTGCATGAAATACATAATTGATATATGATTTCTGAGCTGGAGAACACACAGCCCGTGAGTTTTTGAGCTTAATTGTATAATTACATCAAACCATAAATTTTATTCCTGTGTGTTTCGCACTTCTTTTCTATGCTTGCAATCTTTATTTTGTTTTAATCTATATGTCCAATATAGAATATAGATACATACCAAGAGATGATTGAGGCTATTATTTGTATTTGTGCTCACTTATCCCAAATAGCCTACCCTTCCAATCACCCTTGTTAACCCCCTTGAGCTTTTTAACCCCCTCTTCTGTTTTATAACCACATTACTAGCTTTAAGCAGAAAAACAAGATAAAAATCCCAAGTTGAATCCTTAGTTAGCTTAAGATAGGTATTGTGTACAATTTAAGTGTGGGGAATTTTATGGGAACATGGGATGATAGAAACAAAGTAGGGATCTAAATTGAATAAGTTATTTCAAAATTTGGGAAGCATGCTCATGTGAAATCAAAATAATTAAATTACCATGTGCATTAAATAAATAAATAAATAAATAAATAAAATTTTAGTATTTAAATAAGGCGATATAAAAATTACCCAATGCAAATAAAAATAATCAATGCACATGGGATAAAATTCAAAAATTAAATTTGGTGCATGAGCATGTAATACAAAAGTGGGAAATTTTGGGTAGCTAGGTAGGAGAACTTTGAAATTATAAAGTATGTATGCTAAGTGAGATCTTAGACTAATCAAGGATTCACTTTTGTTAGCTCACTTAAGCCTTATATGTACACCATTACCCTTACCTTAGCCCCATTACAACCTGAGAAAAGACCTCATGATTTTTGTATGTCTATATTCCATATTTGTTGATTGGTTTGATGAAAAATAAGGTTTTAGAAAAGTATGACTAGAAAAGAAGAGAGTGATTAACCCCAAACACTGAGTGATTAGAGAGTAAACACAAGATCCAGTGAGGGTTCAATAGCTCTATCGCATATATCCATATCTAATTATTAAATTGTCTTGCAAGTTGTGAACTATCTTAACTCAACTCAATTGTAACTGTGCTTTAATATGATTTGGCTTTAATTGTACATATATGATTCCTTGAAGATATGAATCAATTTAACTACATGTAAGCTTTATATACAAGTGAATAATAACGAGAATTGCATGACTCATTTAGGTAGTTTGCATTTAGAATAGATTGCATTGCATGAGATTCCACCATTTTACCTTTACTCTTTTCTCTTGGATTTAGCGTGAGGACATGCTAATGTTTAAGTGTGGAGAGGTTGATAAACTACTATTTTATGATTCATCTTGTACTTAATTGAATGATTTTATCAATTCTTCATCCACTTATTCATATGAATTTGCATGGTTTTACAATTCCTTCCTTGTTTTATGATATATGAGAAAACATGTTTCCTATGCTCTAAAAATATTAAATTTAATTATCCTTTATTACCATTCGATGTCGTCATTTGTGTGTTGAGTACTTTCAGGTTTTATAGGGCAGGAATGACATAAAGGATGGAAAGGAAACATACAAAAATAAAAGGAAAGCACAAAATAGAGTTTTTGAAGAAACTAGCAGCGACGTGAATGCGTGGACGACGCAAATGCGTGCTTAGCAAAAAATGGCATTTGCACGAACGTGTGCATGACGCGAACGTGTGACTCGCGAAACACAGATGACGCGGATGCGTCATTGATGCGATCGCGTGGAAGAGCAAAACTCTAGATGACGCGACCGCATGACCCACGCGGACGCGTGACTTGCGCGATCTGCAGAAATTATAGAATGCGCTGAAGATGATTTTGGGCCACACAAATTAAAGGCTATAAATTGGGGAATCCATCCATTCATCGATAGGTCATACAACATACATTCATGCATATTTTTAGGATTTAGATGTAGTTTTTAGAGAGAGAGGTTCTCTCCTTTCTCTTAGGAGTAGGATTAGGATTTATCATATTGGGATTATTTCTCCATCACAGGTTCAATGTTCTTTTTATTTATTTTCTCTTTTATTTTTTTATGAACTTTTCCATGTTAGAATTGAAATCTTTATTTAATATAATTTGAGGTATTTCAGACTCATGATTGCTTTCTTCTATATATTATATAAATAATTTAGATTTTTCCCTTTTGGCTTGGGTTGATTAATTGGTAACTCTTGAGTTGTCAAACTCATCGTGATTGATAATTGTTATCTTTGCTGATTGATTTAGATTCCTATAACTCTAGTCTTTCCTCAAGAGTTGACTAGGACTTTAGGTATTAAATTGATTTGTCCACTTGACTTACCTTCATAGTTAGAGGTTGAATGAGTGGAAGCAAAAATATAATTCTCATCACCATTGATAAGGATAACTAGGATAGGACTTCCAGTTTTCATATCTTACCAAGAGTTTTATTAGTTATTAATTTATTAATTTGTGCAATTTATTTCTCTTGTTCAAACATTTTTAAAACCCAAAAATACCGTTTTCCATAACCAATAATAAATCATACTTCCCTGCAATTCCTTGAGAAGACGACCCAAGGTTTGAATACTTCGGTTTAGAAATTTTATTGAGTTTGTTACTTGTGACAACCAAAACGTTTGTATGAAAGGACTTTTTGTTGGTCTAGTAGCTATACTTACAACGCGATTATATTTGTGAATTTCTTTACCGATAGGAAATCCGATCGTCACCCGACATGACAAAGTCGGCCCAAAACATAAAAGTTATAAAAGTAATCCCTGAAAGAGACATGAACAAGGTCCAAGAAAGAGGATTACAAAAATAACTTAGAAGGGCCCGACATGACAAAGTCGGGCCAAAACATAAAAGTTATAAAATTAATCCCTGAAAGAGACCTGAACAAGGTCCAAGAAAGAGGATTACAAAACTAACTTAGAAGGGCCCAACATGACAAAGTCGGCCCAAAACATAAAAGTTATAAAAGTAATCCCTGAAAGAGACCTAAACAAGGTCCTAGAAAGAGGATTACAGAAAAAAATTAGAAGGGCCCGACATGACAAAGTCGGTCCAAAACATAAAAGTTATAAAAGCAATCCCTGAAAGAGACCTGAACAAGGTCCAAAAAAGAGGATTACAGAAGTAACTTAGAAAGACCCGATATGGTGAAGTCAGCCTCCTACAGGCAGGTTATAAAAAGTAAAGCCCCAACAAGGATCTCACAAAGGTCCAAACAAAACAGATTGCTAGAAATAACTTCGGGCCAAAGTTAGGAAACCAACACACAAGTTGGATCCAAGCACACAACCTTAGAGAAGTCGAGCCACAAGTATGAAATATAAAGAGGTCAACAAAGTTCCAACATTCCCAAAAAACCTGGAAAGGTTCCAGGCAGGTGCAGACAAGCATATGGCAAAAAAATCACAAGATATGATAATAACAAACTCAAGAGGCTACCAAAGTCAGCCCCAAGAGCTCGAAGACTACTTTGTTTTTCAAAATAAAAGTTGCTAAACAAGCAACTAAAAAAGTAGCAGAGTCAAAAAACACCATTTAAAAAATAAAAAAATTCAAAAGCCCACAGGCAGGGCCATACACAAATATATTAAGAATAACTAAAGAGGATCCAGAGATTCCCCAAGAGCTGCATCAACACAGGGCGAAGGAGGACAAGTCTAGAGGGGCATAGCATCCACTGTCCCATCCTCCCGATTCAAAATTTGACAAACAGGTTCTGACTCAATTCCGGCTGAAGGAGCTAAAGAAGTCGACACGATAGAAGCTTTGGCGGCAAGCGCAGGAGGAAGCTCAACATCATCATCATCAGGGTCGTCAGGGACAATCTTACCGTCCCGCACAACATTGTCAAGACTAAAGAGAGTAAGGTCGAGCTCAGGTACGAGAACCCGAACCTGCTCCTTTAAGTTATCATAAGCAGCAGTCATGCTGCCCACAAGGTGACCCTGGAGCTCGGTATAATCATCCCGGGCAGTCTCTAAATCACCCCTGAGACGCACCACTTCTCTGTAGGCTGAAACATAGCTCTCCTTGTGCTTCAACGCTGTGTCTTCAGCCAACTTCACAGAAGCCGCCAAGGCCACAAAGCTCACCTTTTCACCCTCTAATTCTTTCTCCACCTTCGCCAACTTTACCTCCAGCTCCTTCTTCAAACCTTTTATCCTATCAAAGTCCGACTTAGCCTCCTCCATGAAAGATTTTGTAGCATGAACCAGGATACCCTGAGCAATTCGAAAAAGAGCCGCACCCATATGAGTCATCTTCACACTACTTCTAGTTATGAACTCTAGGTGGTGAAGAATGGACACATCATCCATTGAAAGACCACTATAGGGGGCAATGTGCTGGTCAACAAACTCAACGGCATCAAAATCATGGGCATCAAGGTTAAAGGGCTCAGATGTTTTTTGCTTTTTCGAAGGAGGAGCGCCAGAAGCAGCAGCTGAAGTTTGTGGGGAAGGGTCAGCCAGATGAACTCGGGGAGTAGGGATCACCCTCCTCGGGCCAGGTAAACTCGGCACGGGTGGCTTCACCTGAACCTGAGAAGACCCCTCTCCTGCCACCTTGGCTGATATGTTTTGAGCAGCGGCAGCCTTCCTTGCCTTTTTGAAGGCCGTCATGGAGTCATTATTTTTAGACATCTCTGAAAAACAGAATCAACCACAGTAATGGGTTACAAATGCAAAATAATAGGAAGCAAAGCTAAAAACAAGGGTAAAAATAAGTCAGACAGTACCCAATGCAGTTCAGACCAGGGATGGGTCTCCCAAAAACCTTTTGGTATCAAGGTGGGGAGGTTCCCCCCCATATATCCTCTAGAACAACTACAAAAGCCCGCTCAACCTCGTCAAGCATCTCCCATGTATAATAAGACACTGTCACATTCTTTTGCCATTCCAGAGGAAAAACAGGCTCATCATTCTCGTTAAGAAAAAAGGGGCGGGCCCCCTCAACAGCTCGAATTTTAAAGAAATAGTTCTTAAAGTCCTTAAAGGACTCATCATACATGGCAAAAACTTTATGTCCCTGGGCAGATCTAAAAGAAACCCAAGAAGCTTTCTTTTTGGAAGTAGCCCCGGGCTTGGCCGAAACAAAAAGATAGAGGAAAAGAGTCTGAGAAGGTTTGACGCCTAACTCTTGACAAAGTAGCTGAAAAATCTTAACAAAACCCCAGGAATTCAGATGGAGCTAGGATGGGGCAACGTTACACGACCACAATAAGTCGGTCTCAAAAGCAGTAAAGGGAAAAGTAATATTCAACTGGCTAAAGAAATATTCATAGGTGTAGAAGAAAGGACGCTCTCCCTCGACCGAGGTTGGAAAACAAACCCTCTCGTCAGAGTCAGGTGCTACAAGCTCATAATCCCTCTCCTGGGCACCGCTACCACAAACCCTATGATGTTTTCTCAACTCTACACAAAACTCAGCATCCACAACGGAAACACACATTAAGACAAGATAGTCCAGCCAATCGGACATCCCCTCAGGAACTTTAGAAGACATCTCTACAATATTTGTACGAGAAGACATGGCCAACTAGTCCTACAAATCAAAGAAAAGATGGATTACTAAAACTACTTGAGGTACTAATCAAACACCTTGGGTAAGTCAACGAGAGCAGCTCGGGCACAAATAGATACAACTCAGATTAAAAGCATGCAAACGAGAAGAAGTCAGGTATAGCAAACAAAAGGAAATCCTAGAACTTATGCCAAAAGATCCAGGGGCATCCTTTGGAGGCAGCAAAGGAATAAGGACTCAGGAAAATTTTCAAGTCTACATCTTGGCATCTCTCAAACGGAAAAAACCCTCCTTTAAACAACAACACTTCGAAAAAATAAAGACAATCATAAAACATCATCAAAAAGATCATCATACAACAGTCTATCAGCAAGTGAAAATATCAACATCAAGCATGCCACATGGAAAATGATAAAAAAATGCAATCTTTTCTCAGAGTCAAGCAAGTTCATTTCAAACCAGAGGGCACAATCAGAAGCAGTAACAACATTCAAAGCCCTAAGAGCATCAACTATCAAGAAAAGTAAAAAGTTCATACAAATTGAAGAAGCCCTAAAATGGCACACGTTGCAGAAATGATCAGCCACAAGCAACAAAGAAAGATTTAAACTTTCTAACTTTTTTCAAGAAAAGATCGAAACTTTCTCAAAATCGAAACGTTTACCAAAAAATAAAAACAAACAAAAAGAAGAACCAACCTGAACAGAGAAGAAAACTTCGAAGAAATTGAAGATGGAGAGACCGAATCACCTTTTTGAGCAACGAACGACACCAAAGGACATCACAGAAAGGAACACGAAAATGCAAGCCCCAGGCAAAAGCTAAAAGTGAGAAAAAGGGAGGAAGTTACAGCAAAGAAACAGGGAAGAGAAACCGTTTTTTTTAGAAGTTCAAAATGAAACAAAGAAATGGAGCATTAAAAGCATTAATGAGGTTATTAAACCCTCGCGCATTCCCAAAGCAGGGAGACGCGCGTTTTCGAAAGAATGAAAATTCAAAAGAAAACGTTCCACATTCAAAGGAGAACCCTACAAAGAAGACGTCGACAAAATGCTCGAGTTTGGCTTCACCATAAAAGGATCGAAAGACCTAAAATTGAAAACTCGACCTCAAAATAGAAGACCGAGCTCGAGCAGGGGCACTGTTCATACCCTGGGTTGAGCTGTCCAACCCGGGATGTTCTACTGACAAGACAACCGACCTCTTCAGGTCAGGACAATCTGACCTCTTCTCAAAGAGCTCGGTCAAATCACTAGGAAAGCCCAAAAAGGGCCCAAACGGAGGACCACGCCCCAAAACCTAAGGCAGCCCAAGCCTACAGAGAGAAGGGCGGTTCCCTTGAAGATAAGATGACCTCGCTCAAAAGATAAAGATAAGATAAGATAACTAACTTATCTTATCTAAGAAGGTCACTCTACGCTATTATAAATATGCTAGAGCACCCAAGTATAACTCATACTTTGATTCTACATAAAACCTGTTTAATACCCTTGCTAACTTAAGCATCAGAGTCCCTTGCAGGTACCACCACCCTCCGGTGACGAAGGATCAGCACCATCACCAAGTCCAACAAGTCGAACACAACTGCTCCGACCAGTACAGAAGATCTCGTCCGAGATCGACCTACAGTATCAGGTAACCCTCGGAACAGTTACCATACTGAGAACCTTTGGTTCTCATACCATATTTCTGTTGTGTTTTTCAGATGCAGGTCGCAACCCACCTCAGTGAGTTGTTTGGGTGGTGACAGAAGCGGAGGATCCAGATACTTCCTTTTGAGTCTCCTTTGTTTATTTGTATATATCTCTCACTTTTGCATTTTTATTTTGGCCTAGAGGCTTGTATTTGAGAGAGAACAAAACTTGTATAAGCCATTTCAAACTTCAGTTTCTTTTTGTTGGTATATTTGGCTAGCCGCCTTAAACTCCGTGAGTCATGGCTAGTTTCTTATAATATTACACTATTATACTATTATCCTTGCTTATATCACTTTTATTCTTGTGTGTTAAGTTAGACGCTTCTTTAGTTTGTTTTGCACTTTTAAATCCTGATTTGAAACTATATCCTTCATCAGGCTTCTAGATAATATTATTCCTCCTATATGTCATATGTATGAGCTTAGAATTGTCGTAATCCTTGATTAATCTTTGCTTTACGATGCGAGGTAAAGCTTAGGCTAATTGGGGTGTTACATTAGTGGTATCAGAGCAGTTCGTCCTCATGAGCCTGAGGGATGGGCCGATTGTGCTTCATTGCATACTCTGTGTGTCTTTCCTTTGATGCTATTAGGTTATCGGTTTTATATATGCATAGCATGCTTGTTTGTGAGTGCTTGTTTGGGATAATTGAAGCACTAGAATTTTGATATTAAGACTGATCACCTTGATATCAATTGTTTGGTATAGACAAGAAACCCAATGGCCACTCACAGACGAGGTTGACCACGTTCACGAGAGAGTAGGAATGAGAAACTGGCTGATAACCATGCCGAGTTCATGGCGGTTATGGCAAAACTGGCGAACACCATGGAAGTGAATGCTGCTGCAACTGTGGAAGTTGTGCAAAGGTTAACCCAACCGGCCAGAAGCAGAAACGACAATGGAGAAGGTGCTGAGGACAGCTTGAGAGGTGTTCTGAGGACTCTAGCTATTTTTCGGAGAGCTGACCCGTCGGTTTTCAATGGTTCAACAAACCATATTGAAGCAGACAACTGGTTCCGAGCTATGGAGCGTACATTGCTAACTCAACATGTACTATATAACAAGTTCGTGGAATATGCGACTTATTAACTAGTGGGAGAAGCTCAGCAATGGTGGCAAGGAGAGTGCGGACTGCTATACCAACATAACATGAACACTACCTGGGCGTTATTCAAGGAAGCTTTCTATAGGAAGTACTTTCATGGGTCATTAAGGGAGGCCAGAGAATTGGAGCTTTTACAACTGAAGCAAGGGTCCACGACTATAGTGGAATACATCAGCAAGTTCAAGGAACTCTATAGGTTCTCGAGGATAAGTCAGGGTACTTCTGGGTCTTGTGAGGGATGGAAATGCATCAAATACAAAGTGGGGTTGAGAGAGGATATCAGGCGTACTGTGGCTCCACTAGAGATGAGGATATTTTCTGAATTGGTGGACACGACAAGGGTTGTTGAAGAATATGCAAGGACGGTAGCCTCGTTAAGGAACACTCATGGAGGGAATACTAGTAGGGAACTCGATGATCACCTCGGACCGAGGGGACAAAACTTCTAGAAATGTGGTGGAGGGAAGCGGTCAAGAGTTTACTCCTCTGATATAAAATGTCAAGAGTGTGGGAACTACCATCCAGATAGGCCTTGCCAGTTGGGTAAGAAGCTATGTTACAAGTGTGGCGCACCAGGACATTTGGTTAGAGATTATCGTCGCGAGAGGAACCGAGATGAGGCTCAGAATCAACAGTCAGGCCTTTTGTTCACTTTGGATGCACGTGATGTGATGGGGTTGGATCCTCCGATGAGAGGTAAGTGTATGCTTTGAGTCTTATATTGCCTGGACCTGAGGTTAGTTTGGTTCTATCTTTCTACAAAGTCGTCGTTAGGATTACAAGGGCTTAGAGGTGTGTTGGGAATAAAACCATGGGCAAAGAAGGTTCTAATGGCGGTAGCCGAGGATGTCGGGCCAGTGATGACAAACGATCAGAGTGGACGTGCCTAATGACAAGTCATCTTATGCTAGCTTTTCAAGCAATTCTCACTTGTTTCATTAGGTTTTATGCACCTTCTTGCATTATAAGTAAGTGATTTGGAGTGAATGTGTATGGTTATGTTAAATCAATCAACCATCAATTAATTGACACAAAATCATAGGGTTTAAGCTAGAATTAGTTGATTTTATGAATGATTTAGAAACCTTGTGAATTTAGTGATACTTTGATATGTTTTTTTGGTTGCTTGAAGGTGAAGAAATGGTGAAGAAAAGAAGAAACCATGAAAGTGTGCCCAACCAAAAGCGTGGCCATGATATAAAAGTGTGGCCATGATATAAAAGGGTGGCACTTAACCACGGCCAAGCATAGCGCTCACTAATTGAGCGGAGTGTTCACAAATTGAACGCTAGTTGGGAGCACCAAGACACAAGGCCAAGGGCGCTACGTTGTGTGTTCAAACTGAGCGCTCAACTACAAGGCACCAGTGCCCAAAACCAAGAGCGCTACGTTAACTCTTTTAACTTTTTTGGGCCTCCCTGTGAAGAAAAGTGAAGTGCGACATTCACAACTGAAGCCAGTAAGGTTTGAAATGGGAACCAGGCACATAAAGGAGTGCTACGCGCTACATTACAAGGAAGCTCCCAAAATGAAACAAGTAAGGTTCGAAGAGGGGCACACACGCATAGAAAGGGCGCTACGTTGGTTCACCTCACTAAGCGCTATTGGCATAAGGAAATTGCTACCAAAATGGGACGGCCATGGCTCGAAAAGGGAAAAAAAAGCACTAAGTGTAGTGCTACATTAAAACTCTTCACCGAGCGCTACACTGGAAGGCTTGGCACAAGGAAAATAGAAGGCATAGTAGCGCTACGTTTCTTTACAAAACTGAGCACTCCACTGGAGGTGGCCCTTGGTCCATTTTCAATGAAAAGCCATCTTGGATCCACTTCTTCACCAACTTGAAAAGCCCACTCCAAATTCTGAAAACAAAAAATAGAAATTGTATAAATAAGAGTTTATTTGATTTGTAGAGGAGCTTTTTTGCTCACTTTTGACTTTTTACCTTTAGTTCATTTTTTAATTTTCACTTGGAATTTTCATTTTGTCTTTGAATTTGGAATTTTGGGAATTGGATCTAGCTTTCTGTTTTCATTTTCTTTTCTTCTGCAACTTCTGCTATCTGTTCTTGGAATTTGAATTGAGCTTGAAGAGCTTCATGGATTCTAAATATGAGAATCATCTTTCACCCTTCATCTCAATTGTTCTAAGGATTGGATCTAAGTTTTATTTGCTATTTTCTCTTTTGACTTCTTCTGCAATTATTTTCTGCTTGATCAAGAGAGCAATTGAGATCTAGATCTGCTTTCTAATCTCATTTCTCTTCTTCGATTTTCAGATTATCTTTAAGAATTTCATAATTGAATCAAGTCTTCTTGCTGTTTGTTTCTTCAAGAAATTTTCCTTTCTGTTTTGCTACTGAATTGAGTCCATTCATCTAATAGCTTTCTAATTTGCTTTAATTTCCATGTTCTTGTTGAATTCTAAATCCCAGCACCCAAATCCCTTGTACTCTTTAAGCAATTTATATTTTTTAGCAATTTAGCTTTAGTGATTTAGATTTCTTGCACTTTAAGCTTCATCTATTTACATTTCTTACAATCTAAGTTTCAGTCATTTACCTTACTTTCACTTTAAGTTTCAGCTCAATTTATATTTTCTGCACTTTAGATTCTGTTAATTTCCCCTCTCCCTTTTATTTTCATGCAATTTAGCTTCTGTTGATCACAATTCACTCAAATCATCAACTTTCTGCTTAACTAAATTCATCACCTAACTAAAATATCTCAATCCATCAATCCCTAGGGGATCGACCTTACTCTTGTGAGTAATTACTACTTGATGCGACCCGGTACCCTTGCCGGCGAGTTTGTGTGGAATCGGTTTTTCCTCATCAGTGCCGGAATGATTTACAGGTATGACTAGAAGTCTTGGCGACTCCCTGCATGGGTGATGGGGGCGGTTCATCACTAGTAGTAATGGAAGTACCAACTGACGTCTTTGCGGTTTCTAACTATGATTTCTGCGGTTTTAAGGTTTAGAATGATTTCTAATCTGGTTTGGGACTTTGGCTTAAATGATTCGATTTTGAAAGTTAGTCGGAATTCTTGATTTAAGAGATATGGTTTAAACAAACGGTGAGTCCTCTGATTTTGTTCAATTGTGAAAATGGTTTCCAAATTTCTCATGTCGAAATGGATTTAGTTTGGAAAGTTTTAATTTAAGAAAATCATGATTTAAAGTAGGCAACTTCCGAGTAAACTATTTTGACTCCTATCAGAAAACTCAACAGTGATCTTGTCTAGAATGAACTGTTTTGAATGATTTGGTTTTGAAACTAAGATTGGAACTTTGGTCAAATGATACGATTTAAAAAAAAAGTGAGTCCTAAGATTTTGCTCACTTGTGATTTTGGTTTTTGTAAATTTTAATTTAACAAAAAGGATTCAAATGGAAAGGTTTTGATTTAAAGGTTTCGATGAATTTAGGCAAATCATGCTTTAAAATGTTTGATTTACAAATAAAAAGTTTTTGGCTATTTTGATAAGGTTTTAACAATGGACTTATTTAGATTAAAGTTGTTTTAAAGATTCTGAAAAATATTACAAAATCGGTATTTGGTTTAAGGAAAACTTTCGGTTTCTTAATGATGAAAATCAGAGTGACGCAGCGGAAGTTGTACACTAAGTTATCGACGTGTGAGTTCAGGAAGGGGGAAGTGAAGTTCTTAGGTCACGTGGTGAGCAAAGGAGGAATAACCGTGGATCCTTCTAAGGTAGAAGCGGTGATGGAATGGGAAAGACCGACGACTGTGACGGAAGTCAGAAGCTTTTTGGGCTTAGCCGAATATTACCAGAGATTTATTGAAGGCTTTTCCCGGATTGCACTACCTATGACGAAGTTGACAAGGAAGGAAGTGCCTTTGTTTGGACGTCGGAGTGTGAAAAGAGTTTTTAGACTTTGAAGCAAAAGTTAACTTCAGTACCTGTTTTGATCTTGCCGGAATTGCATAAACCGTTCGAGGTATACTGTGATGCTTCTCTGAAGGGTTTAGGTTGCGTGTTGATGCAACACCAGAATGTGGTGGCTTACATATCGCGTCAACTGAGGCCGCATGAGATAAACTACCCAACTCATGACTTGGAATTAGCGGCATTTGTGTTTACACTAAAGATTTGGAAGCACCACTTGTATGGAGTGAGGTTTAGCATCTTTTTTGATCAGAAAGAGCTTAATATACGTTAGATAATATGGATGGAGTTGCTTAAGGCCTACGATTTTGAACTAAGTTATCATCCTGGAAGGGCGAATATGGTAGCAGACGCATTGAGTCGGAGATCTTTAACAATTTCTTGGATAAAAATCAAGGAAGAGGAGCTAGTGGATAAGTTGTGGATCTTAAGCTGGACATTGGTGAGGTTGCCAGAAGAACTTGTTTGGACCAGTTGCAGATTTCAAGCACGTTTAAGACGAAGATTCAGAGGGCTCAGTAAGATAAGTGGAAGCTTCATAAATTTTCTCAACCAGTTGGTGATAAAAAGTGTGAGGATTTCACTAAGGATGGTGAAGGATTGTGGAGATATAAGGGAAGAATTTGCATACCGGATGTCGGGAGGTTGAGGCAAGACTTGTTGTCGGCAACTCACTACAGTAGATTTCCTATTCATCCCGGAAGGGAGAAGATGTAGTAAGACTTAAAGAAAATGTTCTGGTAGCCTGAGATGAAAGGTGATGTAGCTACAGCGGTATCCAAGTGTTTGACGTGTCAGAAGGCGAAGACAGAGCATCAGAAGCCGTCAGGAATGATACAGCCTCTTGAGATTCCTCAGTGGAAGTAGGAAGGAATTGCGATGGATCTTGTGACCGATTTGCCGAGGACTAGGCTAGGATTTGATGCGGTTTGGGTTATAGGTGTTCACTTAACCAAGTCCGCTCATTTTTTGCCTATCCGAGTGAACTGTTTTATGGAGGAGTTGGCGAGAGAGAACATCAATACGGTAGGACGATGGTGAACGAGATGCCTTGGCAACTTGTTTGATTAGCAACGTTGAGAGTAGGATGCTTCATGGAGAATATATATATATATATGTGTGTGTGTGTGTGTGTGTGTGTGTGTGTGTGTGTGTGTGTGTGTGTGTGTGTGTGTGTGTGTGTGTGTGTGTGTGTGTGTGTGTGTGTGTATCCCATCGCGTGATTCAGATTTTTGAAGGCAAAAATCTTTTTAAAGAAGGAGGATGTAAGAACCCGATTTTTCACGCATAAAATCTTTTAAATGCCCAAATTAAATTCTGGAAAGTTAGGATGAGAATTTGGAGATTTAAATATGATTTTTGGACTCAGTGGGTCTTTCTGAGTCAGAAAATGTGTTTTCTGCGAAAAACCGTAGAAGACCGCGAACCAGCAGTCGAACTGGTTGAACCGGTCCAAGTCTGCTCGGTGTTGTGCGAGAAGCAATGAAAACAGCCGAAAACCTTAGAAAAATATTAGAGATGGAAAACCGGGTGTTAGTGTTAAAGGTTTTGCCCAAAGTTGGGCCGAACGGGCTAAAAATGCTAACGGGTTGGACTGGGCTCAAGTTGGGCCCAAGCCCAACATATATAATGGGTTCATTAATGAAGCCAAACACTCATAACAAACTCAAACATACACACACCCAGCTGAGAAAGAAATGGAGAACAAACCCCCATGGTTACTATTCATCATCTTCTTCCTAAGCTCATATCTTGAGCTACAGAGCTCCGATTACCGCACCGTTTGCGGCTATGCGTTCCTTGTGAAGAGTTCTAGAAAATCCATCCAAGAAACTTTTGAAGTAATCACTAAATCTTCCCAGTTCCCCTCTTCAAAATTTTGGGTATTTAGGGTTTTTGAGTAAGTGAGTTTTTGTGATTTTGGATATTTAGGTTCACCCTAATCCTTGCCTAGCATTGGGTTTTAGCTTCCAAAGCTATTGGAAAAGGTAAGAAGCTTTGAACTCTTGTAAAATTTTGATTTACGTTGAGCCCTAGGTTGATTTATGATGGTTTGTGCATATATAGTTTGATTATTGTAAGTTTGGAGCTTGTTGGTGCTTGTTGGAGTTGCATTGGTGGTTAGATTTTGGTTGAAAACTCATTTGGTTCATAAAGGGAATTGGCCAAGGTATGGTTTTGATTTTCTCTATGTAGTATATAATATTCATGGACACTTAGGCTAGTGACCCATAGCATAGGTTTGGATTTGAATGGTTGTTAAGTTGTTGAATGATGGTATATGATGATTTGATGAATGTTGAGTTTAATTGTAATGCTTGATGTGGATATGATGAGTATGAAGGATTGTGAATTTGAGGAGTGAATTGTGTTGATAAATGTGATATTAATGTTGATTGATTTGTAATGTAGTTGGAAATTGTTAACATGGTTGGATATATGTAATATTTTGATGTGATGTTGTAAATGAGGAAAGATGAAGTAAAAATGTGGTATGTTTGGTGTAATATAATATACAGGGTTGATTTTGACGGAAAGTCGAGTTTAGAGTTTGGGTAAAAGTTGATTTTGGTTCACTTTGTCTGATCATAAGTGTTGTCTCGGTTTTCAAAATTTGATGAAACTTATCTAGAATTTAAGATCTTTGAAAACCCTTTAAATCGATATAAAGTTTGTGAAAATTGGGATTTTGTAGAGGAAGTTATGTTCATTCAAAGTTGGTTTTGAAAATCTGAAATTCTGCAAAGTTACAGAATTCTGTGTTTTCTGGTATGTGCGTACGCACATCCTTGTGCGCACGCACACTTAGTGAAAATTGTGACCGGTGCGCACGCACAGACCTGTGCGTTCATACACGCAGAGGCAGGCAATATTCTTGCAGTGCTGGCACAGCTTGTGCACGCACACACCAATGTGAAATTGCAACCTGTGCATACGCACAGACCTGTGTGCACGCACACGTTGGGGAAGCCAGTCTGTTGGGGGCACTGGCACAGGTTGTGCGAGTGAACATATTTTGAAAGTTTTGATACCTGTGCGTACGCACACTTTTAAAAATTTTCCTGGGCATGCGCACGCACACGCCCTGTTTCTCAAATTTTGCTTTGTTTTCAACTATTCTACCTCCCCAACAAGGTTATAAGCTTCTATAACACCTTTTTTAAGACTTTTGGACATATTTTTGGATACTCAAACATGGGAAAAGATTTACGGGTTTTAGACGCTATTATTTGGAAATTTAGAAAACGGAGGACTAGGCTTTTGGTGTACTTAAGGTGGCTCAATATTATGTGATGAATGGTTGATGAATGAGGTGAGGATTAAGGAACTGTTGAGTTCAAAACTGTAATGTGAATGAACAATGGTTGAAAAGAGTCGGGGACTCTGAGTGAAGTGATGGATCCATCTTGTACTAAAAATGTTTTTTAAAAACAACTACACTACTTTTTCATTAAGATTATGAAACGCTTTGCGCTCGGTAGGGGCCGAGGTTGGATCTCACCTGTCGAGGTAGCTGCGGCGGCATAAGGGCGGTGGTTTGTCCCGCTTGCGCTTAGATGTGATGTCGGTGGCAATAGATCCCGCTCGCATCCCTTCGGATCATCAGAGCGTACTGGCGCAAAACCTTGGATAGTGATCCGAGCACTATATCTCGGAGGTTCCCACACCATGAATCCGAAGGGCAACATCTCCATTGAGATGTGTTGGGTTGGCAGTTGAACCGATAATGTGATATCACAGCTAGTAGGGCAGGCATTCATCATATGCATTTTCTACCTGTTTGTATGCTTTGCCGACTTGATATTGTTTTCCCTATCTATATAACATGTCTAATTGCTATTTGTATTAATTGCTATATATGTTTCTACTTATGTTTTACTTGTATTGTATATACTTGTGTTTTTACTGGGATTGAGGAGGTTTGGAAGGCGGTGGCGATGGAATCGCATGGCGGATCGGGTGGTGAAGGCTGTGGGACAGCGGTGTTTGATTAGAGTATAAATTCTCTATGATATATTACCTTTTTATGGTGCTATGGATTAAGTTTCATTAAGGTTTTATATAATTATGCTTATTTGGTTTAGAATGCTTTAAACTTGAATTCTTGTTAGGGATATGGAGTCTAGAATTGCCTTTGGTGTCTTGGGGTCTTATATCCTACATCATTGGGCATTGTTACCATACTAAGAACCTCCGGTTCTCATACCATATTTCTGTTGTTTTTTTCAGATGCAGCTCGCAACCCACCTCGGTGAGTTGTTTGGGTGGTGACAGAAGCGGAGGATCTGGATTCTTTCTTTTGAGTCTCCTTTGTTTATTTGTATATATCTCTCACTTTTGCATTTTTATTTTGGCCTAGAGACTTGTATTTGAGAGAAAACAAAACTTGTATAAGCCATTTTAAACTTCAATTTCCTTTTGTCGATATATTTGGCAAGACACCTTAAACTCCGCGAGCCGTGGCTAGTTTCTTATAATATTACACTATTATACTATTATCCTTGCTTATATCACATCTGTTTCTTGTGTGTTAATTTAGAGGCTTCTTTAGTTCGTTTTGCGCTTATAAATCCTGATTTGAAACTATATCCTTCATCAGACTTCTAGATAATATTGTTCCTCCTATATATCATATGTATGAGCTTAGAACTGTTGTAATCCTTGATTAATCTTTGCTTTATGATGCAAGGTAAAGCTTAGGCTAATTGGGGTGTTACATTAGTGGTATCAGAGCAGTTCTTCCTCGTGAGCCTGAGGAATGGACCGATTGTGCTTCATTGCATATTCTATGTGTCTTTTCTTTGATGCTATTAGGTTATTTGTTTGATATATGCATTGCATGCTTATTTGTGAGTGCCTGTTTGGGATAATTGAAGCACTAGACTTTTGATATTGAGACTGATCACCTTGATATCGATTGTTTGGTGTAGACAAGAAACCCAATGGCTACTCACGGATGAGGTCGAGCACGTTCATGAGAGAGTAGGAATGAGCAACTGGCTAATAACCATGCCGAGTTCATGGCGGCGATGGTGAACCTGGCAAACACCATGGAAGCAAATGCTGCTGTGACTCTGTAAGTTGTGCAGAGGTTAACCCAACTAGCCAGAAGCAAAAACGACAATGGAGAAGGTGCTGAGGACAGCTTGAGAGGTGTTCCGAGGACTCTAACTGCTCTTCGAAAAGCTAACCCGCCGGTTTTCAATGGTTCGACAAACCATACTGAAGCAGACAACTGGTTCTAAGTTGTGGAGCATGCGTTGCTAACTCAACATGTACCGTATGACAAGTTCGTGGAATATGCGACTTATCAACTAGTGGGAGATACTCAGCAATGGTGGCAAGGAGAGCGCCGATTGCTACACCAACATAACGTGAATACTACCTGGGCGTTATTCGAGGAAGCTTTCTATAGGAAGTACTTTCATGGGTCATTAAGGGAGGCCAGAGAATTGGAGCTTTTACAGCTGAAGCAAGGGCCCACGACTATAGCATAATACACCAGCAAGTTTGAGGAACTCTGTAGGTTCTTGAGGATAAGTCAGGGTACTTCTGGATCTTGTGAGGGATGAAAATGCATCAAATACGAAGTGGGGTTGAGAGAGGATATCAGGCGTACTGTGGCTCCACTGGAGATGAGGAGATTTTCTGAATTGGTGGACACGGTAAGGGTTGTTGAAGAATATGCAAGGACAGTAGCCTCGTCAAGGAACACTCATGGAGGGAATAATAGTAGGGAACTCGACGATCACCTTGGACCGAGGGGACAAAACTTCAAGAAATATGGTGGAGGGAAGCGGTCAAGAGCTTACTCCTCTGATATGAAATGTTAGGAGTGCGGGAACCACCATCCGGATAGGCCATGCCAGTTGGGTAAGAAGCTATGTTACAAGTGTGGCGCACCAGGACATTTGGTTAGAGATTGTCGCCGCGGGAGGAATCGAGATGAGGCTCAGAATCAACAGTTAGGCCGTGTGTTCACTTTAGATTCACGTGATGCGACGGGGTCGGATCCTTCGACGAGAGGTAAGCGTATGCTTTGAGTCTTATATTGCCTGGACCTGAGGTTAGTTGGTTCTATCTTTTTGCAAAGTCGTCGTTAGGATTACAAGGGCTTAGAGTTGTGTTGGGAGTAAAACCATGGGCGAGGAAGGTTCTAATGGCAGTAGCTGATGAGCGGATAATTTATACGCTTTTTGGCATTGTTTTTATATAGTTTTTAGTAAGTTTGAGCTACTTTTAGGGATGTTTTCATTAGTTTTTATGTTAAATTCACATTTCTGGACTTTACTATGAGTTTGTGTGTTTTTCTGTGATTTCAGGTAAATTTTGGCTGAAATTGAGGGACTTGAGCAAAACTCTGAAGAAGGCTGACAAAAGGACTGCTGATGCTGTTGTAATCTGACCTCCCTGCACTCGAAATGGATTTTCTGGAGCTACAGAACTCCAAATGGCGCGCTCTCAACGGTGTTGGAAAGTAGACATCCAGAGCTTTCCAGCAATATAATAGTCCATGCTTTATTCGAAGATTGACGACGTAACTTGGCGTTGAACGCCAAGTTCATGCTGCTGTCTGGAGTTAAACGCCAGAAAAACGTCATGATCCGGAGTTGAACGCCCAAAACACGTCATAACTCGAAGTTCAACTCCAAGAGAAGCCTTAGCTCGTGGATTGATCAAGCTCAGCCCAAACATACACCAAGTGGGCCCCGGAAGTGAATTTATGCATCAATTACTTACTCATGTAAACCCTAGGAGCTAGTTTATTATAAATAGAACATTTATCTATTGTATTAGACGTCTTTTGACCACGTTTCATCTTTGGTCTCAGTTTTGTTTTATCCTTCATCCTAAGAGATCATTGATCACGTTAGGGGGGCTGGCCATTTGGCCATGCCTGAACCTCTTTTACTTATGTATTTTCAACAGTGGAATTTCTGCACACCATAGATTAAGGGTGTGGAGCTCTGCTGTACCTCAAGTATTAATGCAATTCTATTATCTTTTATTCAAATCTCTCTTATTCTTATTCCAAGATATTCATTCGTACCCAAGAACATGATGAATGTGATGATAAGTAACCCTCATTATCATTCTCACTTATGAACGCGCGTGATTGACAACCACTTCCGTTCTACATGCAACAGAGCTTGAATGCGTATCTCTTAGATTCCCCAACAGAATCTTCGTGGTATAAGCTAGATAGATGGCGGCATTTATGAGGATCCGGAAAGTCTCACCTTGTCTGTGGTATTCCGAGTAGGATCCTGGGAATCCGGAAAGTCTAACCTTGTCTGTGGTATTCCGAGTAGGATTCCGGTAATGAATGACTGTGACGTGCTTCAAACTTGCAAGTGCTGGGCGTTAGTGACAGACGCAAAAGAATCAAGGGATTCTATTCCAGTAGGAGCGGGAACCAACCAGTGATTAGCCGTACTGTGACAGAGTGCGTGAGCATTAGTTTTCACTGCGAGGATGGGATGTAGCCATCAACCATGGGTGATGCCTCCAGACGATTAGCCGTGCGAGTGACAGCCGCATAGGATCATTTTCCCGAGAGGATTGAAAGTAGCCACAGCTGATGGTGAACCCCTATACAAAGCTTGCCATGGAAAGGAGTAAGAAGGATTGAGTAGAAACAGTAGAAGAGCAGGCGTCCTTGGGCCATACAGCATCTCCATTCGCTTATCTGAAATTCTTATCAATGAATCTGCATAAGTCTTCTATCTCATTTATTATTTCTATTTTCTTATTTATATTTTCGAAAACCCATAAACCATTTTAATCTGCCTGACTGAGATTTGCAAGGTGACCATAGCTTGCTTCATACCAACAATCTCTGTGGGATCGACCCTTACTCACGTAAGGTTTATTACTTGGACGACCCAGTACACTTGCTGGTTAGTTGAACGGAGTTGTGAATTTAACCAAGAGCCACAATAGTTTTTGTGTATATACCAAAGAGCCAATATTGATGATCACAATTTCGTCCACCAAGTTTTTGGCGCCGTTGCCGGGGATTGTTCGAGTATGGACAACTGACGGTTCATCTTGTTGCTCAGATTAGGTAATTTTCTTTTCAAAAATCTTTTTCAAAATTTTTCTTTTCTTTTTCGTTTTTCCAAAAATGTTTTTCGAAAAAAATTAATAAAAATACAAAAAAATTAGAAAATCATAAAAATCAAAAAAATATTTTGTGTTCTTGTTTGAGTCTTGTGATAATTTTTAAGTTTGGTGTCAATTGCATGCTTTTAAAATTTTTTCTTGCATTTTTTCGAAAATCCCATGCATTCATAGTGTTCTTCATGATCTTCAAGTTGTTCTTGACAAGTCTTCTTGTTTGATCTTGATGATTTCTTGTTTTGTGTCTTTTGTTGTTTTTCATGTGAATTTTTGCATTCATATTTTTCATGCATTAAAAATTTCTAAGTTTGGTGTCTTGCATGTTTTCTTTGCATCAAAAATTTTTTCAAAATTATGTTCTTGATGTTCATCATGATCTTCAAAGTGTTCTTGGTGTTCATCTTGACATTCATAGCATTCTTGCATGCATCTTGTGTCTTGATCCAAAATTTTCATGTTTTGGGTCATTTTTGTGTTTTTCCTTAAAAATTCAAAAAAAAAATATCTTTTCCTTATTTCCCTCCAAAATTTCGAAATTTTGGTTTGACTTGGTCAAAAAAAATTTAAATTAGTTGTTTCTTACAAGTCAAGTCAAAATTTCAATTTTAAAAATCTTATCTTTTCAAAATCTTTTTCAAAAAAAAAATCATATCTTTTTCAATTTTTTTATTTATTTTTTTGAAAATTTCAAAAATCTTTTTCAAAATATTTTCAAAATCTTTTTCTTATCTTTATATCAAATTTTCGAAAATTAGCTAACAATTAATGTGATTGGTTCAAAAATTTGAAGTTTGTTACTTTCTTGTTAAGAAAGGTTCAATCTTTAAGTTCTAGAATCTTATCTTGTAGTTTCTTGTTAGTTAAGTCAATTTTAAAATTAAATCTTTTTCAAAATATCTTTTTCAAATATATCTTTTTTTATCTTTTATCTTATCCTTTTCAAAAATTTTATCTTTTTCAAAATTTGATTTCAAAATATCTTATCTAACTTCTTATCTTCTTATCTTTTTCAAAATTTGATTTCAAATCTTTTTCAATCAACTAACTAACTTTTTGTTTATTTCTTATCTTTTTCAAAACCACCTAACTACTTTTCCCTCTCTAATTTTCGAAAATTCTCCCTCTCTTTTTCAAAAATTCTTTTTGTTTTAAATTTTAATTTTAATTATATTTTGTCTTTGATTTTCGAAAATCACTAACCTATTTTCAAAAATTATTTTCGAAAATCCTCTCCCTCTCCTCTCTTCTTCTATTTAATTAATTAATTACTAACACTTCTCTTCACCTCTCTTCATCTAAGAATCCGAACTTCTTATATCCCTTGTATTTGGATTCTTCTACCCCTTTCTTCTTCTACTAACATAAGGGAATCTCTATACTGTGACATAGAGGATTCCTTTTTCTTTTCTTGTTTTCTTCTCTTTCATATGAGCAGGAACAGGGAAAAGGGCACTCTTGTTGAAGTTGATCCAGAACCTGAAAGGACTCTGAAGAGAAAATTAAGAGAAGCTAAATTACAACAATCCAGAAATAACCTTTCAGAAATTTTCGAACAAGAGAAGGAGATGGCAGCTGAAAATAATAATAATAATAATGCAAGGAGAATGCTTGGTGACTTCACAAAGCCAATGTCCAAGTTTGATGGAAGAAGCATCTCCATTCCTGCCATTGGAGCCAATAACTTTGAGCTTAAGCCTCAATTAGTTGCCTTGATGCAACAAAACTGCAAGTTTTATGGACTTCCATCTGAAGATCCTTATCAGTTCTTAACTGAGTTCTTGCAGATCTGTGAGACTGTAAAGACGAATGGAGTTGATCCTGAAGTCTACAGACTCATGCTTTTCCCTTTTGCTGTAAGAGACAGAGCTAGAATATGGTTGGATTCACAACCTAAGGATAGCCTGGACTCCTGGGATAAGCTGGTCACTGCTTTCTTGGATAAATTCTTTCCTCCTCAAAAGTTGAGCAAGCTGAGAGTGGATGTTCAAACCTTCAAACAAAAAGATGGTGAATCCCTCTATGAAGCTTGGGAAAGATACAAGCAGCTGACCAAAAGATGTCCATCTGACATGTTTTCACAATGGACCCTATTAGATATATTCTATTATGGTCTCTCTGAATTTTCGAAAATGTCATTGGACCATTCTGCAGGTGGATCTATTCACCTAAAGAAAATGCCTGAAGAGGCTCAAGAACTCATTGACATGGTTGCAAACAACCAGTTCATGTATACCTCTGAGAGGAATTCTGTGAATAGTGGGATACCTCAGAAGAAAGGAGTTCTTGAAATTGATGCTCTGAATGCCATATTGGCTCAGAACAAGATGTTGACTCAACAGGTCAACATAATCTCTCAAAATCTGAATGGATTGCAACATGCATCCAACAGTACTAGAGAGGCAGCTTCTGAAGAAGCTTATGATCCTGAGAACCCTGCCATGGCAGAGGTTAATTACATGGGTGAACCTTATGGAAACACTTATAACCCATCATGGAGAAATCATCCAAATTTCTCCTGGAAGGATCAACAAAAGCCTCAACAAGGAGAGTGCAAGGCCATTGATTTAATCAAAGTGGCCGAAAGCATAGGGGATGAGGAGGACGAAAATCCTAGTGAGGAAGCCCTCCTGGGATGTCCTTCAAGCAAGAAAGAGTTTCCTATTAAGGATCCAGAGGAATCTGAGGCTCATCTAGAGACCATAGAGATTCCATTAAACCTCCTTCTGCCATTCATGAGCTCTGAAGACTATTCATCCTCTGAAGAGGATGAAGATGTGACTGGAGAGCAAGTTGCTCAATATTTAGGAGCTATCATGAAGCTGAATGCCAAGCTGTTTGGTAATGAGACTTGGGAAAGTGAACCTCCCTTGCTCATTAGTGAACTAGATACTTGGATTCAGAAAACTCTACCTCAAAAGAAACAAGATCCTGGCAAGTTCCTAATACCTTGTACCATAGGCACAATGAGCTTTGAAAAAGCTCTATGTGATCTGGGATCAGGGATAAATCTGATGCCACTCTCTGTAATGGAGTAGCAAGGGATCATTGAGGTACAACCTGCCTTGTTCTCATTACAATTGGCAGATAAATCAATGAGACAAGCTTATGGAATAGTGGAGGACGTGCTAGTAAAGGTTGAAGGCCTTTACATCCCTGCTAATTTCATAATCCTAGACACTAGGAAGGAAGATGATGAATGCATCATCCTAGGAAGACCTTTCCTAGCCACAGCAGAAGCTGTGATAGATGTCAATAGAGGAGAGTTAGTCCTTCAATTGAATGGGGACTACCTTGTGTTTAAGGCACATGGCCATCCCTCTGTGACAAAAGAGAGTAAGCATGAAGAGCTTCTCTCAGTTCAAGGTCAAGAAGAGCCCACACAGTCAAACGCTAAGTTTGGTGTTGTGAGGCCACAACCAAACTCTAAGTTTGGTGTTAAGATCCCATATCCAAACTCTAAGTTTGGTGTGGACAACTATACAACATTGACTTGATCACCTTGTGGCTCCATGAGAGCCACTGTCAAGCTATTGACGTTAAAGAAGCGCTTGTTGGGAGGCAACCCAATTTTATTTATCTAATTTTATTTTATTTTGTTTCTTTGTTATTTTTGGGTTTAATTAGGTACATGATCATGAGGAGTCACGAAAAAATCAAAAAAATTAAAAACAGAGTCAAAAACAGAAGAAAAAAATTGTTCACCCTGGAGGCAGCGCAGACTGGCGTTCAACGCCAGTAAGATGCATCTGGCTGGCATTCAACGCCAGAACAGAGCACCATTCTGGCGCTGAACGCCAGAAACAAGCAATAACCTGGCGTTAAACGCCAGGAAGGTGCACAGAGAGGACAAGCTGGCGCTGAACGCCAGAAACAAGCATGAAACTGGCGTTCAACGCCAGAAACATGCATTACATGGGCGTTGAACGCCCAGAACATGCACCAATGGGCGTTTAAACGCCAGAATGATGCATGGAGGTAATTTACATGCCTATATGGTGAAGGAATGGTATTTCTTTTCACCTCAGGATCTGTGGACCCCACAGGATCCTCCTCAGGATCTGTGGACCCCACAGGATCCTCCTCAGGATCTGTGGACCCCACAGGATCCTCCTCAGGATCTGTGGACCCCACAGGATCCCCACCTACCATATTCCCACCTTACCTCCTAATCCTATTTTTGTGATTTGAATACCCCATGTCATAATTCCCAATATTCTTCATCAATCACCTCAATTCCTCTTCCCAATTACCCCATTCACCATTCACATCAACCTCCTCTTCCCCATAAACCCCACCTACCCTCATAAAATTCAAATCCATTTTCCCACCCATTCCCACCCAAATTGGCCGAACCTATACCCTCCCCTCTCCCTATAAATACCCTTCCACTCTTTTTCATTTTCACACATCACAAACCCACATTCTCCCACATAGCCGAACCACCTCTTCTCCCTCTCTTCCATATTCTCTTCTTCTTCTTCTTCTTCTACTTTTCTTTTCTTTCTTGCTCGAGGGCGAGCAAAATTTTAAGTTTGGTGTGGTAAAAGCCTAAGCTTTTTGTTTTTCCATCACCATCAATGGCACCTAAGGCCGGAGTATCCTCTAGAAAAGGAAAAGGGAAGACAAAAGCTTCCACCTCCGAGTCATGGGAGAAGGAGAGATTCATCTCCAAGAGCCATCAAGACCACTTCTATAATGTTGTGGCAAAGAAGAAGGTGATCCCCGAGGTCCCCTTCAAGCTCAAAAAGAATGAGTATCCGGAAATCTGACATGAAATCCAAAGAAGAGGGTGGGAAGTCATAACCAACCCCATGCAACAAGTCGGAATATTGATGGTTCAAGAGTTCTATGCCAATGCATGGATCACTAGGAACCATGATCAAAGTATGAACCCGAATCCAAAGAACTATCTCACAATGGTTCGGGGGAAATACTTAGATTTTAGTCCGGAAAATGTGAGGTTGGCGTTTCACTTACCCATGATGCAAGGTGATGAACGCCCCTACACAAGAAGGGTCAACTTTAATCAAAGGTTGGACCAAGTCCTTATGGACATATGTGTGGAAGGAGCTCAGTGGAGAATAGACTCCAAAGGCAAGCCAGTCCAACTAAGAAGACTGGATCTCAAGCCTGTGGCTAGAGGATGGTTGGAATTCATCCAAAGATCCATCATTCCTACTAGCAACCGATCTGAAGTTACTGTGGATCGGGCCATCATGATCCATAGCATCATGATTGGAGAGGAAGTAGAGGTTCATGAGGTCATCTCCAATGAACTCTACAAAATAGCCGACAAGTCCTCACCCATGGCACGGCTAGCTTTCCCCCACCTTATATGCCATCTATGCTACTCAGCTGGAGTTATCATAGATGGAGATGTCTCCATTGAAGAAGACAAGCCCATCACCAAAAAGAGGATGGAGCAAACAAGAGAAGTTCCTCACGGCCCTCAAGAAGAACATGAGGAAGTTCATCATCAACAAATGCCTCAAGGAATGCACTTTCCTCCCAACAACTATTGGGAGCAACTTAATACCTCTTTAGAAGATTTGAGTCATAATGTTGAACAATTAAGGGTGGAACATCATGAACACTCCATCATTCTCCAAGAAATAAGAGAAGATCAAAGAGCAATGAGGGAGGAGCAACAAAGGCAAGGAAGGGACATAGAAGAGCTTAAGGACATTGTTGGACCTTCAAGAAGAAGACGCCACTAAAGGTGGATTCATTCCTTGTTCTTTGTGTTTTCGGTTTTTAATTATTGTGTTTATCTATGTTTTGTGTCTCTACTTCATGATCATTAGTATGTAACCATGCCTTAAAGCTATGAATAAAATCCATTAGTCTTTCACCTCTCTTAAATGAAAAATGTTTTAATTCAAAAGAACAAGAAGTACATAAATTTCGAATTTATCATTGAATTTAATTTAATTATATTGATGTGGTGACAATACTTTTTGTTTTCTGAATGAATGATTGAACAGTGCATATGTTTTTTTGATATTGTTGTTTATGAGTGTTAAAATTGTTGGCTCTTGAAAGAATGATGAACAAGGAGAAATGTTATTGATGATCTGAAAAATCATGAAATTGATTCTTGAAGCAAGAAAAAGCAGTGAAAAAGAAGAAGCATTCGAAAAAAAATGGGAGCTAAAAAGAGTATATAGAAAAAGAAGGAGCAGTAGAAAAAGCCAATAGCCCTTAAAACCAAAAGGCAAGGGTAAAAAGGATCCAAGGCTTTGAGCATCAATGGATAGGAGGGCCCAAGGAAATTAAATCCAGGCCTAAGCGGCTAAATCAAGCTGTCCCTAACCATGTGCTTGTGTCATGAAGGTCCAAGTGAAAAGCTTGAGACTGAGTGGTTAAAGTCGTGATCCAAGGCAGAAGAGTGTGCTTAAGAGCTCTGGACACCACTAACTGGGGACTCTAGCAAAGCTGAGTCACAATCTGAAAAGGTTCACCCAGTTATGTGTCTGTGGCATTTGATGTATCCGGTGGTAATACTGGAAAACAAAGTGCTTAGGGCCACGGCCAAGACTCATAAGTAGCTGTGTTCAAGAATCAACATGCTTAACTAGGAAAGTCAATAACACTATCCGAAATTCCAAGTTCCTAGAGAAGCCAATCACTCTAAACTACAAAGGAGAAAGTGAGATGCCAAAACTGTTCAGAAGCAAAAAGCTACAAGTCCCGCTCATCTAATTAAATTAATATTCATTGATATTCTGGAATTTATAGTATATTCTCTTCTTTTATCCTATTTGATTTTCAGTTGCTTGGGGACAAGCAACAATTTAAGTTTGGTGTTGTGATGAGCGGATAATTTATACGCTTTTTGGCATTGTTTTTATATAGTTTTTAGTAAGTTTGAGCTACTTTTAGGGATGTTTTCATTAGTTTTTATGTTAAATTCACATTTCTGGACTTTACTATGAGTTTGTGTGTTTTTCTGTGATTTCAGGTAAATTCTGGCTGAAATTGAAGGACTTGAGCAAAACTCTGAAGAAGGCTGACAAAAGGACTGCTGATGCTGTTGGAATCTGACCTCCCTGTACTCGAAATGGATTTTCTGGAGCTACAGAACTCCAAATGGCGCGCTCTCAAATGCGTTGGAAAGTAGACATCCAGAGATTTCCAGCAATATATAATAGTCCATGCTTTATTCGAAGATTGACGACGTAACTTGGCGTTGAACGCCAAGTTCATGCTGCTGTCTGGAGTTAAACGCCAGAAAAACGTCATGATCCGGAGTTGAACGCCCAAAACATGTCATAACTCGAAGTTCAACTCCAAGAGAAGGCTTAGCTCGTGGATTGATCAAGCTCAGCCCAAACATACACCAAGTGGGCCCCGGAAGTGAATTTATGCATCAATTACTTACTCATGTAAACCCTAGGAGCTAGTTTATTATAAATAGAACATTTATCTATTGTATTAGACGTCTTTTGACCACGTTTCATCTTTGGTCTCAGTTTTGTTTTATCCTTCATCCTAAGAGATCATTGATCACGTTAGGGGGCTGGCCATTCGGCCATGCCTGAACCTCTTTTACTTATGTATTTTCAACAGTGGAGTTTCTGCACACCATAGATTAAGGGTGTGGAGCTCTGCTGTACCTCAAGTATTAATGCAATTCTATTATCTTTTATTCAAATCTCTCTTATTCTTATTCCAAGATATTCATTCGTACCCAAGAACATGATGAATGTGATGATAAGTAACCCTCATTATCATTCTCACTTATGAACGCGCGTGATTGACAACCACTTCCGTTCTACATGCAACAGAGCTTGAATGCGTATCTCTTAGATTCCCCAACAGAATCTTCGTGGTATAAGCTAGATAGATGGCGGCATTTATGAGGATCCGGAAAGTCTCACCTTGTCTGTGGTATTCCGAGTAGGATCCTGGGAATCCGGAAAGTCTAACCTTGTCTGTGGTATTCCGAGTAGGATTCCGGTAATGAATGACTGTGACGTGCTTCAAACTTGCAAGTGCTGGGCGTTAGTGACAGACGCAAAAGAATCAAGAGATTCTATTCCAGTAGGAGCGGGAACCAACCAGTGATTAGCCGTACTGTGACAGAGTGCGTGAGCATTAGTTTTCACTGCGAGGATGGGATGTAGCCATCAACCATGGGTGATGCCTCCAGACGATTAGCCGTGCGAGTGACAGCCGCATAGGATCATTTTCCCGAGAGGATTGAAAGTAGCCACAGCTGATGGTGAACCCCTATACAAAGCTTGCCATGGAAAGGAGTAAGAAGGATTGAGTAGAAACAGTAGAAGAGCAGGCGTCCTTGGGCCATACAGCATCTCCATTCGCTTATCTGAAATTCTCATCAATGAATCTGCATAAGTCTTCTATCTCATTTATTATTTCTATTTTCTTATTTATATTTTTGAAAACCCATAAACCATTTTAATCTGCCTGACTGAGATTTGCAAGGTGACCATAGCTTGCTTCATACCAACAATCTCTGTGGGATCGACCCTTACTCACGTAAGGTTTATTACTTAGACGACCCAGTACACTTGCTAGTTAGTTGAACGGAGTTGTGAATTTAACCAAGAGCCACAATAGTTTTTGTGTATATACCAAAGAGCCAATATTGATGATCACAATTTCGTCCACCAGTAGCCAAGGATGTCAGGCCTGTGATAACGAACGATCAGAGTGGACATGCCGGAATGGTTTATAGGTATGACTAGACGTCTTGGCGACTCCCTGCATGGGTGATGGGGGTGATTCATCACTAGTAGTAATGGAAGTATCGACTGACATTTTTGCGGTTTTTAACTATGATTTCTGCGATTTTAAGGTTTAGAATAATTTCTAATTTGGGTTGGGACTTTGGCTTAAATGATTCGGTTTTGAAAGTTAGTCAGAATTCTTGATTTAAAAGATATGGTTTAAACGAAAGGCGAGTTCTCTGATTTTGTTCAATTGTGAAAATGGTTTCCAAATTTCTCATGTCGAAACGGATTTAGTTTGTAAATTTTTAATTTAAGAAAATCATGATTTGAAGTAGGCAACTTCCGAGTAAACTATTTTGACTCCTATCAGAAAACTCAACAGTGATCTGGTCTTGAATGAACTATTTTGAATGATTTGGTTTTGAAACTAAGATTGGAACTTTGATCAAATAATACGATTTAAAGAGGAAAAGTGAGTCCTAAGATTTTGTTCACTTGTATTTTGGTTTTTAAGATCTAATTTAACAAAAGGGATTCAAATGGAAAGGTTTTGATTTAAAGGTTTTGATGAATTTAGGCAAATCATGCGTTAAAACGTTTGGGTTACAAATAAAAAGTTTTTGACTCTTTTGATATGGTTTTAACAATAGACTTATTTAGATTGAAGTTGATTTAAAGGTTTTGACAAATATTACAAAATCGATATTTGGTTTAACGAAAAATTTCGGTTTCTTAATGATGATAATCAGAGTGACGCAACAGAAGTTGTATGCTAAGTTGTCGACGTGTGAGTTCGAGAAGAGGGAAGTGAAGTTCTTAGGTCACGTGGTGAGCAAAGGAGGAATAACCGTGGATCCTTCTAAGGTAGAAGCAGTGATGGAATGGGAAAGACCGACGACTGTGACGGAAGTCAGAAGCTTTTTGGGCTTAGCCAGATATTACCAGAGATTTATTGAAGGATTTTCCCGGATTGCACTACCTATGACGAAGTTGACAAGGAAGGAAGTGCCTTTGTTTGGACGTCGGAGTGTGAAGAGAGTTTTCAGACTTTGAAACAAAAGTTAACTTCAGCAGCTATTTTGATCTTGCCGGAATCGCATGAGCCATTCGAGGTATACTATGATGCTTTTCTGAAGGGTTTGGGTTGCGTGTTGATGCAACACCGGAATGTGGTGGCTTATGCATCGCATCAACTGAGGCCGCATGAGATAAACTACCCAACTCATAACTTGGAATTAACGGCGTTTGTGTTTGCACTGAAGATTTGGAAGCACCACTTGTATGGAGTGAGGTTTAGTGTCTTTTCTGATCAGAAAGAGCTTAATATACGTTAGAGAAGATGGATGGAGTTGCTTAAGGCCTACGACTTTGAACTAAGTTATCATCCTGGAAGGGCGAATATGGTAGTAGATGCATTGAGTCTGAGATCTTTAACAATTGCTTGGATAAAAATCAAGGAAGAGGAGCTAGTGGATAAGTCGTGGATCTTAAGCTGGACATTGGTGAGTGTGCTAGAAGAACTTGTTTGGACTAGTTGCTGATTTCAAGCACGTTTAAGACGGAAATTCAGAAGGCTCAGCAAGATAAGCAGAAGCTTCAGAAATTGTCCCAACCAGTTGGTGATAAGAGGTATGAGGATTTTGCTAAGGATGGTGAAGGATTGTGGAGATATAAGGGAAGAATTTGCATACCGGATGTCGGGAGGTTGAGGCAAGACTTGTTGTCGGCAGCTCACTACAGTGGATTTCCTATTCATCCCGGAAGGGCGAAGATATAGTATGACTTAAAGAAGATGTTCTGGTGGCCTGAGTTGAAAGGTGATGTAGCTACAGCGGTATCCAAGTGTTTGACATGTCAGAAGGCGAAGATAGAGCATCAGAGGCTGTCAGGAATGTTACAGCCTCTTGAGATTCCTCAGTTAAAGTGGAAAGGAATCGCGATGGATCTTGTGACCGGTTTTCCGAAGACTAGTGTAACAACCCAGACCACCTGCTAGCACGATATTGTCCGCTTTGGCACACAAGGCCTCACGGTTTTGCCTTTGACGATAGGGATGATAGCCGAAGCCCCCCACACTCACTCGTCAAAATGCGTCATGCTAGGGAGAGGCATCCACATCGTTATAAGGCATGCTTCATTTCCCTCCCAAACCGATGTGGGACCTTACAATCCATCCCCCTAAGGGAGCCCAGTGCCCTCGCTGGCACATTGATCTGGACTCGGGCTCTGATACCATCTGTAAGAGCCCAGACCACCCGCTAGCACGATATTATCCGCTTTGGCACACAAGGCCTCACGGTTTTGCCTTTGACGATAGGGATGATAGCCAAAGCCCCCCACACTCACTCGTCAAAACGCGTCATGCTAGGGAGAGGTATCCACATCCTTATAAGGCATGCTTCGTTTCCCTCCCCAGCCGATGTGGGACCTTACAACTAGGCTGGGATTTGATGCGGTTTGGGTGATCGTTGTTCACTTAACCAAGTCCGCTCATTTTCGGCCTATCTGAGTGAACTGTTCTGTGGAGGAGTTGGCGAGAGAAAATATCGACACGGTAGGATGATGGAGAATGAGATGCCTTGGCAACTTGTTTGATTAGCAATGTTGAGAGTAGGATGCTTCATGGAGAATATATATATATATATATATATATATATATATATATATATATATATATATATGTATATATATCTCATCGCGTGATTCGGATTTTCGAGGGCGAAAATCTTTTTAAGGAGGGAATGATATAAGAACCCGAGTTTTTCATGAATAAAATCATTTAAATGCCCAAATTAAATTTCGGAAAGTTAGGATGAGAATTTGGGGCGCGAGAAGAAGTGAAAACAGCCAAAAACCTTAGAAAAATATTTGAGATGGTAGTGTTAAAGGTTTAGCCCAAAGTTGGGTCGAACGTGCTAAAAATGCTAACGGGTTGGACCGGCTCCATGTTGGGCCCAGCCCAACATATATAAGGGTTCATTAATGAACCCTGGTGCACGAAATTGTGATCATCAATGGCGCCATCAACATGGTACGCTCAATTGCAATCTCAACTCTTTATCACAACTTCGCACAACTAACCAGCAAGTGCACTGGGTCGTCCAAGTAATAAACCTTACGCGAGTAAGGGTCGATCCCACGGAGATTATTGGTATGAAGCAAGCTATGGTCATCTTGTAAATCTCAGTCATGCGGATTCAAATGGTTATGGAGGATTGATAATTAAAAGATGAATAAGACATAAAATAAAGATAGAGATACTTATGTAATTCATTGGTGAGAATTTCAGATAAGCGTATGGAGATGCTTTGTCCCTTCCGTCTCTCTGCTTTCCTACTGTCTTCATCCAATCCTTCTTACTCCTTTCCATGGCAAGCTGTATGTTGGGAATCACCGTTGTCAATGGCTACAGTCCCGTCCTCTCAGTGAAAATGTTCAACGCGCTCTGTCACAGCACGGCTAATCATCTGTCGGTTCTCAATCAGGTTGGAATAGAATCTAGTGATTCTTTTGCGTCTGTCACTAACGCCCAGCCTTCAAGAGTTTAAAGCTTGTCACAGTCATTCAATCCTCGAATCCTATTCAGAATACCACAGACAACGTTTAGACCTTCCGGATTCTCTTGAATGCCGCCATCAATTCTAGCTTATACCACGAAGATTCTGATTAAGGAATCCAAGAGATATCCACTCAATCTAAGGTAGAACGGAGGTGGTTATCAGGCACGCGTGCATATGTGAGAATGATGATGAGTGTCACGGATCATCACATTCATCAAGTTGAGGAACAAGTGATATCTTAGAACAAGAATAAGCTGAATTGAATAGAAGAACAATAGTAATTGCATTAATACTCGAGGTACAGCAGAGCTCCACACCTTAATCTATGGTGTGTAGAAACTCCACCGTTGAAAATACATAAGTGATAATGGTGATCATTGGCTTCGGCCCCAGAGAGGGAACCAGAAGAACCAAGATGAAAATACAATAGTAAAAGGTCCTATTTGTAGATAACTAGTAGATAACTGAGCATTGAAGCTTTCATGTGTAGAGACTTTTCTTGGAGTTAAACGCCAGCTTTTGTGCCAGTTTGGGCGTTTAACTCCCATTCTTGTGCCAGTTCCGGCGTTTAACGCTGGGCAGTCTTGAGCTGATTTCGAATGCCGGTTTGGGCCATCAAATCTCAGGAAAAGTATGGACTATTATATATTGCTGGAAAGCCCAGGATGTCTACTTTCCAACGAAATTGAGAGCGCGAAAATTGGGCTTTTGTAGCTCCAGAAAATCCACTTCGAGTGCAGGGAGGTCAGAATCCAACAGCATCTGCAGTCCTTTTCAGCCTCTGAATCAGATTTTTGCTCAGGTCCCTCAATTTCAGCCAGAAAATACCTGAAATCACAGAAAAATACACAAACTCATAGTAAAGTTCAGAAAAGTGAATTTTAAATAAAAACTAATAAAAATATAATAAAAATTAACTAAAACATACTAAAAACATACTAAAAACAATGCCAAAAAGCGTATAAATTATCCGCTCATCAAACCCAAACACTCATAACACACTCAAACACACACACCCCCAGCTGAGAAAGGAATGGAGAAGAAACCCCCATGGTTACTATTCATCATCTTCTTCCCAAGCTAATATCTTAAGCTACAAAGCTCCGATCGCCGCACCGTTTGCGGCTACGCGTTTCTTGTGAAGAGCTCTACAAAACCCATCCAAGAAACTTTTGAGTTAATCACTAAATCTTCCTAGTTCCCCTCTTCAAAATTTTAGGTATTTAAGGTTTTTGGGTAAGTGGATTTTTGTGATTTTGGATGTTTAGGTTCACCCTAATCCTTGCCTAGCATTGGGTTTTGGCTTCCAAAGCTATTGGAAAAGATAAAAGGCCTTGAACTCTTGTGAAGTTTTGATTTATTTTGAGCCCTAGGTTGATTTATGATGGTTTGTGCATATATAGTTTGATTATTGTGAGTTTGGAGCTTGTTGGTGCTTGTTGGAGTTACATTGGTGGTTGGATTTTGGTTGAAAGCTCATTTGATTTATAAAAAGGGAATCGGCCAAGGTATGGTTTTGGTTTACTCTATGTAGTATATAATTTTCATGGACACGTAGGCTAGTGACCCATAGGATAGGTTTGGATTTGAATGGTTGTTAAGTTGTTGAATGATGGTATATGATGATTTTTGATGATTTGATGAATGTTGAGTTTAATTGTAATGCTTGATGTGGATATGATAAGGATGAAGGATTGTGAAGTTGAGGAGTGAATTGTGTTGATAAATGTGATATTGATGTTGATTCATTGGTAATGTAGTTGGAAATTGTTAACAAGGTTAGATATGTGTAATATATTGATGTGATGTTGTGAATGAGGAAAGATGAAGGAAAAATGTGGTAAGTTTGGTGTAATATGATATAGAGGGTTGATTTTGATGGAAAGTGGAGTTTGGATTTGGTTGGTTTGCTTTTGGTTGTTTCATAAAGGAATTGAGGAAATTGTAATTTGGGGTAAAAATTGATTTTGGTGAACTTTGTCTGATCATAACTTTTGCCTTGTTTTTTAAAATTTGATGAACTTATCTAGAATTAAAGATCTTTGAAAACCCTTTAAATCGATATAAAGTTTGTGAAAATTAAGATTTTGTAGAGGAAGTTATGATCATTCAAACTTGGTGTTGAAAAACAAAAATTCTGCAAAGTTACAGAATTCCGTATTTTCTAGTATATGAGTACGCACACTCTGCAAAAATTGTGACCTGTGCACATGCACAGACCTGTGCGCACGGACAGACCTGTGCGCACGGACAGACCTGTGCGCACGGACAGACCTGTGCGCACGGACAGACCTGTGCGCACGGACAGACCTGTGCGCACGGACAGACCTGTGCGCACGGACAGACCTGTGCGCACGGACAGACCTGTGCGCACGGACAGACCTGTGCGTCCACACATGCAGAGGCATTCGATCTGCTTGCAGCGCTAGCACAGCTTGTGCGCGCACACACCAATGGAAAATTGCAACCTGTGTGTACGCACAGACCTGTGTGCACGCAGACGTTGGGGAGGCCAGTCTATTGGGGGCGCTGGCATAGGTTGTGCGAGTGAACTGATTTTGAAAGTTTTGGTAGCTGTGCGTACACACCCCTGTGCGTACGCTCACTTTTAAAAATTTTCCTAGGCGTGCGCACACACACCCCTGTGCGGACGCACACGCCCTGTTTCTCAAATTTTGCTTTGTTTTCAACTATTCTACCTCCCCAATAAGGTTGTAAGCTTCTATAACACCTTTTTAAAGACTTTTGGACATATTTTTAGATACTCAAACATGGGAAAAGATTTACGACTTTTAGATGCTATTATTTGGAAATTTAGAAAACAGAGGACTAGGCTTCTAACGTACTGAAAGTGGTTCAATATTGTGTGATGAATGGTTGATGAATGAGGTGAGGATTAAGGAACTGTTGAGTTCGGAATTGTAATGTGAATGAACAGTGGTTGAAAAGAGTCGTGGACTCTGAATGAAGTGATGGATCCATCTTGTGCTAAAAAAGTTTTTTGAAAACAACTGCACTACTTTTTCATTGAGATTATGAGACGCTTTGCACTCGGCAGGGGCTGAGGTTAGATCCCACCTGTCGAGGTAGCGGCGGCGGCGTAAGGACACTGGTTTGTCCCGCTTGTGCTTAGATGTGAGGTCGGTGGCAATAGATCCCGCTCGCATCCCTTCGGATCATCAGAGCATACTGGCGCAAAACCCTGGATAGTGATCCGAGAACTATATCTCAAGTATTCCCACACCATGAATCCGAAGGGCAACATATCCATTGAGATGTGTCGGGTTGGCAGTTGAACCGACAATGTGATATCACAGCCAGTAGGGCAGGCATTCATCATATGCATTTTCTACCTGTTTGTATGCTTTGTCGACTTAATATTGTTTTCCATATCTGTATAACATGTCTAATTGCTATTTGTATTAATTGCTATATATGTTTCTACTTGTGTTTTACTTGTATTGTATATACTTATGCTTTTACTGGGATTGAGGAGGTTTGGAAGGCAGTGGCGATGGGATCGCATGGCGGATCGGGTGGTGAAGGCTGTGGGACAGCGGTGTTTAATTAGAGTACAAATTTTCTAAGATAGATTGCCCTTTTATGGTGCTATGGTTTAAGTTTCATTAAAGTTTTCTATAATTATGCTTATTTGGTTTAGAATTCTTTAAGCTTGAATTCTTGTGATGGATATGGAGTCTAGGATTGCCTTTGGCATCCCAGGGTCTTATATCCTATATCATTGGGCACTGTTACCATACTGAGAACCTCCAGTTCTCATACCATATTTCTGTTGTGTTTTTCAGATGTAAGTCGTAACCCACCTCGGTGAGTTGTTTGGGTGGTGATAGAAGCGGAGGATCTGGATACTTCCTTTTAAGTCTCTTTTGTTTATTTGTATATATCTCTCACTTTTGCATTTTTATTTTGGCCTAGAGGCTTGTATTTGAGAGAGAATAAAACTTGTATAAGCCATTTTAAACTTCAGTTTCCTTTTGTTAGTATATTTGGCTAGCCACCTTAAACTCTGCGAGGCGTGGCTAGTTTCTTATAATATTACACTATTATAGTATTATCCTTGCTTATATCACATCTGTTTCTTGTGTGTTAAGTTAGACACTTCTTTAGTTTATTTTGCGCTTTTAAATCCTGATTTGAAACTATATCCTTCATCAGGTTTCTACATAATATTATTCCTCCTATATATCATATGTATGAGCTTAAAACTGTTGTAATCCTTAATTAATCTTTGCTTTACGACGTGAGGTAAAGCTTAGGCTAATTAGGGTGTTACAATGCCCATGGGGGAACCTGGGGAATTAAAATGCCTGGTCACATCTTACGACAGAGGGTCAACAAATAGTCTCAAATATACAAGCCACGTAATATTCTTTTTCTTTTTAAAATAACACTTCAAATCAAAACTCCATTTCTTATAGAAATTTTGGCAATATCTTCTCTAAAACTCGAATTTTTGCCACCTTCAACCAAACACCTCTTAGTCATTCAAATCATTTCCAATTCAAATTATTTCAAAATCAAACAAATACCAATATTAAATCTTTTTTCATAACTAACCAACTCCAATAGCAAATCATTAACAACAACCAAACCACACATCATATACCATATACGCAATCCATCAATAATTTGTTCAGTTCATTCCTATCATAAGGTCTTCTAGCCTAAGTTTTGACGTGATATTAAACATTAACTATGAGAAACCAAAACCATACCTTGGCCAACTCCTTCCTAAGCCCGAAACACCTCAAAAACCTCTCCTTTCACAAGCTCCAAGCCTTCAAATGTCAATTCCCCAAGTCTAATTATCCAGATTTTGTTCCAAACTGCCCAATTGAACTCCAAATCAACCAGAACACAATCTATTTCACACAATATCACTATAATCAGCATAGGGTTCACTAATTCAATATTTCATAAGGGTTCAGTAGTTCTTTACCTTATGGTGCACGAAATTGTGATCATCAATGGCGCCATCAACATGGTACGCACAATTCTAATTTCAACTCTTTATCACAACTTCGCACAACTAACCAGCAAGTGTACTGGGTCGTCCAAGTAATAAACCTTACGCGAGTAAGGGTCGATCCCACAGAGATTGTTGGTATGAAGCAAGCTATGGTCACCTTGTAAATCTTAGTCAGGCAAACTCAAATGGTTATGGATGACGAATAAAACATAAAGATAAAGATAGAGATACCTATGTAATTCATTGGTGAGAACTTCAGATAAGCGAATGGAGATGCTTTGTCCCTTCCGTCTCTCTGCTTTCCTACTGTCTTCATCCAATCCTTCTTACTCCTTTCCATGGCAAGCTGTATGTAGGGTTTCACCGTTGTCAGTGGCTACCTCCCATCCTCTCAGTGAAAATGTTCAACGCACCCTGTCACGGCATGGCTAATCATCTGTCGGTTCTCAATCAGGTTGGAATAGAATCCAGTGATTCTTTTGCGTCTGTCACTAACGCCTAGCCCTCAGGAGTTTGAAGCTCGTCACAGTCATTCAATCATTGAATCCTACTCAGAATACCACAGACAAGGTTTAGACCTTCCGGATTCTCTTGAATGCCACCATCAATTCTAGCTTATACCACGAAGATTCCAGTTAAAGAATCCAAGAGATATCCACCCAATCTAAGGTAGAACGGAGGTGGTTGTCAAGCACACGTTCATAGGTGAGAATGATGATGAGTGTCACGGATCATCACATTCATCAAATTGAAGAACAAGTGATATCTTAGAACAAGAACAAGCTGAATTGAATAGAAGAACAATAGTAATTGCATTAATACTCGAGGTACAGCAGAGCTCCACACCTTAATCTATGGTGTGTAGAAACTCCACCGTTGAAAATACATAAGAACAAGGTCTAGGCATGGCCATGAGGCCAGCCTCCAAACGTGATCAAAAGATCTAAAATGATCCAAAGATTCAAAGATCTAAAGATGATAATACAATAGTAAAAGTCCTATATATAGAGAACTAGTAGCCTAGGATTTACAGAGATGAGTAAATGACATAAAAATCCACTTCCGGACCCACTTGGTATGTGCTTGGACTGATCATTGAAGCATTTTCGTGTAGAGACTCTTCTTGGAGTTAAACGCCAGCTTTTGTGCCAGTTTGGGCGTTTAACTCCCATTCTTGTGCCAGTTCCGGCGTTTAACGCCGGGCAGTTTTGAGCTGATTTGGAACGCCGGTTTGAGCCATCAAATCTCGGGCAAAGTATAGACTATTATATATTGCTGCAAAGCCCAGGATGTCTACTTTCCAACGCCGTTGAGAGCGCGCCAATTGGGCTTCTGTAGCTCCAGAAAATCCACTTCGAGTGCAGGGAGGTCAGAATCCAACAGCATCTGCAGTTCTTTTTAGTCTCTGAATCAGATTTTTGCTCAGGTCCCTCAATTTCAGCCAGAAAATACCTGAAATCATAGAAAAACACACAAACTCATAGTAAAGTCCATAAAAGTGAATTTTAGCTAAAAAATAATAAAAATATACTAAAAACTAACTAGAACATACTAAAAACATACTAAAAATAATGCCAAAAAGCATACAAATTATCCGCTCATCACAACACCAAACTTAAATTGTTGCTTGTCCTCAAGCAACTTAAAATCAAATAAGATAAAAAGAAGAGAATATACAATGAATTCCAAAAACATCTATGAAGATCAGCATTAATTAGATGAGCGGGGCTTTTAGCTTTTTGCCTCTGAACAGTTTTGGCATCTCACTCTATCCTTTGAAATTCAGAATGATTGACTTCTTTAGGAACTCAGAATCCAGATAGTGTCATTGATTCTCCTAGTTAAGTATGATGATTCTTGAACACAGCTACTTATTGAGTCTTGGCCGTGGCCCAAAGCACTCTGTCTTCCAGTATTACCACCGGATACATACATGCCACAGACACATAATTAGGTGAACCTTTTCAAATTGTGACTCAGCTTTGCTAGAGTCCCCAATTAGAGGTGTCCAGGGGTCTTAAGCACACTCTTTTTGCCTTGGATCACAACTTTATTTCTTTCTTTTTCTCTCCTTTTTTTTCGTTTTCTTTTCTCCCTTTTTTTTCGTTTTTCTCCTTATCTTTTTTCTTTTTTTTTTTTGTATTCACTGCTTTTTCTTGCTTCAAGAATCATTTTTATGATTTTTCAGATCCTCAGTAACATGTCTCCTTTTTCATCATTCTTTCAAGAGCCAACATTCATGAACCACAAATTCAAAAGACATATGCACTGTTTAAGCATACATTCAGAAAACAAAAGTATTGCCACCAAATCAAAATAATTAAACTGTTATAAAATTCAAAATTCATAGAATTCTTCTCTTTTTCAATTAAGAACATTTTTCGTTCAAGAAAGGTGATGGATTCATAGGACATTCATAACTTTAAGGCATAGACACTAAGACACTAATGATCACAAGACACAAACATAGATAAACATAAGCATGATTTTTCGAAAAACAGGAAAATAAGGAACAAGGAGATTAAAGAACGGGTCCACCTTAGTGATGGCGGCTTGTTCTTCCTCTTGAAGATCTTATGGAGTGCTTGAGCTCCTCAATGTCTCTTCCTTGTCTTTGTTGCTCCTCCCTCATGATTCTTTGATCTTCTCTAATTTCATGGAGGAGGATGGAGTGTTCTTGGTGCTCCACCCTTAGTTGTCCCATGTTGGAACTTAATTCTCCTAGGGAGGTGTTTAGTTGCTCCCAATAGTTTTGTGGAGGAAAGTGCATCCCTTGAGGCATCTCAGGGATTTGATGATGAGAGGGGTCTCTTGTTTGCTCCATCCTCTTCTTAGTAATGGGCTTGTCCTCATCAATGGGGATGTCTCCCTCTATGTCAACTCCAACTGAATAACAGAGGTGACAAATGAGATGAGGAAAGGCTAACCTTGCCAAGGTAGAGGACTTGTCCGCCACCTTATAAAGTTCTTGGGATATAACCTCGTGAACTTCTATTTCTTCTCCAATCATGATGCTATGAATCATGATAGCTCGGTCTATAGTAACTTCAGACCGGTTGCTAGTGGGAATGATTGAGCGTTGGATAAAGTCCAACCATCCCCTAGCCACGGGTTTGAGGTCATGCCTTCTCAGTTGAACCGGCTTTCCTCTTGAATCTCTCTTCCATTGGGAGCCCTCTTCACAAATGACTGTGAGGACTTGGTCCAACCTTTGATCAAAGTTGACCCTTCTAGTGTAAGGATGTTCATCTCCTTGCATCATGGGCAAGTTGAATGCCAACCTTACATTTTCCGAACTAAAATCCAAGTATTTTCCCCGAACCATAGTAAGCCAATTTTTTGGGTCCGGGTTCACACTTTGATCATGGTTCTTGGTGATCCATGCATTGGCATAGAACTCTTGAACCATTAAGATTCCGACTTGTTGAATGGGGTTGGTAAGAACTTCCCAACCTCTTCTTCGGATCTCATGTCAGATCTCCGGATATTCACTCTTTTTGAGTTTGAAAGGGACCTCGGAGATCACCTTCTTCAAGGCCACAACTTCATAGAAGTGGTCTTGATGCACCCTTGAGATGAATCTCTCCATCTCCCATGACTCGGAGGTGGAAGCTTTTGCCTTCCCTTTCCTCTTTCTAGAGGTTTCTCCGGCCTTGGATGCCATAAATGGTTATGGAAAAACAAAAAGCAATGCTTTTACCACACCAAACTTAAAAGGTTTGCTCGTCCTCGAGCAAAAGAAGAAAGAAGAGAGTAGAAGAAGAAGAAATGAAGGAGATGGAAATGCTATGTTGTTCGGCCAAAGGGGGAGAAGGGGTGTTTAGGTTGTGTGAAAATGAAGGAGTGAAGAGGGGTTTATATAGGGGTGAAGAGAGGGGTAGGGTTCGGCTATGGGAGGGTGGGTTTGGGTGGGAAAGTGGTTTGAATTTGAATGGTGAGGTAGGTGGGTTTTATGAAGGATGGATGTAAGTGGTGAAGAGAAAGATGGGATTTGATAGGTGAAGGATTTTTGGGGAAGAGGTGTTGAGGTGATTGGTGAATGGGTGAAGAAGAGAGAGAGTGGTGGGGTAGGTGGGGATCCTGTGGGGTCCACAGATCCTGAGGTGTCAAGGAAAAGTCATCCCTGCACCAAGTGGCGAGCAAAATTGCTCTCTGTGCCAATTCTGGCGTTAAACGCCGGGCTGGTGCCCATTTCTGGCGTTTAACGCCAACTTCTTGCCCTTTCCTGGCGTTTAACGCCAGTCTGGTGCCCCTTTCTGGCGGTAAAGTCTGGTGCCCCTTTCTGGCGGTAAACGCCCAGAATGGTGCCAGACAGGGCGTTAAACACCCATCTGCTAGCCTTACTGGCGTTTAAACGCTAGCAAATTCTCCTCCAGGGTGTGCTGTTTTTCTTTCTATTTTTCTTTCTGTTTTTGCTTTTTCAATTAATTTTGTGACTTCTCATGATCATCAACCTACAGAAAACATAAAAATAACAAAGGAAAATAGATAAAATATAACATTGGGTTGCCTCCCAACAAGCGCTTCTTTAATGTCAGTAGCTTGACAGAGGGCTCTCATGGAGCCTCACAGATGCTCAGAGCCATGTTGGAACCTCTCAACACCAAACTTAGAGTTTGAATGTGGGGGTTCAACACCAAACCTAGAATTTGGTTGTGGCCTCCCAACACCAAACTTAGAGTTTGACTGTGGGGGCTCTGTTTGACTCTGTTTTGAGAGAAGCTCTTCATGCTTCCTCTCCATTGTGACAGAGGGATATCCTTGAGTCTTAAACACAAAGGATTCTTCATTCACTTGAATGATCAATTCTCCTCTATCAACATCAATCACAGCCTTTGCTGTGGCTAGGAAGGGTCTGCCAAGGATGATGGATTCATCCATGCACTTCCCAGTCTCTAGGACTATGAAATCAGTAGGGATATAATGGTCTTTAACTTTTACCAGAACATATTCTATAAGCCCATAAGCTTGTTTTCTTGAATTGTCTGCCATCTCTAGTGAAATTCTTGCAGCTTGCACCTCAAAGATTCCTAGCTTCTCCATTACAGAGAGAGGCATGAGGTTTACACTTGACCCTAGGTCACACAAGGCCTTCTTGAAGGTTATGGTGCCTATGGCACAAGGTATTGAGAACTTCCCAGGATCTTGTCTCTTTTGAGGTAGTTTCTGCCTAGACAAGTCATCCAGTTCTTTAGTGAGCAAAGGGGGTTCATCCTCCCAAGTTTCATTACCAAACAACTTGTCATTTAGCTTCATGATTGCTCCAAGGTATTTAGCAACTTGCTCTTCAGTGACATACTCGTCCTCTTCAGAGGAAGAACACTCATCAGAGCTCATGAATGGCAGAAGTAAATCCAATGGAATCTCTATGGTCTCAGTGGGAGCCTCAGATTCCCATGGTTCCTCATTAGGGAACTCATTGGAGGCCAGTGGACATCCACTGAGGTCTTCCTCGGTGGCGTTCACTGCCTCTCCCTCCTCTCCAAATTCGGCCATGTTGATGGCCTTGCACTCTCCTTTTGGATTATCTTCTGTATTGCTTGGAAGAGTACTAGGAGGGAGTTCAGTAATTTTCTTGCTCAGCTGACCCACTTGTGCCTCCAAATTTCTAATGGAGGACCTTGTTTCAGTCATGAAACTTTGAGTAGTTTTGATTAGATCAGAGACCATGGATGTTAAGTCAGAGTTACTCTGCTTAGAATTCTCTGTCTGTTGCTGAGAAGATGATGGAAAAGGCTTGCCATTGCTAAACCTGTTTCTTCCACCATTATTGTTGTTGAAACCTTGTTGAGGTCTCTGTTGATCCTTCCATGAGAGATTTAGATGATTTCTCCATGAAGGATTATAGGTGTTTCCATAGGGTTCTCCCATGAATTCACCTCTTCCATTGAAGGGTTCTCAGGATCATAAGCTTCTTCAGATGAAGCTTCCTTAGTACTGCCTGGTGCATTTTGCATTCCAGACAGACTTTGAGAAATCATATTGACTTGCTGGGTCAATATTTTGTTCTGAGCCAATATGGCATTCAGAGTATCAATCTCAAGAACTCCTTTCTTCTGATTTGTCCCATTGTTCACAGGATTCCTTTCAGAAGTGTACATGAATTGGTTATTTGCAACCATTTCAATTAGTTCTTGAGCTTCTATAGGCGTCTTCTTCAGATGAAGAGATCCTCCAGCAGAGCTATCCAAAGACATCTTGGACAGTTCAAACAGACCATCATAGAAAATACCTATGATGCTCCATTCAGAAAGCATGTCAGAGGGACACTTTCTGATTAATTGTTTGTATCTTTCACAAGCTTCATAGAGGGATTCTCCTTCCTTCTGTCTGAAGGTTTGGACTTCCACTCTAAGCTTACTCAATTTTTGAGGTGAAAAGAACTTTGCCAAGAAGGCATTGACTAGCTTTTCCCAAGAGTTCAGGATTTCTTTAGGTTGTGAGTCCAACCATGTCCTAGCTCTGTCTCTTACAGCAAAAGGGAATAGCATAAGTCTGTAGACCTCAGGGTCAACCCCATTGGTCTTGACAGTGTCACAGATTTGCAAGAATTCAACTAAAAACTGATGAGGATCTTCCAATGGAAGTCCATGGAACTTGCTATTCTGTTGCATCAGAGAAACTAATTGAGGCTTAAGCTCAAAGTTGTTTGCTCCAATGGCAGGGATAGAGATGCTTCTCCCATAAAAGTCGGGAGTAGGTGCAGTAAAGTCACCCAGCACCTTCCTTGCATTGTTGGCATTGTTGTTGTTTTCGGCTGCCATTTCTTCTTCTCCTTTGAAGATTTCTGTTAGGTCCTCTACAGAGAGTTGTGCCTTAGCTTCTCTTAGCTTTCGCTTCAAGGTCCTTTCAGGTTCAGGATCAGCCTCAACAAGAATGCTTTTGTCTTTGCTCCTGCTCATATGAAAGAGAAGAGAACAAGAAAATATGGAATCCTCTATGTCACAGTATAGAGATTCCTTGAGGTGTCAGAGGAAAAGAAAAATAGAAGGCAGAAGTAAAAAATTCGAACTTATTAAAGAAGATGGAGTTCGAATTGTGCATTAAGGAATAGTGTTAGTCCATAAATAGAAGGATGTGAGAAGAGGGGAAGAAATTTTCGAAAATTAAGTAAAAGATTTTGAAAACATTTTGAAAAACACTAATTGATTTTCGAAAACCAAGGGTGGAAAAGAAATCAAGTGATTTTTGAAAAAGATTTTGAAATTAGAAATCAAAAAGATTTGATTGAAAATTATTTTGAAAAAGATATGATTAAGAAGATATGATTGAGAAGTTATGGTTTTAAAAAGATGTGATTGAGAAGATATGATTTGAAAAGCAATTTAAAAAGATTTGATTTTGAAAATTAATGACTTGGCTAACAAGAAAAGATATGATTCAAACATTAAACCTTTCTCAACAAAAAAGGCAACATACTTGAAATGTTGAATCAAATCATTAATTGATAGCAAGTATTTTTGAAAATGGAAAGAAATTGATTTTGAAAAAGATTTGATTGAAAAGATTTGATTTGAAAAAGATTTGATTTTGAAAAGATTTTGAAAACTAAAAAAAAATTGATTTGAAAACAAAATCTTCCCTCTTGTGCCATTCTGGCGTTAAACGCCCAGAATGGTGCACATTCTGGCGTTTAACGCCCAAACCACTACCCTTTTGGGCGTTAAACGCCCAGCCAGGCACCCTGGCTGGCGTTTAAACGCCAGTTTGCCTTCCTTACTGGGCGTTTTTGAACGCCCAGCTTTTTCTGTGTAATTCATCTGCTAAATGTTCTGAATCTTCAATCCTCTATATTATTGACTTGAAAAGACACAAATTAAAATATTTTTGGATTTTTAATAATGAGGAATAATTAAAATACAACTGAAATCAAATAAACAATGCATGCAGACACCAAACTTAGCAGTTTGTATACTACTGACACTAACAAAATGAGAATGCATATGAAAAACAACAAAACACTCAAGTCAAGAGAATTTAAAAATCAGAGCAATGAAATCATCAAGAACAACTTGAAGATTAATGAAGACACATGCATGAATGCAAGGAGAACAGAAACATGCAATTGACACCAAACTTAACATGAGACTCTAGACTCAACAAGAAACATAACATATTTTTGGTTTTTCTGATTTTGTAAATTTTTTTGGATTTTTTGAAAATTAAGTGGAAAAGAAAATAAAGGTATCAAAATTCTTAGTGAGAATTCCAGGAATCATGCAATGTTAGTCTAAAGCTTCAGTCTAAAGAAATTAGACATGGCTGAACGAGCTTCACCAGGGCATTGCATTCAAGAGCTAAATTGATGAAAATCAATCAGCTTTGGTGATGATAAGAACATCACCTTGAAACACTAGAATTCATTCTTAAGAACTCTGAAGAAAAATACCTAATCTAAGCAACAAGATGAACCGTCAGTTGTCCATACTCAAACAATCCCCGGCAATGGCGCCAAAAACTTGGTGCACGAAATTGTGATCATCAATGGCGCCATCAACATGGTACGCACAATTCTAATTTCAACTCTTTATCACAACTTCGCACAACTAACCAGCAAGTGTACTGGGTCGTCCAAGTAATAAACCTTACGCGAGTAAAGGTCGATCCCACAGAGATTGTTGGTATGAAGCAAGCTATGGTCACCTAGTAAATCTTAGTCAGGCAAACTCAAATGGTTATGGATGATGAATAAAACATAAAGATAAAGATAGAGATACTTATGTAATTCATTGGTGAGAACTTCAGATAAGCGAATGGAGATGCTTTGTCCCTTCCGTCTCTCTGTTTTCTTACTGTCTTCATCCAATCCTTCTTACTCCTTTCCATGGCAAGCTGTATGTAGGGTTTCACCGTTGTCAGTGGCTACCTCCCATCCTCTCAGTGAAAATGTTCAACGCACCCTGTCACGGCACGGCTAATCATCTGTCGGTTCTCAATCAGGTTGGAATAGAATCCAGTGATTCTTTTGCGTCTGTCACTAACGCCCAGCCCTTAGGAGTTTGAAGCTCGTCACAGTCATTCAATCATTGAATCCTACTCAGAATACCACAGACAAGGTTTAGACCTTCCGGATTCTCTTGAATGCCGCCATCAATTCTAGCTTATACCACGAAGATTCCCGTTAAAGAATCCAAGAGATATCCACCCAATCTAAGGTAGAACGGAGGTGGTTGTCAAGCACATGTTCATAGGTGAGAATGGTGATGAGTGTCACGGATCATCACATTCATCAAGTTGAAGAACAAGTGATATCTTAGAACAAGAACAAGCTGAATTGAATAGAAGAATAATAGTAATTGCATTAATACTCGAGCTACAGCAGAGCTCCACACCTTAATCTATGGTGTGTAGAAACGCCACCGTTGAAAATACATAAGAACAAGGTCTAGGCATGGCCGTGAGGCCAGCCTCCAAACGTGATCAAAAGATCTAAAATGATCCAAAGATTCAAAGATCTAAAGATGATAATACAATAGTAAAAGGTCCTATATATAGAGAACTAGTAGCCTAGGGTTTACAGAGATGAGTAAATGACATAAAAATCCACTTCCGGGCCCACTTGGTATGTGCTTGGGCTGAGCATTGAAGCATTTTCGTGTAGAGACTCTTCTTGGAGTTAAACGCCAGCTTTTGTGCCAGTTTGGGCGTTTAACTCCCATTCTTGTGCCAGTTCCGGCGTTTAACGCCGGGCAGTTTTGAGCTGATTTGGAACGCCGGTTTGGGCCATCAAATCTCAGGAAAAGTATGGACTATTATATATTGCTGGAAAGCCCAGGATGTCTAATTTCCAACGCCATGGAGAGCGCGCCAATTGGGCTTTTGTAGCTCCAGAAAATCCACTTCGAGTGCAGGGAGGTCAGAATCCAACAGCATCTGCAGTCCTTTTTAGTCTCTGAATCAGATTTTTGCTCAGGTCCCTCAATTTCAGCCAGAAAATACCTGAAATCACAGAAAAATACACAAACTCATAGTAAAGTCCAGAAAAGTAAATTTTAGCTAAAAACTAATAAAAATATACTAAAAACTAACTAGAACATACTAAAAACATACTAAAAACAATGCCAAAAAGCGTACAAATTATCCGCTCATCACCTTACCCACAGATCTATTGGACAAAACCCAGTGATTCTCCGCTGCTAGAGTTCACCTAAACCATCAAAATCATTCAATTCCTCAATACCTAAACCCTAAAATCACAAAATTGCGGAGAGGGGGAATTGGGAGAGAAATGGTAATTTACCGGGTCGTACCAAGTAATGTCCCAGGTGAGTGAGGGTCGATCCCACGAGGATTGATAGATTAAGCAGAAAATGATGTTTGAGGATCCAATAGCATTAAACAGAAAAATCAAAGAATTAGAAAGCAAGTAGTAAACGTGTTGTGAAGATTATTTGAGAGAACAGTTAAGGTTTCAGAGTTATTTATCTTCTGGATTAACTTTTCATACCAACTATTTTAATCATGCAAGATTCAATGGCAAACTATATGTGACTAAACCCTAATTCCTTAGTAATTTAGTCTCCTCTAATCTAGTTAACCACCAATTCCTTGGTCACTTAAGTTCAATTAGAGGGTTAAGTTCAATTCTAGTTTATAAACCACAAAAATTCTAATTACCCAAAGATAAAAGGATTATATGTCACGTATTCCGTTAAGGTCAAATAATTAGTGATTTCGGAGAAATTGTTTTCAAGCTATTGTTCAAGTAAATTTCTTTTCCAAGGCTCACAAGAACTCAAATAGAATAAGGGTTATTCTTTTGATCTACCCAAATCCATAAGATAAAGAACAAAAACAAATTCTTGAAATTAAAATCAATACATTAATTAAAATAGAAGAGTAATAGTATTAATCCATAGAATAAATAGAGCTCCTAACCTTAACAGTGGAGGTTTAGTTGCTCATGACTCAGAGAAAAAACTAGGATTTAGTAAAACTATAAAGTGCGGAGTGAAGAGTGTAAGAGAAAAGAGAGCCCCAAGGGCTGAATCTTTTTCCTTTTATATCTAATCCTAATTAATGTAAAATATATTTTCTAAAACAAAATAATATATTTTCCTATTTTTAAATAAAATAAAGTTTTAATCAAAATGAAATAAAATCTTTGAATACTCCTGTTAGGAGTAGGGACTATTGCATTCTTTAGGATTGGCGCCTAAGGCGCCACTATGGCAGCGTGGTTTGGAGTGACTGTGCTTCATCTAGCGCCTAACTTGGATAATCCCAAGTTAGGCGCCATCAAGGCCATGGTTCTAAGAAAAAAAGGGTATACTATTATATATTGTTGGAAAGCACTGAAAGTTAGCTTTCCAATGCCACTAGAACCGCATCAATTGAACCTCTTTAGCTTAAGTTATTCCTGTTGGAGTCCAAGGAGGTCAGGGTTGACAGCATCATCCACTTTCTTCCTTTTCTTCTACACAAACCCTGTCAAATCCATCCGAATATTACAAGAAATAAACCAAATTACACATGACTCAAAGTAACATTCATAGTGGCTCAAAAATACTCAAATCTTGATTAAACTTACAAATTTGAATGCAAATTCACTAGAAAAAGTTAGGAAAGATACTCACGCATCAATTTCTTGCCACATTTTTTAGATAAAATTGAAGAGAATTCTGAGATGAACATGTGGCCACTAACGGCTCATCAATCGGAGCTCCGGATTGAAAGTTATGGGCGATTGAATTTTCGGAGACGTTAAGTTTTTCTTTTACGTCGATTTCTCCCTTCTCCCTTCAACGGCGTGAATTTCTCTTTCATTGAGGGAGAAGTGGCTGAAGCAACTTATAAGAGAGTGAACGGTTTGGGCCTTGGGTCCGATTTGGGTCCGGTTCAACCAGTTCGGCTCGTTGGTCCAGTTTTGCGCCAAAATCCTTAAATTAATGTCAAAATTCGTATTTTTAATATTTCTACTCCTCTAAATTATAAAAATTGATTTTTTTAATTTCGCAGGGTTTATATCCTATCCACCTAATTAAGAATTTTTCCCCCAAAATTCATATTCAGTTACCTGAAAATAGGTGTGGGTAGTCTTTTCTCATTTCTGACTCAAGTTCCCAAGTGTGTTCCTCAATTCCAGCTTGACTCCAAGCAATTTTTACTAATGAGACTTCCTTTCTGCGTAATCGCTTAATACTAGTGTCTTCAATTTGAATCGAAGTCACTTGAAATGTCATATCCTCTTTCAATTGAAATGATTTAGGTTCAAAAATGTGGCTAGCATCAGAAGTGTATTTCTGAAGCTGTGACACATGAAACACATCGTGCAAGTTTAAAAAATGCGATGGTAGAGCTATCCGATACACCACCAGCCCGATTCTCTTCAAGATCTAAAACAGACTGATATAACGAGGATTTAATTTCTTTGCCTTGATCGCTCTACCTACTCCTGTTGTTGGAGTAACTCTTAGGAATACATGATCTCCTTCATCAAATTTTAACGGCTTTCATCTCTGATCGGCGTAGCTTTTTAGCGACTCTGAGTGGTAAGCATTTGGCTTCAGATTTTCTTAATCTGTTCAGAGGTTTCATCTATTAACTCAGGCCCTAACAAACTTGTTTCCCCAGCTTCACACCAGCATAGTAGAGATTGGCACTTTCTCCCATATAGAGCCTCATACGGAGCTATTCCAATGCTCGCATGGTAACTAACTCCACTATCATCATATACCGATCCCAACTTGCCGGTTGGTCCAAAATACAAGCCCTCAACATATCCTCTAGGGTTTGAATTGTCCTCTCTGATTGGCCATCAGTTTGTGAATGGTACGTGGTAATTAAGCTAAATTGAGTTCTAAATGCATTCTGAAATGCTCCCCAGGATCAAGAAGTGAAAAGAGGATCTCTGTTGGAGATTAAGGTGGTAGGCTCGCCATGCAACCATATAATTTCCTTGATATACAAACGTGCTATCTCCTCTAAGGTATAATTCATTTGAACAGATAAAATGTGAGCTGACTTCGTCCACCGATCCACAATCACCCAAACCGCATCAAATCCAACTCGAGTTCTTGGCAAACCCGACATAAAATCCATATCGATGCTTTTCAACTACCATTGTGGAATTTCTAAAGGTTGTAATGTTCTGAACGGTCTCTGGTGTTTAATCATTACTTTTTGACAAGTCAAATATTTTGAAACATGCAACGCCACATCATTCTTCATTCCCAACCATTAGAACATCGCCTTTAGATCATGGTACATCTTGGTACTTCCCGGATGGATAGAGAATCTGCTCCTATTGATGCACCACTATTTCGTGGTACATTTTATGCTGAATTGAGTGGATTTTATCAACTTTTTTCACATTTATTCAATGAAATAGCATGGTTTTATAATTCTCCCTAAATTTGTGCTTAAGTGTGAAAACATGCTTTTTGGGCCTTAAAATATCTAAATTTAATTCACTTTAATTCCATTCGATGCCTTGATATATTTTTTAAGTGATTTCAGGATCGTAAGGCAAGTATTGGATGGAAAAAGTGAAGAGAAAAGCATGTAAAAATGGAGAACTCATGAAGAAATGAAGGAATTGCTAAACTGTCAATCCTGACCTCTTCATACTAAACCAATCATAACATGAGCTACAAAGGTTCAAATGAAGCGGTTTTAGTTGCGTTGGAAAGCTAACATTTGGGGCTTCAAAATAGATATAAAATTTACCATAGTTTCCTTGCGTTTGGTGATGTGTACACATCGATCCATGCACACATGTCGCAGATCAGCGTGGGCCATTTTAGGGGAAAACGTGGCCAGCTATTTCTAGCTCATTTTGGGCTCAATCTAACTCATTTCTGATACTATTGAACCCGAGAATGAAAGGGGAATGAATGAAGGAGTCATAGTTTAGTTTTCATCATGTTTTAGGATAGAATTCTAGAAAGAAGCTCTCTATTCTCTTTAGAATTAGGATTAGATTAGATTCAAATCTCTTCTTAGATCTAGGTTTTAATTCTTTTTTTCATCTTGTTTTCTTTATGACTTCTTATTCCTTCATCTTAATTTTCTTAGTTTGTACTGTTAATTCCCTTTTCATGCCTCTTTTATGTTCATGCACTCATGTTGGATTTTAATTTTCTTTAATGCAATTTCATGTTTTGTGTTCTTATTGTTTAATTGCTTTGCTATTGTTGATTTCTTGCTTTTGGTAGTTGTTAGAATTTACATTTCTTGTCATTTTACCATGATTTCCTTTTATGCCTTCCAAGTGTTTGATAAAATACTTGGTTGGATTTTAGTGTAGATTCTTCTTCTCTTGTCTTGAGTTGAGTAATTAGAGACTCTTGAATTGTCAAAGTCTTTTGTTGATTAACAATTGGAAGTTGCTAATTGATTTGAATGCCATTAAAGCTAGTCTTTTACTATGATTTGACTAGGAATTGTGGACTCAAGTTGATTATATCCACTTGACTTTCCTTCATAGTTAGAGGTTAACTAACTGGAGCAATGGACAATTCTTGTTACAATTGATGATGATAATAAGGATAGGACTTCTAGTTCTCATTCATTGCCAAGAGCTTTCTTAGTTGTTAGCTTATTTCTTTTGCTATTTACATTTCTTGTTCCTTATTACAAAAACCCCAAAACATTCCTTCATAGCCAATAATTGAGCACTTCATTGCAATTCCTAGGGAGAACGACTCGGGATTAATACTCTCGGTTATTTTTTTGGGGTTTGTACATGTGACAACCAAATTTTTGATTGAGGAATTGTTTGTTGGTTTAGAACTATACTTGCAACGATAATTCATTTGTGAAATTCTTTACCGATAGATAATTTCCGTTCATCACAATGGCGCCATTGCCGGGGGATTGCAATGGTGTTATGTTATTGGCTATTGTGAATATGTTAATATTGTGAATATCTTGCATTTTGCTTACTTCTAGGTTTTTCTAATACTTAGGATTTTATTTCTTTCTTTATTTGTTTTTGATATTTTTGTTTTGATTTTCCCTTTTCCATATGAATTCTCATCCTTGTGGTTTTGGATATGGTTATGACTATGTTGTAGGTAATGGAAACATGAATGATGACTATATTGTGTATTCTTGAGAAGGTAGCCACATCCATATGAGCAATCCTCATGGCAACCTCCTCAACCATGCTACTATGATTGCAATCCTTCCTATAATGCATATCATTCCAATGGATATGATGGTTCTTATCATGATTATACCACTCAACCATCATCATTCCATGCACTATACTCTCAACATAGCCCTCAAACACCATCATTCCAACCACTATATTCTCAATCCACATCCTATTTCCATCAACCACCTCCACACGATCCTAATCCATATCCTCCATATGCACACACTTATAACCATTATAAACAAGCACCTATGGAACCACCACCGCTTCAACATCACTACCCTCACAATCCTTCTTTTTCCTCCAGCCAAGCCTCTATGGATGATACACTTGGTATCATTTCTCAAGATCAAGAAGAGTTTCAAACCACACTTGCCGATTTGACCTCCACCTTCCAAGAGCTTATATCCTGTATACCTCTATCTTCTACCAACAACCAAAACACTTTCCAACCTCCAAACTTTGATGAACTTCCTTTCCAATCACATAATGATCTCTCCATCCCACCACCACCCTCCATAAAAGAACATCCATATCCATCAATCCAAGAGCAACATGATCCTAATTATGCGATTGATATGGAACAAGAGAGAAGGGATCGTCTTAGGGACTTAATGTATCAGATTCACGCATCCATACTTCAAGAGAAGCAAGAGGAGGCCCAAAAGATGGAGGTAATAGAGACCCTTGAAGATGAAGAAGAAGTTGAAGTAGATCTAGGGGAGGTTGAACAAGAGGGGAACTCCATCATTGAAGACAACTCTAGACCAAGTGACAACTCTAGACCAAGTGACACTAAGGACCTTGTTGAAGCTTCTTCCATTGCATGTAAAACCGATGTTGAGGAGGGTGCGCAACCTCCAACACATGACTTGATTAATGAGAAAGAGTTGGAAGAAGTTAGCAAATAAGAAGAGATTGAAGAATGTTGTCAAAAGATGGAAATCATTAAGGAGGAGTCAAAGGAAGTGGAGCCTACAATGTCAAGACCATTGGATATCTTCCTTGCTAAGTCACCATCTAAATCACAAGTTAAATGGTTAATCATTTCATCCTTTAATTTCCTTGGCCCATATCAATATGTATTGTTACAAACAGATGGTCAACTTAGAGCTATGTGTGGGTTAGAAAGTAGAAAAGCGTTGGGTGTTGGTTGGAAACAAGAATCAAGGTGCATAGTGGAAGGAAGCTCAAATTTTAGGATTCATGGTTGGAGTGAAGCTCAATTCACGGGATCTAGGAGGATGAGGATTAGGAGTTCTAAGGAGAATTCAAGAAGTTTTTCACCCAAGTTACACAATTGGAAGCATGAGATCAAGAAGAAAGGGGGTTGACAAACAAGGTATGGGGCCCTGGAATATACATAGATAATCATCAAAAACTTTGGGGCCTTGGTACTCGCTTGAGATCTCTTGGTAGCTTGACGCGCTTTAGTTTGGAATCCCGGAGGCTATTGGAAATGCAAGCATTGGTAGGGATTCAAGGAAGAGTTCAAGCATAAGCCACCCTAGCAAGGACCCCACCAAATGTCCAACTTAAGGACTTTAAATAAAAGTGCTAGGTGGGAGACACCCCATCATGGTAAACTCTTTCCATTCTCTTGTATATATAATCGATGAATGCATTGGGTTGCCATTGTTAGGTAGTTTTCTTGTTTGCATATTCTTGTTTTAGTGTTTGGTTATTAGTTTGTTTGATTAGATTTGTACCGTAAGTTGTAGGTTAGTTGTTTGTTAGATTGTATTTTGCTTGAAGTTTAAGTTTTGTTTGTTTTGTATTTGAAAATTTTTCAAAAACCAAAAGATTTGTTGTTAAATTTGAATTTCGGGTGATTTAGAATGTTTATAGGTTAGGAGAGTGTTAAATTATGTTTTAGGCTTCTTTTTTTTTAAAAAAAAAGTGTCAATCCACTCTTAAGCGTGGGCCATGCTTATGCATGGATTGCCATATGGGGATCTCTGGTACAAAAACCAGAGAGTTGTGCCCACTTTATGCCTACTTTGTGCCAGTGTACCCACGCGTAAGCGTGGCCGATGCCACGCTTACGCTTACGCGTCGATTGCCCCTGCTGCAATCCACGCATAAGCCTGAGCGATGCTTACGCGTGGATTGTCCCTATTGCAATCCATGCTTAAGCGTGGGCGAGGCTTATGCATGGATTGCACCCTGTTTTGCTCCTTTCTCCTTTCTTCTTCATTCTTCTTTTCTTCTTCTTTCTTTCCACCTTTGTTTTTCTCTCTTCTTCCTTTCTTACTTTCTTCTTCTTCCTCTCTTCAAAAAATAAATAAATAAATAAAAATAAAAAATAAAAAATAAATAAATAAAATAAAATACAAAAAAATTTCTTTTCTTCCATTTTCTTTTATTGCATTTGCTTATTTTCATTCATTGGATTTTAATTTTGTTTTTATAGCTTGTTCTTATTTTATTTTCTAAGTTTCTCATTTTAATAATGGTGTTGAATTCTCTTACTCAATTGTTGAGAATTTCTTGCATTATTTTGGTACTTCGTGACTTGTTTAGCATTAATGGTCATATTTGTTCCACACACAAGATTAGTGCTTTAGTCCTTCCTAATTCATTATTCTTTGTTTTTGTACTTCATTATCATTGCGTTAGGATGGGACCAAATGTAATCATGCTTATCACTAATCTTGTTCGTGTCAATTCTTGTTTGAACTTGATGCTCAACATGCTCTTCATGCTTTGACTTTACTCTTGCATCAAGTATTAGTTAATATGCCTTAACTTATATTGTTTTCTCACTCATATGTCGTAGCTACCATATAGTTGAAAACCTTACTCTTATTTGGTATTAGCCCCCGCCAATGTTCTATCTGCTTTAATATCTTTGTTGTAGGCTTAATTTTATTTCTTTTTCTTTCCTTTTAGGTTGGCCATTGTTCATGTCCTGGGTCGGGCTATACGACCCGGGCTGATCAACGACAAATCGACCGACCTGTTCAGACCAGAACTACCCGACCTCTTTATGAAAGAGGTCAGCCAAATCGCTACAGAGGCCCAAGAAGGCCTAAAAAAGAGGAACACGACCGAAATCTAAAGGCAGCCCGAAGACTAGAAAGATAAAGGCGGTTCCCTTAAGGATAAGATAACTTCAGTCAAAGATAAGATAAGATAACAACTTATCCCAAAGAAAGATCATTTTACGCCATTATAAATACACTGGAGCACCTAGGTATAACTCATACTCTGATTCTACTAAAAACCTGCTTAATACCCTTGCTAACTTAAGCATCGGAGTCCCTTGCAGGTACCACCACCCTCCGGTGACAAAGGATCAGCACCGCCACCAAGTCCAACAAGTCGGACACGGCGGCTCCGGCCACCATCATCAAGTCGGACACAACCGCACCGACTAGTACAGAAGATCTTGTCTGAGATCGACCTACAGTTTCAGATAACCCCAGAACATTGGCGCCGTTGCCGGGGACCTGGAAGTCATCCCATCATCATGGCGGACAACCTTGACAACGACCACGACTCTGATCTAGAGGACAAGACGCCGCACAAAAACACGGACGCCACATCAAAAGATACTCCTCAACCAAACAAAGATAAGAGTCCACCAAATGCAGAAATCCTAAAGGCACTTCAGGCTCAACAAGAACATCTCAAACAACTCGAAAAAGAGGCCAAGTATCAACGAAAAGCCGAGAAGGACCTCAGAAGGGAAACTAGGTGACGTAAAGAGCTGGAAGATAAACTATTACAGCTTGAAGCAAAACTAAAAAAGACTACTCGATCCAATCACGAGGATAATCCCCACAAGGATCAAGACCCATTCACCAAAGAGATTATGAAAGCCAAAGTCCCAAAGGACTTCAAAGCTCCCGACATGACCCCGTACGACGGCACATCAGATCCAAGCCATCATCTCAGTAATTACAGAAGCAGAATGTATCTCACCGATGCCTCGAATGCAATTCGGTGCAAAGCCTTCCCAACTACCTTAACCAAAACGACAATTAAGTGGTTCGATAGCCTGCCCCCAAGGTCCATCTCAAGCTTTGACGACTTAGCGGGAAAGTTCCTTGCTAGATTCTCCATCCATAAGGACAAAACCAAGCACGCCCCAAGTTTGTTAGGGATCAAGCAAGGAAATTGGAAAAGTCTTCGCAACTACATGGAAAGATTCAACAAAGCATGTCTGGACATACAAAGTCTGCCTACTGAAGCAGCTATTATGGGCCTCATCAATGGCCTACGAGAGGGACCTTTTAGTCAATCCATATCAAATAAGTACCCTACATCTTTGAATAAAGTCTAAGAACAAGCAGAAAAATACATCAACATGGAGGAGAACTTTCGACTAGGAGAGACCAAGAAAACCGGATCCTTTTACTTCTCCCGAGATAAGGATAAAGAGTCCAAAGAAAAAAGAAGATCGGCATGGAGAGAAGATTAAGAAATACCACAATTACACCCCTCTCCGGGTGTCCCTCGTGGAAGTATACCGAGAAGTATGCCACACTGAAAAGATCCCACCACCTCGCCCACTTAAAAGCAAAAAGGGAGGAGGAAATGGGACGGAATACTGCGAATACTATCGAATCTATGGACATCCCACCAACGAGTGCTTCAACTTGAAGAATGTCATAGAGAAATTGGTAAGAGAAGGAAGACTAGATCGGTACCTAGCCAGTAAAATAGATGAGCCCAGAAAAAGAAGAAGAGACGAAGAGGGTGGGCGAACAGAACGACCACCTCGTATCCCGGAAAGGCATGTTCACATGATACATGGAGGATTTGCAAGAGGAGAAATCTCCAAATCATCTCAAAAAAGAAACCTCAAAGAAGTGTATCACGTCGAAGGAAGAGAAGAAGCACCCGACCTCCCTACTATTACTTTCACTAAAGAGGACGCGGCTGGCGTCATCTCGGGACATGATGATCCCATGGTCATCACTATCATATTGGCCAACGCTAACCTCCACCGCACACTGGTGGACCAGGGAAGCTCGGCTGACATCTTATTCAAAACCGCCTTCGACAAACTCAGCCTGGGAGAAAAAGAGTTCAGAGCATATCCGAACAGCTTATTCGGATTAGGAGACACTCCAATCCAATCACTTGGATACTTCTTGCTACACACAACCTTTGAAAAGGGAAACCGGTCAAGAACACTCAACATAGACTACATCGTGGTCGATGTGAGCTCAGCCTACAATGCCTTAATACATCGAATAACGCTAAATCAGCTCGGGACAGTAGTCTCGACTCCACATATATGCATGAAATTCCCAACTACAGAAGGGATTGCTACGATAAAAGGAGACCAGAAAATAGTACGCCGCTGTTACAACGAAAGTCTAAACCTTTGAGGCAAAGGAGAAGAAATCCACACCATCGAACTCGGGGGAATTCGAGGTCGAGAAGAACTCCGTCCACAACCTGAAGGTGAGATAGAAAAAGTCCAGATCGAAGATGTCCCAGATAAAACAACCAATATTGGCACAATCCTAAAGGGAGAAATAAAAAAGTCCCTCATACAGTTCTTAAAAGATAATGACGACCTCTTCGCATGAAAGGCTGCAGACATGCCGGGCATAGACCCCAAGCTAATGTGCCACAAGCTGGCAGTATATTCAGGATCTCGGCCAGTACAGTAGAGGCATAGAAAGCTCGGACCAAAAAGATCCCAAGCTGTGGAAGAACAGGTACAAGCTCTACTAGAGGCAGGATTCATTAGAGAAATCAAGTATCCACTATGGCTAGCCAATGTCATCTTGGTGAAAAAGTCAAATGGGAAGTGGCAGATATGCATTGATTACACCAACCTCAACAAAGCTTGCCCAAAAGATCCTTATCCACTCCCAAGTATCGACATTCTAGTGGACACCTCCTCTGGATACAAGTATCTCTCATTTATGGACGCTTATTCAGGAGACAAACAAATCCCGATGTACCCACCTAATCAAGAAAAAACCTCATTCTTAACACCCAAGGCAAACTACTGCTACGTCGTCATGCCATTCGGACTCAAAAACGCAGGAGCTACCTACCAAAGGTTAATGAACAAAGTCTTTGCAGATCACATTGGGAAACTAATGGAGGTATACGTGGACGATATGTTAGTAAAAACACAAAACGAGGAATCATTATTGTCTGACCTCGCCCAAGTGTTCAATACCATAAGAAAGCATGGCATACGACTTAACCCTGCAAAATGCACCTTCGCAGTAGAAGCTGGCAAATTCTTGGGATTCATGCTCACACAAAGAGGAATCGAAGCAAACCCAGATAAGTGACAGGCCATACTCGACATGAAAATCCCGACCTGTGTCAAAGAAGTGCAACAACTCAATGGGCGACTAGCAGCCTTGTCCAGATTTCTAGCCGGATCAACCATAAGATATCTCCCCTTCTATGCTACGCTAAGGAAGGGAAAGAAGTTTGAATGGATACCAGAGTGCGAGTTAGCCTTCCAGGATTTCAAAATATTCCTGGGCTTACCCAACCTCGGGAAGGAGAAACACTCATATTATACCTTGCAGTAGGAAGCCAAGCAGTTGCTTCAGCACTAGTCAGAGAGAACGAAAGCGGACAGCAGCCTATATACTTCATCAGCAAAGCGCTACAAGGGTCCGAACTGAACTATCAAAAGATAGAGAAGTTTTCCTACGCTCTCATATTAACCTCTCGACGACTTTGCCCATACTTCCAGGCTCACACCATTAAAGTTCGGACCAATCAGCCCATAAAAGGCATCCTATAGAAAACAGATTTAGCGGGAAGAATCCTACAGTGGGCAGTCGAGTTGTCCGAATTCGACCTCCAATATGAAGCTCAGACAGTAATCAAATCACAGTATTTAGCCGACTTCATTGTAGAGTACATTGACACCCCGGAAACCCCTACAAATTGGAATCTTTACGTGGACGGTTCCTCAAATAAAACCGAGAGTGGAGCAGGTGTGATAATAGAAAGTAATCAGGGAACCCAAATCGAACTCTCACTAAAGTTTGAATTCCCTGCTTCCAATAACCAGGCTAAGTATGAGGCGCTATTGGCTGGTTTAAAGCTGGCTAAAAAAGTCAGAGCCCAAAAACTTGTCATCTTTAGCGATTCACAGGTTGTCACCTCATAAATAACAGGGGCCTACCAAGCCAAAGATCCTACTATGAAAAAGTACCTGGACAAAACCAGAGAACAATTCGGGTAATTCCAGGAATATAAAATGCAACATATACCTCGGGAACAGAATGCTCGAGCTGACGCACTCTCAAAATTAGCCAGCACCAAACCAGGGGGCAATAATAGGAGCCTCATCTAGAACCCGTCAATCTCGGAAGAAGAAAAAATCCTAGTCATATCAGGCCAGGATCAAGGATGGATGACTCCTATAATCAACTACCTCAAATTAGAGATACTCTCTGTAGATAAGAAGGAGGCAAAGAGGTTAAAGCGGGAGGCACAGTATTACACCATCATAAACGACACTCTATACAAGAGAGGAATCTTGACACCTCTACTAAAATGTGTACCGACCTCTAACACAAAAGAGGTCTTGGAAGAAATACACAGTGGCACCTGTGGGAACCATCTCGGGGCACAAGCCCTTGCCAAAAAAGTACTCCGAGCCGGATTCTTTTGGCCGACTTCGCAAAAAGAAGCCACCGAGTATGTTAAGACGTGTCCACCATGTCATGAACATGCCAACTTCCATGTCGCCCCACCAGAGGAGCTCATCAGCGTAACATCACCTTGGCCATTTGCAAAGTGGGGACTCGACCTTCTCGGCCCCTTCCCCTAAGGGTCAGGACAGGTTAAGTTTCTCATTGTAGGGGTAGATTATTTCACAAAATGGATAGAGGCAGAGCCCCTAGCCAATGCCACTACCCAAAGAATTCAAAAATTCCTATATAGGAACATTATCACGAGGTTTGGGGTTTCTTACTCCATCACCACAGACAATGGCACTCAGTTCACAGACACATGCTTTAGAAAATTGGTAGCTGACTTGAAGATAAAACACCAATTCACATCCGTGGAACACCCGCAGGCTAATGGACAAGCAGAAGCTGCCAATAAAGTCATACTAGCCAGTTTAAAATGGAGGCTGTTGGACATAAAAGGAGCCTGGGCCGAAGAGCTTCCACAAGTCCTATGGATGTATCGGACAACTCCACACTCCACCACAAAGGAATCACCCTTCCGATTTGCTTATGGAATGGAGGCAATGATACCGGTAGAAGTTGAAGATGGATCTCCCAGAACGATCTTCTACAGCGAAGAAGCTAACTCCCGACTTCAAAGGGAAGAGCTTGACCTACTCTCAGAAGTCTGAGAAAAAGCTCAGATCAGAGAAGAAGCACTAAAATGACGTATGGTCTTAAGATACAATCAAAAGGTAGTGCAGCGAAGTTTCACCAACAATGACCTCATCCTAATTCGAAATGATATCGGAACAAGTCGACCCAGAGAGGGAAAGCTAGCAGCTAATTGGAAAGGACCCTACCGAATCACAGAGGTACTGGAAAAAGGTTACTACAAAGTGTCTGAACTCGAGGGCCGAGAGCTATCGAGTTCATGGCACGCCTGCAACCTAAGAAGGTATTATAGCTAAAAGGTAATAAAAGATCATAGGACAAAGATTTCCTACAAAATCTCTTTATCAAGACGCATTAATCTGAAAACGCAAAATTCATCACCCGATTATAAAGCTACAGATCGGCAAAAGTGAAAACCAAATTCACTGTCCGATGTGATCGACAAAGAATGAAAACCGAATTCATCAAAGATCGACCAAGCGAGGATCAAACTCTACAAAATCGGCAAAGATGAAAAGCGATAAAAGCATAATAATGCAAGAAGTTATAAAAAGCAATCCATGAATAGAGGCCTGACGAGGTCTGAAACAAAAATGGATTGCTGAGAAATAACTTGGAATGGACCAATGCAAAAGAAGTCGGACCAGATCAAAGCGACAAAAATTTATAAAAAGTAATCCCTAAAAAGAGGCATAGCCAGCCTTAAAAAGTGGATTACTAGAAATAACTTCCAAAGGGACCGACATGCAGAAGTCGGACTAAAGCCACAAAAAGTTATAAAAAGTAATCCGTAAAAAAGAGACCTGACAAGGTCGAAATAAAATGGATTACTAGAAATAACTTCCAAATGGACTGATACGATGAAGTCGGCCCAGAAAGCTACAAAAGTTATACAAAGTAATCCATAAAAAATAGACCGAACAAGGTCTAAATCAAATGGATTACTCAAAATAACTTGGGGCAGACCGACATGAAGAAGTCAGCCCGAGGCGACTAAAAGCGACAGAGTTATAAAAAGTAAACCCAAGGGATTACTAGAAATAACTCAAGAAAAGATCAACTAAGAAAATCAACCAACAGAAGGCATGCGTCAAAAAGGAGACAACTTGACCCGAAAGACCACGACCTCGCCAAAATCAATTTACAAAGTATTCTATCAAAGAATACTCAAACAAAGAACTAGCCCTAAAAAGGACACTTCAACTACGGCAGGAAATAAACAAAGCACAAAGGCAATCAAAAGAGGTCGGACAATAAGACTTCAACACTTTGAATATTCCTAGAAATTGCTAAAGAAAGCTGCAGGCAAGCATATCATAAAGAAACAAAGTCGTTACCATAAAAAGCTCAAAAGGCCACTCAAGAGTCGACCTTAAAAAGCTCAAAGAAGTTACTTTATTTTTCTAAATAAAGGTTGCTAGGAAAAGTAACCAAAATATCCAAGTCCAGACCACAAGATACAAAAAAGAAGAGTTTAAAGACCCACAAATCGGGCCATAAAAGATACTAAATCAAAAAATTACAAGGGGTTCAAAGACTCCCCAATAGCAGCATCCCGAGGTGAAGGAGGACGAGTCGCAAGAGGGACAGCATCAACTGTTCCATCTGGCCGAGTTAGAATCTGAACATCAGGATCTGACTCGGGGTGGCCGGCCTCAGTAGCTGGAGTAGAAGAAGTCAGGGCAGCAGGTGCTTTGGCTGATGGCACAGGAGGAGGATCTACATCATCATCATCATCATCCGGGGTAGGAACGGTCTTCCCATCTACTACAATATTATCCAAACTAAATAGAGTCAGGTCGAGCTCGGGAGCAAGAACTCAGACTTGAGACTTCAGATTCTCATAAGCAGCAGTCACACTGCTCACTAGATGACTCTGGAGCTCTGCATAGTCAAATCGGGCAGACTCTAAACTCTCCCGGAACGCCACCATCTCCCTATAAGTACAAACATAGCTATCCTTGTGCTTCTGAGCCATCTCCTCAGACAGATCCGCCAGAGCCTTAGCCACTATAGCCCGAGTCTTTTCACCCTCCAACTCTTTCTCCAACTTTGCCACCTTTACCTCAAGTTCCTCTTTCAAACCTTTAATCTTATCATATCCTAACTTAGCCTCCTCCATGAAAGCCTTTGTTGCATGCACTAAAACATCTTGAGTAGTCCGGAACAAGGCCGCTCCCATGTGCACCATTTTAACACTATTTCGGGTAATGAATTCCAGATGATAAAGGATGGATACATCATCCGTAGGCACAATACCATAAGGAGCAATTTGGTGATCGACAAACCCCACAGCATCAAAATCAGGGGCATCAAGGTTAAAAAGTTCAACGGTCTTCTATTTTTTCAGCGATGGCCCAGTAGAAGAGGTAGCAGCAGCACTTCGAGGAGGAACAACCAAATGAACTGGAGGAGTAAGAACAACCCTTCTTGGCCCAGACGTGTCTGAGATGAGCTTTTTAGGAGGAACCTGAGATGATCCACTCTCCCCGGCCTTTGCCGAGATGCTCAGAGTAACTGTAGCTTTTCTCGCCTTCTTGAAGGCCTTCATGGAGTCATTTTTTTTAATCATCTCTGAAAATACACAACGAAAACCAAGTTATGAACGGGAAAAGAAATCAACAAGAAACAAACAAAGCAACAAAGGAAAGAAATCGGTCACTACCAAGCTCAGCCCGGAGCAGTGAGGGATCCCCTAAAAACTTTTTAGTATCAAGATAAGGAGGCTATCCCCAGTTCTCCTCCAACACACTAACAAAGGCCTGTTCAACCTCGTCCAACATCTCCCATGAATACCTTGACAGTACAACATTATTTTGCCACTCTAAAGGAAAGGCTGGCTCATCATTCTCATCCAAAAAAAAAGGCCGAGCTCCTTCAACAGCTCGGCCCTTAAAGAAATAATTTTTGAAGTCTCGGAAAGACTCATCATACATTGAAAACACCTTCTTTCCTTGGGTATACCGAAAAGAAACCCAGGAAGCTTTCTTTTTGCAGAAATCCCAGGTTTGGTCAAAACAAAAAGGTAAAGAAAAAGAGTTTGAGAAGGCTGGACACCTAATTCACAACACAATAATTGAAAAATCTTTATAAAATCCCAAGAATTGGGGTGTAGTTGGGATAGGGCTACGTTACAAGACCACAAAAGGTTGGTCTCGAAAGGAATGAAAAGAAGAGTGATATTCATTTGACTAAAAAAGAAGTCGTACGCATAAAAAAAGGACGGTCTCTAACAACCCGAGTAGAAAAACAAACTCTCTCTTCAGAAGTAGGGGATACAAGCTCATAATTCTTTTCATCACTGCCATTACTACAAATCCTATGAAACTTCCTAAGCTGCTCATAAAATTCAGAATCAACCAGGGAAACACACATAAGAACCATAGAATCCACCCAGTCGGCCATGCCATCAGGGACCTGGGAGGATGTCTCGACAATATTTTTGCGAGAAGACATGAGATCAACTAGTCCTACAACAAGAAAAAGAAAAAACTAGATTACTACCAACACAACTCAGGTAAATAAGGTAACAAATTGGACAACAAAATTAAACAACAAGTAGCAGACTCAGCGGTAAAAGGGAAACCCCAGGACTCACACCAAAAAAGTCCAGGGGCACCTTTTGGAGGCAGCAATGAAGTAAGGACTGAAATTTATGTCTCAGCACCCCTCAAACTGGAAAATAACTCTCCTTTGACAGTGTCACTCCACAAAGAAAAGTTACAAAGTCACAGCAAAACCATCAAAAACTACAAGCTTTTTCACAAATGGATCAGCAAATGGTTCTTTCAAGACTCAAAGAAACCATCAACATTGACAACAGATAAGAGGCACAAGACAAAGCAAACTATCAAACAGACCATGCAAGAAATCATCAAAAGGTGCAACCTTTCTCAGAATAAAATAGGGAAATCATCAAAAGGCGCAAATCAGAGATAAGATCAACAAGCAAAACCCTAACTAGCAGGAAACACGAAAAGACATAGAAGCCCCCAAAATGCACATCTGATCAAAATACGCGACAAATACAGAAAAGATTCAAGCTTTCCATATACAACACCAAGATCAAAACTTTTCAAACATGGGATGAGCACGGAAAAGAGAGAAAGAAAGACCAACCTGTAAAAGTGAGGAAGTAGGGAAGACAGAAGCAAACGAACGAACCCACACCTAACGATCGCGAAGATGTAGAACCTGGGAAGTCACAGACAAGCCAGAGAACGCAAGTACAAAAGGTTAAAAGTGGAGTCACGGTGAGCAAGAAAAAGAAAAAACTGAAGGGCGAAAGTCTTTTGGAAAAATTCAAAATAAAAGCAAAGAGGGAAGCAAAGGAAACGGCAAGGAGGGAGGTTAATGAGCATTTAAAACCTCCCACACGTTCCCAAGGTAGTGTGAAAACACGCACTACAAGGAGAAAATGTTCTGCATTTAAAGCTACCAGATCGAAGTTCTACAAAAACAAAATCCAAATTCTCGAGCTCGACTTCTCCGAAAAAGATCAAGGTCTAAAGGACTCGTCCTTTAAAAAAGATCAAACTCAAGCAGGGGCACTATTCATGCCCTGGGTCGAACTATACGACCCGGGCTGATCAACGACAAATTGACCGACCTATTCAGACCAGGACTACCCGACCTCTTTATGAAAGAGGTCGGCCAAATCGCTACAGAGGCCTAAGAAGGCCCAAAAAAGAGAAACATGACCCAAATCTAAAGGCAGTCCGAAGCCTAGAAAGATAAAGGAGGTTCCCTTAAGGATAAGATAACTTCACTCAAAGATAAGATAAGATAACAATCTTATCCCAAAGAAAGATCATTCTACGCCATTATAAATACACTGGAGCACCCAGGTATAACTCATAGTCTGATTCTACTAAAAACCTGCTTAATACCCTTGCTAACTTAAGCATCAGAGTCCCTTGCAGGTACCACCACCCTCCAGTGACGAAGGATCAGCACCGCCACCAAGTCCAACAAGTCGTACACGGCAGCTCCGGCCACCATCATCAAGTCGGACACAACCGCGCCGATCAGTACAGAAGATCTCGTCAGAGATCGACCTACAGTTTCAGGTAACCCCCGGAATAGCCACCAAAAGAGGAAAAGGAAAAGCTTCTAAAGGGGGCAACAAACAAGTCATCCGCACAATCTTTTGAGGAAGCTCATCAATTGTAGCAACCCGTCCACCTTGCTTCTTTGCATGCACCGAGGACGATGCAATCTTCAAGTGTGGGGAAGTCGTCCGACCGATCTCCATGGGTAACAATTTCCTTTTTCAACACCAATTCTTGATTTTCTTTGTTAGATTAGTTGTTGCGTTGCATGATAGGTTGCATGATAGTTAGAGTTTGTACATATTTTTACCACTTCCTTTTTAGGTTAGGACTACTTAGTTAGGGTGATGATTTCTTTTCCAAGAAAATTGTTTTAAGGCACCCTACCAATTTGAAAAATACTTTTGTTGAAATTGCTTGAAGAATTTATTTTGGAACATGGTTTTTGAGCTAAGAACACAAGCATGTGAGTTTTGAGCCCAATTGTGTGGTTACATCTTATAACTACTTATTTCCATTCTTGTGTGCATTATTCTCTTTCTATGAGTGTAATCTTTGAATTGTTTGATTCTTTATGTCCATTATTCCATGTATACATGTATTTATATGATTGAGGCCATCATTTCATTCAGCTCATTTACCTAAATAGCCTACCTTTTACCAACCATTGTTAGCCAACTTTGAGCCTACGATTAACCCACTTTGTTCTTAATATTAGCACATTACAAGATCCTTAATTTGGATCTTTGATCAGCTTAGGCTAGTGAATGTGTGTATCATTCAAGTGTGGGAAAAGTTGGGACATTGGTTGAGGTAAAAGGGTGTTTTGTATTTTCATTGAAAATCATGAGAATTGGGTACGTACTCATGTATTAATTATGTTTAAACCATATGCATTGATATGTTTGTATATACTTTATTGCAAAAAAGAAAAAAATATACAAAATAAAGAAAAATATATATCAAAAGAAAAATAAAAAGAAAAAAATAGAAAAAGAAAAATATATATAAAAATGCAATAAAAAGGGGACAAAATGGCCCAAAGTAAAGTATTAATAACAATGCATATGGAATGTGAATTAAAGAGAATGCATGAGTATGTGGAAAAAAAAGTGGGAATCATGGGTATCTAGGCATTGTATTAGAATTGTATAGGTTGTTATATGTGTTTAGTGGGAAGCTTAGGTTAATCAAAGATTCAAATTTCAAGCTCACTTGACCATATGCATCTTTACCTTTACCCTAACCCCATTACAACCTATGAACAAGTCCTCATGACAAATGTATGCATGCATTGAATAATTGTTTTTTGTTAGATGAAAAACAAATCTTAGAAAGCACGATTAGAGGATAATTGAATGGATCGACCCTATACACTTGAGCGACTAGAGCGGATACACTTCCGGTGAGGGTTCAGTGCTCAATTCCTTGTTCCCAGCTTTCATGAGCTTTCTTCTTGCAAGTCTATTTGAACTTCATTTTGATATTTGAATTGGTGGGATTCATGAATCATCATACTATCTTTGCCCTACTTGCTTATATATGTTCTTGGAGATTGATTCATTTTTAACCAAGTAGGTAGAATCACTTTGTATTTAGTTGCATGCATGTAGATAGGTTTATATAGTTTCTCTGCATTGAATAAATGTTCATACCCTCTTTTCTTGTCCTTCTTTATTCTTAGCATGAGGACATTCTTGGTTTAAGTGTGGGGAGATTTGATGCACCACTATTTCGTGGTATATTTTATGCTGAATTGAGTGGATTTTATCAACTTTTCTCACATTTATTTAATGAAATAGCATGGTTTTGTAATTCTCCCTAAATTTGTGCTTAAGTGTGAAAACATGCTTTTGGACCTTAAAATAGCTAAATTTAATTCACTTTAATTTCATTCGATGCCTTGATATGTTTGTTAAGTGATTTCAGGATCGTAAGGCAAGTATTGGATGGACGAAGTGAAGAGAAAAGCATGTAAAAATGGAGAACTCATGAAGAAATGAAGGAATTGCTAAGTTGTCAATCCTGACCTCTTCATACTAAAACAATCATAACTTGAGCTACAGAGGTCCAAATGAGGTGGTTCTAGTTGCGTTGGAAAGCTAACATCCGGGGATTCAAAATAATATAAAATTTGCCATAGTTTCCTTGCGTTTGGTGATGCGAACACATTGATCCACGCACACGCATTGCAGATCAGCGTGGGCCATTTTTGGGGAAAACGTGGCCAGCAATTTCTAGCTCATTTTGAGCCCAATCCAACTCATTTCTGATGTTATTGAACCCAAGCATTGAATGGGGAATGAACGAAGGAGTCATAGTTTAGTTTTCATCATGTTTTAGGATAGAATTCTAGAGAGATAAGCTCTCTCTTCTCTCTAGAATTTAGATTAGACTAGATTCAAATCTCTTCTTAGATCTAGGTTTTAATTCTTGTTTTCTTTATGATTTCTTGTTCCTTCATCTTAATTTTCTTAGTTTGTAGTTTTAGTTCCCTTTTCATGCCTCTTTTATGTTCATACACTCATGTTGGATTTTAATTCCCTTTAATGCAATTTCATATTTTGTGTTCTTATTATTTAATTGCTTTGCTATTGTTGATTTCTTGCTTTTGGTAGTTGTTAGAATTTACATTTCTTGTCATATTACCATGCTTTCCTTTTATGCCTTCCAAGTGTTTGATAAAATGCTTGGTTGGATTTTAGTGTAGATTCTTCTTCTCTTGGCTTGAGTTAAGTAATTAGAGACTCTTAAATTGTCAACGTCTTTAGTTGATTGATAATTGGAAGTTGCTAATTTATTTGAATGCCACTAAAGCTAGTCTTTTACTATGATTTGACTAGGATTTGCGGACTCAAGTTGATTATATCCACTTGACTTTCCTTCATAATTAGTGGTTAACTAAGTGGAGCAATGGACAATTCTTGTTACAATTGATGATGATAATGAGGATAGGACTTCTAGTTCTCATTCCTTGCCAAGAGCTTTCTTAGTTGTTAGCTTATTTCTTTTGCTATTTACATTTCTCGTTCCTTATTACAAAAGCCCCAAAACATTCCTTCATAGCCAATAATTGAGCACTTCATTGCAATTCCTAGGGAGAACAACCCATGATTAATACTCTCAGTTATTTTATTGGGGTTTGTACATGTGACAAACAAATTTTTTATTGAGGAATTGTTTGTTGGTTTAGAACTATACTTGCAACGAGAATTCATTTGTGAAATTCTTTACTGATATACAATTTTCGTTCATCACCTATGCGCTTCCTTCAAGATATCTTGCCGCAAATTCCCAACATTCGATACGCAAATCCTACCCTTGTACCTCCATATTCCGTCTCTGTTCCACGAAACTCCCCATCACTTTTCTTTCTCAATTGCTGGCAACACCTTCTGTAATTCCTTTTTGTCTTGTTGAGCTTTTAAAATATCATACTTGAAGTCACTAGAGATCTGCAGTTGGTTCAAGCATACACTCCCATTAGATTCTGCGATACCCAGTCTCAAATCCCTAAACTTGCTCACCAACTCCTCTTCTTTAATCATCATCCAAGCGACTGTCAACAATTTTTTACTCAATGCATCCGCTACAACGTTCGCCTTTCCCTAGGTGGAAACTTAACTCAAAGTCATAATCCTCCAGCAACTCCATCCACCTCCTTTGCCGCATGTTGAGCTCCTTCTGATCAAAGAGATACTTGAGACTCTTGTTATCAGAGAAGACTTGAAAATTCACTCTGTACAAGTAATGCCTCCAAATCTTCAATGCAAATACAACCACCGCTAATTCTAAGTAATGAGTTGGGTAGTTCAACTTATGAGGTCTCAGCTGACGCGATGAATAAACTACGACGTTCTGGTGTTGCATTAACACACAAACCAGACCTTTCAAAAAAGCATCAGAATACACCTCAAAAGGCTCATTAGGTTTGGATAATACAAGCACAGGTGTTGAAGTTAGTTTCTGCTTCAAGGCGTGAAAGCTCTCCCCACATTCTGATGTCTAGACAAATGGCGCATCCTTTCGAGTTAACTTTGTCAAAGGCAATGCAATTTGTGAAAAGTCCTTGATAAACATTTGATAATATCCTGCTAAACATAAGAAGCTTTTTATCTATGTCACTAATGTAGGTTGTCCCCAATCTATTACTGCCTCAACTTTAGAAAGATCCATAGCTATTCGTTGCTTACTCACTACGTGACCCAAAATTTTCACCTTATTCTTCCAGAATTCACATTTAGAAAGTTTAGTGTACAACTTCCTCTCTTTCAGAATCTGCAACATGATCCGCAAGTGTTCCGCGTGCTCCTCCTCAGTCTTAGAGTATATTAGAATCTCATCAATGAAGACTATGACGAATCTACCTAAGAAAGGACGAAATATCCGATTCATATAGTCCATGAACACAACAGGGGCATTGGTTAACCCAAATAACATCACAGTGTATTCATAGTGACCATATCGAGTTCTGAAAGCGATTTTTGGGATATCTTCATCTCTCACTCTTATATGGTGATAACTAGACCTTAAGTCAATCTTAGAAAAGATACCAACTCCTTGCAATTGGTCCATCAGATCATTAATTATCGGCAACGGGTATTTATTCTTTACAGTTACTTAGCTATCTGTAATCTACACACAGCCGCATACTTCTATCCTTTTTTCTCACCAACAACACCGGTGCTCCCTACGGAGAAATGCTCGGATGAATGAACTTCTTACTCATTAACTCCTCCAGCTGAGCCTTAAGTTTAGCCAGTTCCAAAGGTGACATTTGGTAAGGCGCAATTGAAATTGGTCCTACTCTAGGAACCATCTCAATCGCAAATTCAATTTCTCGAGAAGGAGGAAGTTCAGGTATATCCTCAGGGATAATTCTGGAAATTCATTTGAAATTGGAATCTGATTCAAACTTTGTTCGTCGCCTGACACACTGGCAGCCAATAGTATGAATCTCGAACACTCACTTCCATTATAATTCACCATGATAGAATTCATATAATATCCATTTGCCACCACCGGTCCTTTAGACCCTTCTGACATAAATTGCACCGGCCGTTCAAAATTGTTTAGTAGTATGTGATATCTTGACAGCCAATCCAAACCTATAATTAAATCAAGTTCAGTCATCGGCAAGCAAATCAAGTCATGGACAAAAGTTCAGCACTTAATTTGAAACGAAACTTGTTGACAGCCTAATCTAGTTACGACAACCTTAAAAGCAGGAGTATGTACTTGCAAATCATAGGTTAGCATGGTTATCTTCAATCCTAACTCACTGATTTTCTCAAATAATATAAACGAATGTGATGCCCAATATTATATAAAGCAATTAAGATTTTACCACCAATTTCACATTTACCTCTGATTAGTGTGTCTGACCTTTTAGCACAATCCGCTGACATAGTAAACATACGTCCCTGTTGTTGAACTCTCTTAGCTTCCTATCTCTTCCTCTCTGGATAATTCCAAGACAAATGTCTGGCTCCACCACAGTAGTAGCATACACCCAGTCCAGATCTACATGGAGTGTTAGGATGATATACCCTATGATGAGCGGATAATTTATACGCTTTTTGGCATTATTTTTACATAGTTTTTAGCATGTTTTATTCATTTTTTATTATATTTTATTAGTTTTTATGCAAAAATCACAATTCTAGACTTTACTAAGAGTTTGTTTGTTTTTCTATAATTTCAGGTATTTTATGGCTGAAATTGAGGGACCTGAGCAAAAATCTGATTCAGAGGCTGAGAAAGGACTGCAGATGTCGTTGGATTCTGACCTCCCTGCACTTAAACACGTTTTTATGGAGCTACAGAAGTCCAATTGGCGCGATCTCAATTGGGATGGAAAGCTAACATCTTGGGCTTTCCAGAAATGTATAATAGTCTATACTTTGCCCAAGATTTGAAGGCCCAAATTGGCGTTAAAACGCCCACCAGAGACCCTTTTCTAGCGTAAAACGTCGAAACTGGCACCAGAACGGGAGTCAAACACCCAAGCTGGCATCCAAGCCTGCGTTTAACTCCAAAAAAAGCCTATGCACGTGTAAAGATCAATGCTCAGCCCAAGCACACACCAAGTGTACCACGAAAGTGGATTTCTGCACTATCTGCACTTAGTTACTTATTTTCTGTAATTCCTAGTAACTAGTTTAGTATAAATAGCACTTTTTCCTATTGTATTCGGAATCCCTCTTTGAGACTTTTAGGCCATTTTGCACATTTGGGGAGGCTGGCCATTCGGCCATGCCTAGACCTTTTTCTCTTATGTATTTTCCAACGGTGGAGTTTCTACACCTCATAGATTAAGGTGCGGAGTTTTGCTGTTCTTCATGAATTAATGCAAGTACTATTATTTCTCTTTCAATTCACGCTTACTTCTTCTCCAAGATATACTCTTGCACTTAATTTAGTTAAGTCAAAATGAAGGGGTGACCCGTGACAATCACCCACTATCTTCGTTACTCGCTTAGCCAAGATTTGCGTGCCTGACAACCACAAGCGGTCAACATGATGTTCAACATAGTCATTGGATGACAGCCGAAGTATAGTCTCTTGGGTCTCTGATCCACGAATTTGACTTGCCTCTCCTGAAAACAGAGCATTCGAATCCGTGAGATTAGAACCTTCGTGGTATAGGCTAGAAGCAATTCGCAGCATTCCTGAGATCTGGAAAGTCTAAACCTTGTCTGTGGTATTCCGAGTAGGATCTGGGATAGGATGATTGTGACAAGCTTCAAACTCTCGAATGTTAGGCGCAGTGACAGTGTGCAAAAGGATAGAAAGATCCTATTCCGACACAAGTGAGAACGGACAGATGATTAGCCGTGCGGTAGCTGTGCCTGGTATTTTTCATCCGAGATGAGAAATCTAACAGTTTATTAGTCGTACAAAAACTGTAGCTGGACCATTTTCACTGAGAGAACGGATGGTAGCCATTGACAACAGTGATCCACTAACATACAGCTTGCCATGGAAGGGAGCACGCATGATTGGATGAAGACAATAGGAAAGCAGAGGTTCAGAAACAACAGAGCATCTCCAAATGCTTATCTGAAATTCCCACCAATGAATTAGATAAGAATCTTTATTTTAATTTGCATTTTATTTCTCTTTCAATTATCAAAACTCATAACTAATTGAATCCGCCTAACTAAGATTTACAGGATGACTATAGCTTACTTCAAGCCGGCAATCTCCGTGGGATCGACCCTTACTCGCCTAAGGTTTATTACTTGGACGACCCAGTGCACTTACTGGTTAGTTGTACCGGAGTTGGGAAAAGTGTGATCACAATTCCATGCACCAAGTTTTTGGCGCCGTTGCCAGGGATTGTTCGAGTTTGAACAACTGACGGTTCATCTTGTTGCTTAGATTAGGTAACCTTCTTTCTTGTTTCAACCTTTATTTTCTTTTCAAAAAGGTTTTAAAAAAATAAATAAAATAAAATAAAATAATGCAAAAAAATTAATAAAATCATAAAACCAAAAAATTTTTGTGTTTCTTGTTTGAGTCTAGTGTCAAATTTTAAGTTTGGTGTCAACTGCATGATTTTAATTTTTCTTAGATTTTCAAAAATTCATGCATTGTGTTCTTCTTTGATCTTTAAGTTGTTCTTGATGATTTTCATTGTTTGATCTTTAATTTTTCTTGTTTTGTGTCTTTTCTTGTTTTTCTGGTGCATTTTTGAATTGTTAGTGTCCCTAGTACCAAAGTTTTTAAGTTTGGTGTCTTGCATGTCTTTCTTTTCTTAAAAATTTTCAAAAATATGTTCTTGATGTTCATCATGATCTTCGAAGTGTTCTTGGTGTTCATCTTCACATTCAAAGTGTTCTTGCATGCACTACTTGTTTTTATCTTAAAATTTTATGTTTTGTTTCATTTTGTTGTTTTTCTCTCTCTTCATTAAAAATTCAAAAGTCAAAAAAATATCTTTTCCTTTTTCTTCTCATAATTTTCGAAATTTTGAGTTGACTTGGTCAAAAATTTTTAAAATTTAGTTGTTTCTTGTTAGTCAAGTCAAAATTTCAAAAATTATATATATATATATATGTATATATATATATATATATATCTTTTCCATAAATAATACAGAGAAATGAAGGTTCAGAACATAAAGAAGAGGAATCACAGATAAAAAGAGCTCACTGGCATTAAAATGCCAGTAAAGAGGCACTTTGGCCGTTAAACGCCAGAATGGCTATCATTATGGGCGTTTAACGCCAGTAAAGGTATCATTCTAGGCATTAAAACGCCAGTAAAGAGGCACTTTGGGTGTTAAACGCTATTAAAAGTATCATTCTGGGCGTTAAACGCCAGAATGTGCAGCATTCTGGGCGTTTAATGCCAGAAACAGCAGCATCCTGGGCATTCAGAAAAAAAGCCCAGTAACAGAATTTCTGGCATTTAATGCTAGCCAGGGAGGACCTGAAAAGACATTCTTGTTGAAGCTAATCCTGAACCTGAAAGGTCTCTGAAGAGGAAGCTAAGAGAAGCTAAAGCACAACACTCCAGAGAGGACTTTACAGAAAATTTTGAAAAAGAAGCAGAAATGGCAGCCGAACCCAACAACAATGCTAGAGATGCAAAGAAGATGCTTGGTGACTATACTGCACCAACATCCAACTTCTATGGAAGAAGCATCTCAATTCCTGCCATTGGAGCAAACAACTTTGAGCTTAAGCCTCAATTAGTTTCTCTAATGCAGCAAAATTGCAAGTTTCATGGACTTCCATCGGAAGATCCTCATCCGTTCTTAGCTGAATTCTTGCAGATCTGTGATACTGTTAAGACCAATGGGGTTGATTCCGAGGTCTACAGACTTATGCTTTTCCCTTTATTGTAAGAGACAGAGCTAGGATATGGTTGGACTCACAACCTAAAGAAAGCCTGAACTCTTGGGACAAGTTGGTCAATGCTTTCTTGGCCAAATTCTTTCCACCTCAAAAGCTGAGCAAGCTTAGAGTGAACGTCCAAACCTTCAGACAGAAAGAAGGTGAATCCCTCTATGAAGCTTGGGAAAGATACAAGCAATTGATCAGAAGGTGTCCTTCTGACATGCTTTCAGAATGGAGCATCTTGGATATATTCTATGATGGTTTGTCTGAATTGTCCAAGATATCATTGGACCACTCTTCTGGTGGATCTCTTCATCTGAAGAGAACCCCTACAGAAGCTCAGGAACTCATTGAGGTGGTTGCAAATAACCAGTTCATGTACACTTCTGAAAGAAATCCTGTGAATAATGGGATGACTCAGAAGAAAGGAGTTCTTGAGATTGATACTCTGAATGCCATATTGGCTCAGAACAAAATAATGACTCAGCAAGTCAATATGATTTCTTAGAATCTAACTGGATTGCAAGCTGCATCCGGTAGTACTAAAGATGCCTCCTCTGAAGGAGAAGCTTATGACCCTAAGAATCCTGCAATGGAAGAGTTGAATTACATAGGAGAATCCTATGGAAATACCTATAATCCTTCATGGAGAAATCATCCAAATTTCTCATGGAAGGACCAATAGAAGCCTCAGCAAGGCTTCAATAACAATAATGGTGGGAGAAATAGGTTTGGCAATAGCAAGCCTTTTCCATCATCTTATCAGCAACAGATAGAGAATTCTGAGCAGAGCCTCTCTGGCTTAGCAACCATAGTCTCTGATCTATCTAAGGCCACTCTCAGTTTCATGACTGAAACAAGGTCCTCCATCAGAAATTTGGAGACACAAGTGAGTCAGCTGAGTAAAAGAGTTACTGAAACTCCTCCTAGTACTCTCCCAAGCAATATAGAAGAGAATCCAAAGAGAGAGTTCAAGGCCATCAATATAACAAAAATGGCCGAACCTATAGAGGAGGAAGAGGCAATGATTTCCAGTGAGGAAGACCTCAATGGACGTCCACTGACCACTAAGAAGTTCCCTAATGGGGAACCAAAGGAATCTGAGACTCATATAGAGACCATAGAGATTCCACTAAACTTCCTATTACCATTCATGAGCTCTGATAAGTATTCTTCCTCTGAAAAAGATGAAGATATTATTGAAGAGAAAGTTGCTCAATACCTAGGAGCAACCATGAAGCTGAATGCCAAGTTATTTGGTAATGAGACTTGGGAGGATGAATCTCCATTACTCATCAGTGAACTGAATGCCTTGGTTCAGTAGAAATTATCTCAGAAGAAACCAGATCCCGGAAGATTCTTAATACCTTGTACCATAGGCACTATGACCTTTGAGAAGGCTCTGTGTGATCTGGGGTCAGGTATAAACCTCATGCCACTCTCTGTAATGGAGAAACTAGGGATCTTTGAGGTACAAGCTGTAAGAATCTCACTAGAGATGGCAGACAAATCAATGAAACAGGCTTATGGACTTGTAGAGGGCGTCTTAGTAAAGGTTGAAGGCATTTACATCCCTACTGACTTCATAATCCTAGAAACTGTGAAGGATGAGGATGAATCCATCATCCTTGGAAGACCCTTCCTAGCCACAGCAAGGGCTGTGATTGATGTGGACAGAGGAGAGTTAGTCCTTCAATTGAATGAGGACTACCTTGTATTTAAGGCTCAAGGATCTTCCTCTGTAAACATGGAGAAGAAGCATGAAAAGCTTCAACCAATTCTCTCCATACAGAGTCAAGCAGAGCCCCCACATTCAAACTCTAAGTTTGGTGTTGGGAGGCCACAATCATGCTCTGAGTACTTGTGAAACTCTGTAGGAGCTTACTTTCAAGCTATTGACATTAAAGAAGCGCTTATTAGGAGGCAACCTAATCTCATTTATCTATGTTAATTACTTTTTCATTTTATTTTCCATTGTTAGTTTTTATTTTCTTTAGGTTGATGATCATGTGGAGTCACAAAAATAGCTGAAGAATTAAAGCGGAATCAAAAATAGCACACCTGGAGGACAGGCTTACTAGCGTTTAAACGCTAGTAAGGATAGCAAAATGGGCGTTTAACGCCTAATCTGGCAGCATTCTGGGAGTTAAATGCCAGACTTGGCAGACAGACTGGCGTTTAACGCCAGAAAAAGGGGTGCCTGGTGTCTGGCTGGCGTTAAACGCCAGAAAGGGGCATCACCCTAGCGTTTAACGCCAGAATGGGTAGCAGAGCTAGCGTTAAACGCCAGAAATGGCACACAGAGGGCGTTTAAACGCCAGAAAGGTACAGGGATGAGAAATCCTTGACATCTCAGGATCTGTGGATCCCACAGGATCCCCACCTACCCCAAGTCACTCTCTTTCCTTTTCACACCTTTCCATAACACTCTTCCCCAAAATAACCTCCACCAATCACCTCTATTTCTCCTCCAAAACCATTATAAAACCCACCTAAAAGCCAACCCTTATTACAAGAATTCCCTCTCTACTCCACTCCTATATAAGCCCCTCATCACTCCTTCATTTTCACACATCATAACCACCTAAAACCCCCCTTGGCCAAACCATTCACACACCTCCATCTCCTCCATCTCTTCTTCCTCTAATCCCTTCTTTCTTCTTTTGCTCGAGGACGAGCAAACCTTTTAATTTTGGTGTGGGAAAAAAGCTCTGCTTTTTGTTTTTTTCATAACCATTAATGGCACCTAAGGCCGGAGAAACCTCTTGGAAGAGAAAAGGGAAGGCAGTTGCTTCCAACTCTGAGTCATGAGAGATGGAGAGATTCATCTCAAAAGCCCATCACTAGAAAGAAGATGGAGCAAACAAGAGAGCCCACTCATGGACCTCAACAAGAGCATGAGAAAGTCTCTCATCAAGAAATCCCTGAGATGTCTCAAGGGATGCACTTCCCTCCACACAACTATTGGGAGCAACTCAATACCTCTTTAGAAGAATTAAGTTCCAACATGGAGCAACTAAGAGTGGAGCACCAAGAGCACTCCATCATCCTTCATGAAATCAGAGAAGATCATAGAGCCATGAGGGAGGAGCAACAAAGGTAAGGAAGAGATATTGAGGAGCTAAAGCACTCCATAGGATCTTAAAGAGGAAGAACTAGCCGCCGTCACTAAGGTGGACCCGTTCTTTAATTTCCTTGTTCTTATTTTTCTGTTTTTTATTTCATTTGCTTTATGTTTTGTCTATTTTTGTGTCTTTATTACATGATCATTAGTGTTTAGAGTCTATGTCTTAAAGCTATTAATGTTCCATGAATCCTTCACCTTTCTTAAATGAAAAATGATTCTATTTTCAAAAGAACAAGAAGTACATGAATTTCAAATTCTATCTTGAAAATAGTTTAATTATTTTGATGTGGTGGCAATACTTTTTATTTTCTGAATGAATGCTTGAATAGTGCATATTTTTTGATAGTGAAGTTTATGAATGTTAAAATTGTTGGCTCTTGAAAGAATAATGAAAAAAGAGAAATGTTATTGATAATCTAAAAAATCATAAAATTGATTCTTGAAGCAAGAAAAAGCAGTGAAAAACACAAAGCTTGCAAAAAAATGGCAAAAAAATAAAGAAAAAGAAAAGGCAAGAAAAAAGCCAGTAACCCTTTAAACTAAAAGGCAAGGGTAAAGAGGATTCAAGGCTTTGAGCATTAGTGGATAGGAGGGCCCAAGGGAATAAAATCGTGGCCTAAGCGGCTAAATCAAGCTGTCCCTAACCATATACTTGTGTCATGAAGGTCCAAGTGAAAAGCTTGAGACTGAGTGGTAAAAGTCGTAATCCAAAGCAAAAAGAGTGTGCTTAAGAACTATGGGCACCTCTAACTGGGGACTCTAGCAAAGCTGAGTCACAATCTGAAAAGGTTCACCCAGTTATGTGTCCGTAGCATTTATGTATCCGGTGGTAATACTGGAAAACAAAATGCTAAGGGTCACGGCCAAGACTCATAAAGTAGCTGTGTTCAAGAATCAACATACTAAACTAGGAGAATCAAGAACACTATCTGAATTTTGAGTTCTTATGGATGCCAATCATTTTGAACTTCAAAGGATAAAGTGAGATGCCAAAACTGTTCAGAAGCAAAAAGCTACTAGTCCCGCTCATCTAATTGGAACTAAGCTTCATTGATATTTTGAAATTTATTGTATTTTCTCTTCCTTTTATCCTATTTTGTTTTTAGTTGCTTGGGAACAAGCAACAATTTAAGTTTGGTGTTGTGATGAGCGGATAATTTATACGCTTTTTGGCATTGTTTTTACATAGTTTTTAGCATGTTTTATTCATTTTTTATTATATTTTTATTAGTTTTTATGCAAAAATCACAATTCTGGACTTTACTATGAGTTTGTGTATTTTTCTATAATTTCAGGTATTTTCTGGTTGAAATTGAGGGACCTGAGCAAAAATCTGATTCAGAGGTTGAGAAAGGACTGCAGATGCTGTTGGATTCTGACCTCCCTACACGCAAACGCGTTTTTCTGGAGCTACAAAAGTCCAATTGGTGCGTTCTCAATTGGGATGGAAAGCTAAGATCTTGGGATTTCCAGCAATGTATAATAGTTAATACTTTGCCCGAGATTTGATGGCCTAAACTGGCATTAAAACGTCCACCAGTGACCCTTTTCTAGCGTAAAACGCCGGAACTGGCACCAGAACGGGAGTTAAACGCCCAAACTGGCATCCAAGCTGATGTTTAACTCCAGAAAAAGCCTATGCACGTGTAAAGCTCAATGCTCAACCCAATCACACACCAAGTGGGCCATAGAAGTGGATTTCTGCACTATCTGCACTTAGTTACTTATTTTCTATAATCCCTAGTGACTAGTTTAGTATAAATAGCACTTTTTCCTATTGTATTCAGAATCCTTTTTTGAGAATTTTAGGAAATTTTGCACATTTGGCGAGGCTGGCCATTCGGCCGTGCTTAGACCTTTTTCTCTTATGTATTTTCCAACGGTGGAGTTTCTACACCTCATAGATTAAGGTGCGGAGCTCTGCTGTTCATCATGAATTAATGCAAGTACTATTGTTTCTCTTTCAATTCACACTTACTTCTTTTCCAAGATATACTCTCGCACTTAATTCAGTTAGTCAGAATGAAGGGGGTGACCCGTGACAATCACCCACTATCTTCGTTACTCGCTTAGCCAAGATCTGCATGCCTGACAACCACAAGCAGTCTACATGGTGTTCAACATAGTCATTGGACGACAGCCGAAGTATAGTCTCTTGGGTCTCTGATCCACGGATTTGACTTGCCTCTCCTGACAACAGAGTATTCGAATCCGTGAGATTAGAACCTTCATGGTATAGGCTAGAAGCAATTGGCAGCATTTCTGAGATCCGAAAAGTCTAAACCTTGTCTGTGATATTTCGAGTAGGATCTGGGATGGGATGACTGTGATGAGCTTCAAACTCACAAATGTTGGGCACAATGACAGTATGCAAAAGGATAGAGATCCTATTCTGACACAAGTGAGAACCGACAGATGATTAGCCGTGTGGTAGCTGTGCCTTGTATTTTTCATCCGAGACGAGAAATCTGATAGTTGATTAGCTATACAGAAACCGTAGCTGGAACATTTTCACTGAGAGGATGGATGGTAGCCATTGAAAATGGTGATCCACCAACATACAGCTTGCCATGGAAGGGAGCACGCATGATTGGATGAAGACAATAGGAAAGCAGATGTTCAGAAGCAACAAAGCATCTCCAAACGCTTATCTGAAATTCCCACCAATGAATTACATAAGAATCTTTATTTTAATTTGCGTTTAATTTATCTTTCAATTACCAAAACGCATAACCAATTGCGTGCGCGCGGCTGGTTTCGCGCGAATTGCACAAAACCCAGGGCACGCGTACGCGTGCCTAACACTTACGCGTCCTTAAGAAAATTTCGCGACCCACGCGTACGCGTGCTGCACGCGTACGCGTCGCCAGCACCGCACAATTACACTAGTTTGCCGCCCAGTTTTAATTTTCTTTTTCTCTCTCCCAATCCTAATTCTCTCTTGTTCCTTTATCCTTTTATTCTTCTTTCATCTTATCATTTGTTTTTGTTTTCAGATTTTCTTTGCTTGAGGACAAGCAAACATTTAAGTTTGGTGTTGACGCTTCGCTTAAAGCTTTTCTGTTTATTCCTGTGGCACCAAAAAGGAGGCGAATCATCTTCACGGAGGAGCACAACCTGAAGAATAAAATGACCACTAGGATAACTAAGGTGGTTGAGTTCCTTTCATTTTTTTTATTCCTCCCTTCTTTTTCTATGTTATGTTCTGGTTTCGGCTATTTCGCTTTGTCTGTTGCAAGATCCTTTATTAGTGAGAATCCTAGGTCTAGTTTAGTTTTCCCTTAAATGCTTTATTTCTGAAAAGATGTCTCATGTATTACTCACTAAACTGGAATTCAAATAAAAAAGTACAGAAATGATGTATTGCATGAGAAATTGAGTTAAATTAAAGAGTAATCTTGTTTACTTAAATGTGGTGGTATTTTCTGTAATTCTGAATGCATGACATGAACAGTGCATATATTTTATAGTGAAGTTTATGAATGTTAAAATTGTTGGCTCTTGAAAGAATGATGAAAAAAGAGAAATGTTATTGATAATCTGTAAAATCATAAAAATGATTCTTGAAGCAAGAAAAAGCAGTGAAAAACACAAAGCTTGCAAAAAAAGAAAGAAAAAGCAAGCAGAAAAAGCTAATAACCCTTTAAAGTAAAAGGCAAAGGGTAAAAAGGATCCAAGGCTTTGAGCATTAATGGATAGGAGGGCCCAAAAAAATAAAATCCTGGCCTAAGCGGCTAAATCAAGCTGTCCTTAACCATGTGCTTGTGGCGTGAAGGTGTCAAGTGAAAAGCTTGAGACTAAGCGGTTAAAGTCGTGATCCAAAGCAAAAAGAGTATGCTTAAGAACTCTGGGCACCTCTAACTGGGGACTCTAGCAAAGCTGAGTCACAATCTAAAAAGGTTCACCCAGTTATGTGTCTGTGGCATTTATGTATCCGGTGGTAATACTAGAAAACAAAATGCTTAGGGTCACGGCCAAGACTCATAAAGTATCTATGTTCAAGGATCAACATACTGAACTAGGAGAATCAATAACACTTCTGAATTTTGAGTTCCTATGGATTCCAATCATTCTGAACTTTAAAGGATAAAGTGAAATGCCAAAACTATTCAGGATTGCAGTTGTAAACCCCACTATAAGAAGAGACATGAGCTTAATCAAACTCTCATTCTCATGCAAATTCACATCCTAAGCTTATATTAGTTTTAGTTGCTTGAGGACAAGCAACAGTTTAAGTTTGGTGTTGTGATGCGTGAGCATCTTTTCTATCTTTTCCTAGTGAATTTGCATCTAATTTGTTGAGTTAAATTAAGAATTAATTATATTTTAGCCACTATGGATGCTATTTTGAGTTTTGTGCAATACTGTTTATTTTAGGTAGCATTCGGCTAGATTTGATGGAGTTTTTGCAGCACAAGAATCAAAGGAGATGGTTGCGAGGAGCGACGCGCATGCGTGCCTGACGCGTGCGCGTGAATTGGAGCTTTCTACAGCGACGCGTGCGCGTGACTGACGTGTACGTGTGATTTAAAGATATTCTCAACGACGCGTGGGCGTGACCCATGCGTCCGCGTGACTTGCGAAGAAGATCATCGATGCGTACGCGTGACTGACGCGTACGCGTGACATGCGCCACGTGCAGAAAATGCAGAAACCGCAGGGGGATGATTTCTGGGCCCCATTTTAGCACCCAAGTTAGGTACAGAACCAGTGAAGGCAAGTGGTCCCCACGTTATAAGAGGCGGAGTAGTTAGTTAATTCTGATTTAAATTCAAATTTGATTTTAAAATAGGAAAAGATATTATTTTAATTTTAAAAATTAGATTTTAAATTAATTAGGATTAGTTATAAAAAGGGGAGACTTCTCTTATATGGAGGAGATTCCATTAGGGGGATTCCATTATGGAATTCTATACAAATTTATATTCCAGGTTCCATGAGCAACTAATCCTCCATTGTTAAGGTTAGGAGCTCTGTCTATTTGTATGGATTAATTCGTTTGATCTTTCTAATTTAATCCATGTTTTGATTTATATTTCAATAATTGTTTTCGTTCTTTATTTTATGAATTTGGGTGGAACGGAAGTATGACCTATGTTCTAATTGAGTTCTTGTAAAACTTGGAAAAGCTCTTTACTTGAACAATAGCTTGAAAACATATTATCCTGAATTTCTAATTGTTTGTATTTAACGGGATACGTGACATATAATTCCCTTAATTTTGATAATTAGGATTCTTGTGGCATATAAACTGAAATTTGATCATCACCTTCTAATTGGAATTAATTGACCAAGGAATTGGAAGTTAATGAATTTTAGAGGAGACTAGGAAGGTCTAAGGAATTTGGGTCTAGTCACATATAGTTTGCCATAAATTAAATCCTACATGATTAAAATAGTTAGTAAGAAAAGTTAATACGGAAAAATAGATAACTCTAAAGCCTTAACAGTTTTCTCCATATTTTATTCCCAACTTATTTATTTGTCTATCCTTTCTATATTCTGAGTTCGAAGTTAAACCTTTTGAATATCTCAAAACACTTTTCTGCTTGCCTAACTAAGCTGATCACTCAATAACTGTTGTTTAATCCATCAATCCTCGTGGGATCGACCTTTACTCACGTAAGGTATTACTTGGTACGACCCGGTGCACTTGCCGGTTAGTTTGTGGGCTATAAAATACCGCATCAAGTTTTTGGCGCCGTTGTTGGGGATTGACTATGATTAACAACTATTAGTTGTTTGATTGCTTAGATTAGGCGTTTTATTTTTAATTTTATTAAAATCTATTTTTAAAAAAATTTTGAAATATATATATATTGATTTATTTTATTTAACATTTTTTTCCTCTTAATTTTTGAAATTAAGTTTGGTGTCCCCGTAGTAATTTTTCTCTAAAAAAAACAAAAAATAAAAATAAAAATAAAAATAATATTTTCAAAAAAAGAAGAAAAAATTATGTTCAGTCTTCTTTGCTTTCCTGTTTACCACATGGTGCGTTTAATTTTGTTTTGTGTTTTGTGCTAAGGAAAAATAATGGAGAGAGATCACATGGATTACTACTCACACCCGAGTAGTGATTCATATTATGGTGGATGGAGGAGCTATCCAAATTTTGGTTGGCAAGGTTAAAACCAAAGAGACTTCAATGCTCCATGTTCCAACTATCAAGAGCCACCACCTCCATATTCATATCAAGAACCACCATCTCAATATTCATATCAAGAACCATCATCTTTCTACCCATACCAAGAGCCACCATCTCCCTATTCATATCAAGAACCATCATCTCCTTCTTATTCATATCAAGAGCCACAATCTCCTTATTCATCTTAAATACCATCAGATCTTGAGCTCCTCATGAAAGAATTCTTACATGATATAAAGACGAGTGTAAAAAATGTAGAGAATTATGTGCAGACGATGATCAAGAACTAGGAAGGGGAACAAGCAAATTCCTTTCCAAGAGATACAATGCAAGATCCTATAGAAGAAAGTGAGGAAACCAATCAAAGGAATTTATACTCCAGTGAATTAGAGAACTTTCCACCCTCACATATGAAAGAAGAGGAAGATGCACAACCTCCAATTCCCTTGGTAAGCAATGAAGAAGAGATTGAATTAGAAGAAAGCTACCAAGAGGAAGAGGTTGAAATTAAGGAAGCTTGCAAAGAGGTAGAAGAATTCAATGGAGAGCACAAGGGAGTGGAGCTTGCAAGACCTCTTCCAAATCCATCATCATCCAATACAACATTTAAGTGGGTAAAATTCCTATCCTTAACCTTTGCTTTCCCACTTGAATATGGGCTACTAGAGACGGATGATCAACTTAGAGCTCTTTGTGGCATTAAGAGTAAGAGCAAGATGGTTAGTGGCAAGAGATGTCAAGCAAGATTCAATATGGTTGCATGCTCCAAATTGAAGTGCAAGGATTGGTGTAGAGCTCACTTGAATGGGTTTAGAAGGTTATTCGGATGTCTCTGTGAGAATTCAGATCACTTGCCACTCGGTGGGAACAATGGTGATCCACAAGAAGACGGGTGTAAAAGCAAGGTTTGGGACCCTGGAATTCATTCCCACAATCAACACTCTTGGGGCCTTGTCACTTGCTTCAACTTGCTCAAAGGTGTTATGCGCCTAGTTTGGGATCCCGGTAGCCATTGGAATTACATACATTGGTGGAGATTCCTGGATCAATACAAGCATAAGCCACCATGACAAGGAGCTCACCACATGTCCAACTTAAGGACTTTAACTAAAAGTGCTTGGTGGGAGACAACACACTGTGGTATGATCATTCCTTTTCATTCTTAGTTATTTTTTGTAATAGTAGTTTTCTTACTTATTTGATTTTTATTGAATTCTTACTAATTTTCTGATCATGCAGCTATTTTAGAACAGGAACCGGATAAAAAAAAAGAGGAGCACATGATGCGCAAGCGTCACTGACGCGTCCGCGTCATATGCATGTGCATGAAAAATAAAATATAACAGAGAGATGCACAGGAGTGGCACAGGAATAATGCCTTTCGCACAAATAAGCCCACGCGTGCGCGTCATTGGTGATTTTGGCACTCCACGCGTGCGCGTCACTGACGCAAACGTGTGACCAAGAAAAACGGCGTAAATATGTGTTTGGACAGAGACTTGTGCTGGTTTGGGGCTGAAAGTGTGCTAGACGCACAAAATTGACCACGCGTATGCGTCCCTGACGCGTGCGCATCATTTGACTAAACGACCATCCACGCGTGCGCGTGCATGACGCAAACGCATCGTATGCCAATATTGGTTCCTTAGCCACGCGAACAGAGAGTTATGCGTGTGCGCGGCTGGTTTCGTGTGAATTGCACAAACCCCAGGGCATGCGTACTCGTGCCTGACGCTTACACGTCCTTAAGAAAATTTTGCGACCCACGCGTACGTGTGCTGCACGCGTACGCGTCACCTGCGCCGCACAATTACACTATTGCCGCCCAGTTTTAATTTTCTTTCTCTCTTTCCCAATCCTAATTCTCTCTTGTTCCTTTATCCTTTTATTCTTCTTTCATCTTATCATCTGTTTTTGTTTTCAGATTTTCTTTGCTTGAGGACAAGCAAACATTTAAGTTTAGTGTTGACGCTTCGCTTAAAGCTTTTCTGTTTATTCCTATGGCACCAAAAGGGAGGCGAATCATCTTCACGGATGAGCATAACCTAAAGAATAAAACGACCACTAGGATAACTAAGGTGGTTGAGTTCCTTTCAATTTTTTTATTCCTCCCCTCTTTTTCTATGTTATGTTTCAGTTTTCAGCTATTTTGCTTTGTCTGTTGAATGATCCTTTATTAGTGAAAATCCTAGGTCTAGTTTAGTTTTCCCTTAAATGCTTTAATTCTGAAAAGATGTCTCATGTATTACTCACTAAATTAGAATTCAAATAAAAAATACATAAGTGATGTATTGCATGAGAAATTGAGTTAAATTTAAGAGTAGTCTTATTTACTTAAATGTGGTGGTATTTTCTGTAATTCTGAATGCATGACATGAACAGTCCATATTTTTTATAGTGAAGTTTATGAATGTTAAAATTGTTGGCTCTTGAAAGAATGATGAAAAAAGAGAAATGTTATTGATAATCTGAAAAATCATAAAATTGATTCTTGAAGCAAGAAAAAGCAGTGAAAAACACAAAGCTTGCGAAAAAAATAAAGAAAAAGCAAACAGAAAAAGCCAATAACCCTTTAAAGTAAAAGGCAAAGGGTAAAAAGGATCCAAGGCTTTGAGCATTAATAGATAGGAGGGCCCAAAGGAATAAAATCCTGGCCTAAGCGGCTAAATCAAGCTGTCCTTAATCATGTGCTTGTGGCGTGAAGGTGTCAAGTGAAAAGCTTGAGACTAAGCGGTTAAAGTCGTGATCCAAAGCAAAAAGAGTATGCTTAAGAACTCTGGGCACCTCTAACTGGGGACTCTAGCAAAGCTGAGTCACAATCTAAAAAGGTTCACCCAGTTATGTGTCTGTGGCATTTATGTATCCGGTGGTAATACTAGAAAACAAAATGCTTAGGGTCACGGCCAAGACTCATAAAGTATCTATGTTCAAGAATCAACATACTGAACTAGGAGAATCAATAACACTTCTGAATTTTGAGTTCCTATGGATTCCAATTCTGATCTTCAAAGAATAAAGTGAAATACCAAAACTATTCAGGATTGCAGTTGTAAACCCCACTATAAGAAGAGACATGAGCTTTATCGAACTCTCATTCTCATGCAAATTCACATCCTAAGCGTATATTAGCTTTGGTTGCTTGAGGACAAGCAACAGTTTAAGTTTGGTGTTGTGATGCGTGAGCATCTTTTCTATCTTTTCCTAGTGAATTTGCATCTAATTTGTTGAGTTTAATCAAGAATTAATTATATTTTAGCCATTATGGATGCTATTTTGAGTTTTGTGCAACACTTTTTATTTTAGGTAGCATTCAACTAGATTTGATGGAGTTTCTGCAACACAAGAATCAAAGGAGATGGCTGCGAGGAGCGACGCGCACGCGTGCCTGACGCGTGCGCGTGACCGATGCGTCCGCGTGACTTGCGAAGAAGATCATCGACGCGTACGCGATAGCGCAGAAACCATTGGGGGATGATTTCTGGGCCCCATTTTAGCACCCAAGTATGGCACAGATCCAGTGAAGGCAAATGGTCCCCACGTTATAAGTCGCGAAGTAGTTAGTTAATTCTGATTTAAATTCAAATTTGATTTTAAAATAGGAAAAGATATTATTTTAATTTTAAAAATTAGATTTTAAGTTAATTAGGATTAGTTATAAAAAGGGGAGACTTCTCTTCTATGGAGGAGATTCCATTAGGGGGATTCCATTACGGAATTCTATACAAATTTACATTCCACATTCCATGAGCAACTAATCCTCCATTGTTAAGGTTAGGAGCTCTGTCTATTTGTATGGATTAATTCATTTGATCTTTCTAATTTAATCCATGTTTTGATTTATATTTCAATAATTGTTTTCATTTTTTATTTTATGAATTTGGGTGGAACAGAAGTATGACCCATGTTCTAATTGAGTTCTTGTAAAACTTGAAAAAGCTCTTTACTTGAACAATAGCTTGAAATCATATTATCCTGAATTTCTAATTTTTTGTATTTAATGGGATACGTGACATATAATCCCCTTAATTTTGGATAATTAGGATTCTTGTGGCATATAAACTGAAATTTGATCATCACCTTCTAATTAGAATTAATTGACCAAGGAATTGGCAGTTAATGAATTTTAGAGGAGACTAGGAAGGTCTAAGGAATTAGAGTCTAGTCACATATAGTTTGCCATGAATTAAATCCTACATGATTAAAATAGTTAGTAAGAAAAGTTAATCGGGAAAAATAGATAACTCTGAAGCCTTAACAATTTTCTCCATATTTTATTCTCAACTTATTTATTTGTCTATCCTTTTTATATTTTGAGTTTGAATTTAAACCTTTTGAATATCTCAAAACCCTTTTCTGCTTGCCTAACTAAGCTTATCACTCAATAACTGTTGCTTAATCCATCAATCCTCGTGGGATCGACCCTTACTCACGTAAGGTATTACTTGGTACGACCCGGTGCACTTGCCGGTTAGTTTGTGTGCTATAAATTATCGCATCAGAAAGCAGAGGTTCAGAAGCAACAAAGCATCTCCAAACTCTTATCTGAAATTTCCACCAATGAATTACATAAGTATCTTTATTTTAATTTGCATTTTATTTATCTTTCAATTATCAAAACTTATAACTAATTGAATTCACCTGACTAAGATTCACAGGATGACTATAGCTTGCTTTAAGCCGGCAATCTCCGTGGGATCGGCCCTTACTCGTGTAAGGTTTTATTACTTGGACGACCCAGTGCACTTGCTAGTTAGTTGTATCGGGGTTTGAAAAAGTGTGATCACAATTCCGTGCACCATCCTGCATCTCCTACATGTCAAGTTATTGGGAGGATTCTGAATCTTCTTTTCCTTTGCCTCTTCCCTAGTTGTTACTGTTGAATCTCCAGAAGGTGTTATGGCCTTGATGTAGCTATGGAACATAGCCTCCTCGCTCAAAATTCTGTCCTCTAGGTGCGAAGTTCCTCCTCTGATCTCTCTTAACAAAAGCTAAGTGATCGTCCTTGTTTGACATGGCCTTTCTTGCACAATTCTTAGCAACTCGGCTTTTGTTTACCACTTCAGAGAAAACTCTGATCTCCATCGAACCCACTGTACTTAGAATGTCACTCCACAGACCACCTTCATATTTTATGCATTTTCATTCTTTAAAATCCCCCGTAGCACCTTGATAAATCCTAGAGAACCAACAAAATTTCTCAAATTAATTGGTTTACTCTGCTACTGATATAGGACCCTACTTCAGCTGTAGAAACTCAAGCTCCTTTGCCGTCCTTACTGAGTTTGGGAAATATTTCTTTTAAAATTTGGATTGGAATACATCCCAATGGATTGCAACATTATCTCGCTGCAGAAGGCGTCGGGTCCCCTGCCACCAATACTGAGCTTTACCCATCAGCTGATAAGTAGCAAACTCAACACACTGATCTTCAGGCACTTGTTGTACTCGCAAAGCTCGTTTCATTGCCTAAAACCACTTATCAGCCTCTGTGGGATTTGTGGTTCCTCTAAAAGTTGGTGGGTTTATCTTTAGAAAAGTTGCTAAAGTCATTAGCCCATTTCCGCCGTTACCTAGTTTTCGTTATTAACTTGCTGACCAATGGCCTCAGGTGTTACCTGCATAGTAGCCGCCATGTTTTCCAAATCATTCATAAAGTTCACGGGATTATTCATAATGGTTTCAGGTTCCGCATTAATATTTTGGCCTCTACCTCAACCATGTCTGCGTCCACGAGTCATCATTTGGTTCTTGTTCACACCAAATAAGTGATATTAAGGCGATCTGTCTCAATATCTCAAGTCTAATGTTTCAAAGTCCCAAATGCATTCTCATAAACAAATATGCCACATATATCAATTAGATATCCTAATTAGCATATACACACACCCAGAGTATGCTCAGAAGCATAGTCAGTCCGTCCCTCAGGCTATACAGGAATGAACGGCTCTGATACCATAATGTAATACCCTATCACACAGAGCCTTACGCTTAAATCATAAAGCAGAGGTGGCAAAATATTACAAGCTCTAAAATAAAAGACTTATATAAATATAGTTGAAAGAAATTATATATAGGAACCTTGAGGAATAAGCTAAACAAAAGCAAAAATAGTAAATTATTTCACACTCGCGTGGATAATTGTAAAACGGATAGCTAAGATCAAAAGAAGGCTAAAAACATAATATATAGATCAGAGTTCCAAAACACAGATATCAAGCTCCAGACTTGACCTACGAAGCTAAGACCGGCCAGAGTATATAATTATATATATTTATACAACCCAAAATATAACTCAAACTACAGAATAAACACCTGTTTCTCCAAGTCAACCTCTAGAAGGGACAAACATAAAATATATACAAAGGAGAATCTATATACATATATACATAGCATAAATACAAAATACAACATCCCAAAATAACCACATTTCGCTTGCACAGGAAACTCCAGATGCTCAGCGACTTGACTCTCGACTTACATCTGAAAAATAACAGAATATATATGGAATGAGAACCGGAGGTTCTCAGCATGGTAAAGGTGCCCACATAGTTAATATAAAAGGTCCCAGGCAAGCCAGAGGCATTCCTAGAACTTCGACACTCAGATTTCATCTTAGAGACCCAACAAAACTAGAAATTAAGTAAGTTATCTAAGGTATTCAAGTTCTAAATCTAACTTTAACTTAGCACTTCACTTTTTGTCTCCTCCAATCCTCTGAATTACCGGTGGAACAACTTCTGTTCACTCTTCCGCCAAGAGAGGGTCTCTCAGAAGCATACACATACAATTCAAATAAAGAAAACATAAATAGAGGTACAATTACAGCAAGTAGAACAAGTAACAGATAAGCAGAATTAAGCAATTAAGCAAACCAAAACAATGCATACTCAAGCAAAACATACAAATACATATGATGTATGCCTGTCTTGTGGCTGATGAGTCTCATCTGTTGGTTATATTTCCAAGCCGACATGTCCTGGTAGTTAACCATTGGATAGTCCCTCTGTGTGCGCATTCCCAAGCTCAAAAATAATATCCATAGAGTCAAACTCCAAGCTCAATATAATATTTAAAATTTATATATGTATGCATGCCCATGGGGGAACCCAGGGAGTTAAAGTATCCAGTCAAATCTTGTGACAGAGGGTCTACAAATAGTCTCAAATATACAAGCCACATAATAATATTTTTCTTTTTAAAATAACATTTCAAACCAAAACTTCAATTCTTATAGAAATTTCGGTAGTATCTCCTCTAAAACTCAAATTTCTGCCACCCTTCAAGTGTCCCAACCACCAAACCAAACACCTCTCAGTCATTCAAATCATTTCCAGTATCAACTTATTTTAAAATCAAACAAATACTAATATTAAATCTTTTTCCATAACCAACCAACTCTAATAGCAAATCATTAATACAACCAGACCACACATCTTATACCATATACATAATCCATAAATAATTCGTTTAGTTCATTCCTATCCGAATGTCTTCTAGCCTAAGTTTTCACGTGACATTAAACATTAACTACGAGAAACCAAAATCATACGTTGGCCGATTCCTCCCTAAACTTGGAACACCACAAAAACCTCTCCTTTCACAAGCTCCATGCTTCTAAACATCAATTCCTCAAGCCTAATTATCAGGATTTCTTTCCAAACTGCCCAATTGAACTTCAAATCAACCAAAACACAATCCATTTCACACAATATCACTATAATCATCATAGGATTCACTAATTCAATATTTCACAAGGGTTCAATAGTTTCTTACCTTACCCACAAATCTATTAGACAAAACCCAGTGATTCTTGCTTCTATAGTTTGCCTAAACCATCAATATCATTCAATTCCTCAATACCCAAACCTTAAAATCACGAAATTGAGGAGAGGGAGAACTGGGAGAGAAATGCTAATTTTTTTACCATTTTTTTAATAGAATTAAAGAAAATTCTGAGATAAACACGTGGTGCTGACGGCTCGTCAATCGGAGCTCCAGATTGAATGTTATGGGCGATTGAATTTTCGGAGGCATTAGGTTTTTCTTTTACATCGATTTCTCTCTTCTCCCTTCAACGACGTGAATTTCCCTTTCATTGAGGGAGAAGTAGTTGAAGCCACTTATAAAGGAGTGAACAGGTTGAGCCTTGGGTTCGGTTTGGGCCCGGTTTAACCGGTTCAGTATTAGTCTATTTTTAGGTCAAAATATTTAAAATTAGTGTCAAAATTCGTATTTTTAATATTTCTACTCCTCTAAATTATAACAATTGATTTTACTAATTTTATTAATAATAATTAATTTATTGGATAATTATTTATTAATTTCTCGGGGTTTACAATTATGATTATAAACAAACAAGGTAATTAAAGAAGAAGCTAGCATGTGCATATGAGTATTGGAAGGATAGCATGAATAATTGAAGTTTTCATCTGGAATATTTTGTGAAATTTTTGAAATTTTGAAAAACCTTGAAGAAGAAACCAAGTAATGATCAAGTAAGAAAAAGGGAAATAATGATAAAGCTGAAGGCTCTGAGTACCAATGACAAATCATTAGTCAAGTACTTGTGGTGTTTATGTATCAAGCAAAAAGCTTGAAAATAAATACTTAGAGTCAAGGCTAGGCTCAAGTACAAATCACTCTCTCAAAGCTCAAAGCTCTGTGCATCAATGATTAGAGATTAAAGTAAAGAAACATATGAGCTTAAAGATTTCTCTAGTTAAATGCATGTGGTGCTTATGTATCAAGTGGTAATACTTGAAAAATAAAGAATTTTAAGTCAAAGCTAAAAACAAATGGTGCAAGGCACCCAAGAAGCTAAGCTAAGAAAAAGATGAAAAGCTTGTTTCAGCGAAGGAATATAAAGAAAATATTTCATAAAGTGAGTTAGATAAAAACATCAATCATTTGAATTTCTTTTGTGATTGTTGAATACATAGTAAACTAGCCAACCATGAACATTAAATTGCTACTCTTGTCACCTTGGATTGTCAAATTGTATTGCATGATTCTTTATTTTCTTGAGGACAAGCAAAGCTTAAGTTTGGTGTTGTGATGCATGCGCATCATGTTGTGTTTTCTATGCTTTTTCATAAGAAATCAATTCGTAATGCTTAATTATGGAGTATTTTTGGTGCTTAAGTTGGAAATTGCTTTGATCCTTTTGATTTGATAAATTTTATAGAAAATAAGACAAAAAGAAGCAAAAAATACAAAACAAGCTCAAAAGAAAAAAAGAGAAAGTTTTGGGCACGCTTTAAAGCTTAGGATACACTTTAGAGCCTTAGGCCACGCTTTTGAAAGCGTGGCCCTAAAGCGTGCCAAGGGCGTGTGGAGTGGCGTGTATGTGGCGTGTGTGTGTGTGTGCGCTTGTGCATGCACTATGGACTGCAAGGGAAGTGGCACACTGGGCCACACTTTGTTGGACAGATTGACCTCTCCCCACTCTAATAAGGATAATTTAAGCTACAAAACTCCAAATGAGATGATTCTAGTGTTATTAGAAAGTAAAATTTCAGAGATTTACAATCATATATAACACTTCATAGTGGACACCGGATTTGAGGTTGCGATTAACCCCGAAACGGCAACATGAGAATAGCATCAGCATGTCACATGCCAGCCTGACCTCTTTACTTTCAAAGGAATATAACTTGAGATATAAAGGTCAAAATGATGCGCCTCTAGCGGCATTGAAAAGTATACATCCAGAATTTCTAACTATATATAACACTTTATAGTAGAAGCTGAAGCTGAGGGTGAAAATCATTATTCTTTCAGCATTGTAAACCTGGCATGTACTATGACGTGCCTGCGAAGTGGCACGCTGGGCCACTATCCCAAACGGCCAAAATGGGAGTGTGTACTGGCGTGTGGCCAGCGTGTCTCATTCCACACTCCCTCGTGCCTTAATTTCTTGCAATCTGGGTGTATGGAGTGGCGTGTCTGGGAAGTGGCATATCGGACCATTTTGACAGACTAACCTCTTCACCTTCGAAAGAGCATAACTTGAGCTATAGAGATCCAAATGACACGCTTCTAGTGGCGTTAGAAAGGTGACTTATAGAGATTTTTTCAACAATATATAATAGTTTATATTGGGTATTCAGTTTGGGACCGCGAATGATCCCATCTTTCAGCATTGCAAAATGTGTGTGTTTAGCAGCGCGTAACCAGTGTGAAGATTTTACACGACTTCGAATTTGTACTCCCAGGGGCACCATTTTGGTGCTGGCATGTAGAGTGGCATGGGAGAGAAGTAGCACACTGGGCCACAATTACAGGAAGCAATTTTTATCCAGAATGGGCGTGCCAATCAAGTGGCACTTGAACCACACGCCAGCTTTCCCCTGCAGCCTCTAACCTTCAACCAAGTCCACTCCAGCCTACTTACAAGCCACAATTCACAATAAATCAAAGTTCAAAGACCTATTAACAAGCAATCAAGTCCAAAATAATCATCTAGAAGTAGTTATAAAATTTATATTTGATGTAATTTGAATTAAATTTCATTTGCATTTGTAATTTCGGATAGCTATAAATAGGACCTTAGATTCATTTTGTTAGACACACCCCTGGGAGGGGAGTCTTCAGACATTCCTTCCACTCTCATTCTCTCTTACTCTCTTTCACCTTCTTTTTTTATACATTTTGTAGTTTCTTTGTAGTTATGAATGTCTAATTCTCTTCAATTGGAAAAGAGAGCTCTGTTGCAATTTAATGGATTAATTTGTTTTCATTCTTCTTCTTTTTTTGTTTCTTTAGAAAGATCTTCGACCTTCATTTTAATGATTCAAATTCTATCAGAAGAGGAATTGAATCTAATAAATTCTATGTGAACTTTGGAAAAGGAATAATAGAATTATGCTTGAAGTTCTTTCTCATAATGGTTATAAAATTGGGTTTGGGATTGATACGTGACATATAATCATCCCAAAACTTGATTTATGAAATTGTGTGACTCTAAATCAGAGACCAATCTTCATCTCTTCTCATGAATAATTAGATCAAGAAATTGGCAATTGCTCAAGTTACGAGAGATTGAATTTCCAAGAAATTGAAATTCAATCACTTATGATTTGCCAAGAGATCAATGATTGTATGATTGAAGTGGAGATGAGAACTATTGATCCTGAGAATGCAATATCTCTTGATCCCAATGTTCTTTTTATTTTTCATTCTTGTTATTTACTTTCTTGCACTTTAATTTCTAGTACTTTACTTTTTCGTCATTTACTTTCTTGTCATCTTATTGCTTCCATTTACTTTTTCTTTAAGTCATTTACATTTCTTGTTTGCTTATCACTCAATTATGATCATCTAACTAGAATAATCAATTAGTTATTGTTTGCTTAATCCTTTAATCCTCGTGGGATCGACCTCATTCATCGTGAGTCTATTACTTGATACGACCTGGTGCACTTGCCGGTAGTTCTACAAATATTGTTTGTAAATTCCGTATCATACGCACCAATCAGAAAACATTTCCCACTCGTGCATACGCATTACCCCCGTGCGCACGAACAACTTGCACATTCTCTCTTGTGCATATGCATCACCCCTTGTGTATACGCATGAGCTGCAACACTCGTTTTAAGTGGGGCGTACCCACCACCTTTTGCGCACGCACACCAGGCCAAAATCTTGGTTTTCTGCATAATCTCAGTCTCAATTTCATGCCAAACACATCATCATTCAACCATCAACAAAACACCAAATCGTAATCTTCTTCTTCTCTTATTATATATTTCAAATTATTATCTCATATGTATGCTTATTTATTGATTTTAATATAATAAGTTAATAGTCACTTTTAAAAATTTATTTCTTAATTTTTGTTTATATTTTATTTTCTATTTTTTATGTTCTAATAGTTTTATGTAAAATATAAGTTGTATGGTAGAAGTTTTTAAAATTTTTTAATTTAGCATATATAATTTTATATATATAACATTTATAATTTTAAACATATAATATCTATAATTACTGAATTAGTGTTAATTTATTATTTATTATTTTATTTTGCAGATTAAAAACTTATAATATTAGATGTTTTTAATAAATAGAGACTTGTACTATACCCCTGTGATCTCGGACAAAACTGAGTTATACCTCGGCACGACTTATCATAAAACCGGCTCCATCATAACAGACTACAATCTCGCCACGAGATCGACCACGAAGATCTCGAATGAAACCAACGACTAATTCCACATTAACTAGGCTATAAATCGGGCACGGTATCGACGATAGAGGGGAGAGCAAATTCATTCCCACAAGTAACATACTATCAAACAACATCCCGATTATACGCACGCTTTTATTTAAGTGATTCCTTTATTGACTTGAACGTCGGAGTCCTTTTTGCAGGTACCACACTCGGGTCCGAGTTCACGAGGATATTCTCGGTTCGGTTCAAGCTATCAGGCATACTGGGATTGACGTGAGGCCGACACATAATTCGGGAGGAGTATCCTTGCTAAAACAAGACTAATCAAATATAAGATGTTTTTATTTTTATAAAATATATTGAGATAATTTAAAATATTTTTAGATTTATAATATCAAATTTTAAAATTTTTATTTAGAAAAAATTTATAAAATTATGAATGTAATTATAATAAAAAAGCATTTTTAAAATTTAATTCACATTAAATTTAAAATTAATTTTTAGTGTAATTAAATAAAAAAATAATTATAAAAAATTAATTATATTAATTAAATTTAAAAAATAATTCACATTCTCTTTTAAATATAAATATTATTAATTATATTTTTTATTTATTATTTATAATATTTTAGCTACCTGTTAGATAGTTTAATCATTTCTAAATCAAATCAGTTATTCAAAACGTACAAGGAAGCGGTTAACTTTGTGTTTGGAATTTGGACGAGGATGATGATGTAATCCGCACACAGACTCCAACCGAGAGAAAAGCAAAACCAGCAAATCTCTGCTGTCTTATCTCCAATATAAATTGGAACGGAATGGACACTCAGGTCAAACACTGAACACTCTAAACTTATAATAAAAAGTAAAAAAGAAAAGGGGAGAAATTTCCCATGGCAGAAAGAGTAGAGGGATTCAACTTCGAGCAAAGGCATGGGAAACAGAGGGTAAGGGTGGCTCGCGTGTGGAAGACGAAGGAAGGAAAACACTACGTTGTGGAGTGGCGAGTCAGCATCAGCCTCCTCTCTGATTGTGTCAACTCTTATCTCCGTGATGATAACTCCGATATCGTTGCCACTGACACCATGAAGAACACTGTAACCTTCTTCCTCTCTTCTGTGTTAGTAATTTTCTGCGTGATTTGTACCACTATCCAAAGTTAACATTTTAAGCTCTGATATCTATCTGTTTGTATGTTGATATTTGGAGTGCGAATCTGTTTGCTTTCTGATGGGATTTAAAATCAATTATTTGATTTTCTGAACTTTACTAGTTCAACATTTTAGTCTATTAAAAGATCTATTGTAAATGTTATAAACTGTTGTCGTCTGATCTACTCATTTTAACAAAACAATTATGTCTGAATCTCATATGCTGCTTTGTACCTTCTGTTGGTTTCAATTGTATTTTTTCAAGAAGTGGCTAAAATAGATATGATGTTAGGTTTGTTTTGATTTGATCCTGTCTCTAGAAAGAAATAGACAGAAATACAAAGAGATATTGATTAGAGACCGATATTTTCTGCTTACACTTCTAGGAAATACAAGAACTGCAAGTATTTCTGTCTTAGATGCTTATAATATAATACCAGTATTTAAACTCAGATCACATAAAATGTTTACAACCCTGATTTCATGCTATAGGTTGGGTATATATTACTGTCTACAAACTTAAAGAACAAGGAATTTGCTTGTATATGCTATTTGTCTTTCATCCTCCATCATCACATCTGTTCAATTTTGATTTTTTTTTTATGAAAATATTGCTAGGTATATGCAAAAGCCAAGGAGTGCTCTGAAATACTTTCTGTTGAGAACTTTGCTATTGAGCTTGCCAAGCACTTTATATCATTCTATAGGCAGGTTGGTGAATGGTAAAATACAGTATAATATTATTATTCAAATAAATCTACATTTGTTTTCTTTTATCCTTTATAATCCTCTTGCACTATGCTCTTTCTTTTAAAATTTTCTTGCTAACAATTTTTCTTTGACCAAATTATTTATATCACATTATGGTTTTTCAATTGAAGTTTGGAAAGGTTTATAAGAGGAAAGCCATTGGTTGGTTAACCTAATTTTTCAATGAGGATAAGTTTAGTATGGTAGAGATGAGGATGCTTAGATGAATGATTGACCAAACACTCATAGACAATCCAAGGAATGGGGATATAAGAGAGAAAGTTGGAGTAGTGCCTATTGTTGAAAAGATGGTAGAATCTCGTGTTATTGAACATGTGAGGAGAAGATGATGGAATATCCAATTAAGAGGGTGGATCAAGAAGATAGATACGAGGAAGATCTAAAAAGACCTTTTACTAGGTTTAGTCAAAGGAGATCTACGTATAAATGGTTTCATTGTGAATATGATATATGATAGGGTACAATGGTGTTGTTTAATCTATGTAGTCTATCCATCTAGTGGGATAAGGCTTTATTATTATTGTTTTTGTTATATTGTCTTCCTCCCCATAGTTTTTTGTTGCTTTATGGCTTTTCACAGGTTACTGCAGCTATTGTAAACATTGTGGAAAAGCCATGGGAACGCATCATCATGGATGGTCAACCTCATATGCATGGTTTGTTAGACTATGTTACATTCTACAATATTATTTGTTTCAATATGGTATAGTTCATAGATTGTACCCTTTTCTAATTGCTTTTGGTTATACAATTTGTAATATTTGTTAAAAAATTTTGGTTGCCTAACATATTTCAAATTTGCACTTCACTTCTTGCTTTATGGCACTTTTAGTGGAACTAGCAATTTGAGTGAACATTTCATTAGATTGTCCAAATGGAAAAATCCCACTTTCATCATATTGTGTTGAATACTGGTCTAGCTAATTTTAGATTCCGTGATTCTGTAATAAACTCCAATTTGTTTCTTTTCAGCCCTCAAGTCCTTTGATTTTATTTTTATAAGGTTTCAAACTTGGATCTGAGAGGCATACAGTTGAGGCAATAGTAAAAAAGTCTGGTGCTCTACAGTTGACTTCTGGTGTTGAAGGATTATCAGTGCTGAAAACTACTAAGGTAAGTATGCTATATAGAAACCTGTACTTTGATTTTGATATAATATTTCCTGTGTATGTAATACATAATTTCGTAAACAGTATTTTGTTTTGGGTCCAAATTCTTAATATTATAGTTGGCGAATCACTTTGATATTATGGTTTCACAATTATAGGAGAAGCATGACATGATATGGTTTTGAGTTGAAAGGAAATTCCTTTGCCTGCTCGTGATCCCCTTCTTCTATCCCCCTAACGCTGGAAAGAATATCAAATGTATAAAGTAGGTATTGATAAAAGAAACACAAAAAAGTATATTTGCAGTTATATATAATAGATCTATATCTATAAAAAGGATCATCCTTCAACGTAGATTTTTTCTAAAATTTTTTTTTTTAGAGAACCTGAAGAATTTTTATTTATAAAAATGTTCTAGAGTTTATTAAATGCCCAATAATGTTTAGAGGAAAGGGGCAGCCCAGTATACAAGCATCCTGTGTTAACGCAGGGTCCTAGGAAGGGCCGCATCTAAAGGATGTAATCTAAGCAGCCTAACCTGATAATGTTATCAGTGTCTGTTTCCACGGCTTGAACCTGTAACCTTGAGGTATAGAGACAACTCATTTATTGCTCTAAGGCTCCCCTTCAATGAGATTTAGAGGAAGAGAAAGAAAACCTCTTTTGAACTATTAAAAAGGATTAAGTTCTAAATTTGACTACTAAAATTTTGAAAAGTTGGGAAAGTTTTTTTTTTTTTTTTTTTATGTAACATACTCAACCTGCTTTTAGTACTATAATACTCAAACCTTTCAAAATTTGTATGAGCATATGGATAACTACCTAGCATTTCTTGGAGATCTGGTTTCTGGCATCCATACTATGATGCTGAGTTTTTGTGACAAATATTCTGTCAATTTTCTTTTACTCTCCACTGATCCCTCTTTTACGAAATAGTAGCTGCTATTGGTCTCCCTTTGATTTACAGAGTTAAAAGCATGATTGTGATATACAATCCCTTATTTTTGTTCTAAGTTTAGTTTGGATCTGTTGTGAGCAGTCTGGTTTTGAAGGGTTTATACGAGACAAGTACACAGCTCTTCCTGAAACACGTGAAAGGATGCTGGCAACAGAAGTAACCGGTCTGTGGAGGTAAGACTTCATTGTTTCCTTAGACATTGACATTTTTTTCCCTATTAGTAAATCTTAATGAAGAGGTAAAAACAGAAATAGTTTCTTTTGTCGGAAAGAGTTATATGATTTAAATCAATCTCCTAAATCACATAGATATCTTGCAGGCTTAATTCTGACTTTTAAGCAACTTTATTACACTTCAGTTATCGTTTATTAATTAAAAGATTTTTATTGAGCATCATTAGGATTATTTAGCACCATCATGGAGAGAAGTTATAATATCACAATAACTATTGCCACCAATAGTTAAATGTGGAAATAGAGTCATGCTTCTAATGTAAATTGTAGGTACTCTTATGAATCACTAAGCAGCATCCCACAGAAGCCGCTTTACTTTATGGAGAGGTACAACGATGTTAAAAGAGTTCTGCTTGAAACCTTTTTCGGTCCACCGAATGAGGGGGTGTACAGCCCATCTGTTCAAAACACTCTCTATCAAATGGCAAGGGCCACATTGAACAGGTATATCTCTCTTCAATACTCTCCCTGTTTAGGGAGGCAATCCATGCTTCTTTATCCACTCTGCACCTCACACTCTAGAATCCGCTTGAAATTTATTCTTTAGTTCAATCAAGTAGGGTTTGACAATTAACTTTATGCTTCAGATTTCCTGACATAGATTCTGTTCAACTAAAGATGCCAAATATTCATTTCCTACCAGTCAATATCTCAAATACAGGTGGTCAAATTGTAAAGGTATTCCCTCTTTTCCCTAACAGTTCACTGCATTAATAGAACCAATGAATATAATGAAATGGATTAATATAGACTGAAATGGAATAATTGTACATTTTCCCATTTTTAAGATATCAAAGCATGAAATGGAAGAAATTTCATATCTGTTTTCTGTAAATAGAATAATAGAAGATGAAGAATAAGAATTTTAGTAACTTGCACTTTCATCTCCTTTTGCCCAAATTTGGAGAGACCGGAAAATAAGAATATTCAATAGATTAGAATGGATTCAATCCAATGCTATTTTGTTCTATTCTATTCTATTATTAAGTATCCAACAGTGAAACTGAATACTCTTTCATGAAGTCATGCAAGTCCTCAGACCATAAAGGTCCACCATGTGCCACATAAGTTGAAGCCTTCATTTCATTCCCCACCATTCCATCACGTTGGATCATTCCAATCATAAATAGCAAAGAATGGTAAAGAACCACAGTTGTGAATTGACTGGGGTAGTATGAATGTTGAGTGAATGGTAAAGAACTACGGTTGTGAATTGACAAGTTCAGTTTTACACTCTCGTGGTTTTACAGTCTTACAAGCTTACCATCCAAAAACAAGTTAACTTGCATAAACTTTGAAAAAACTGATATACTCTTGATCCTATTAGCAATCTTATGTGTTTATATTTCGATTGGTTTTGTCCCCAAATGTACAAGTTCGGTTATTGATGTTGGTTACTTAAGTATCTGGTTATGTCATGCAATATTTATTCAATTATTAAGCTAATTTCATATAAATACTATTAAATCGTCAAGCAACAAAAGTAATATTTGCATTGATTAAAATATACTATAATAATAAGTCCAATATCGAATTATTTTTACAATGTTGCCTTTCACTTTTCGAGTTTATGGTCCAAGTTTATTAAAACCACATTAGCTTGCCTCAACTCTCCTCATTAGCTTGAATTATATTGTTGTTTTTTAGGCACTCTTGATTTATAGTTTTTAATAATTGTGCGTTTAAGCAAAGTGACAGATAAAAAGATACAGAAGATTAGTGTGTAATCCCCCGTTTTTTATGAAAACTTTTGATATGATGAATAACATAAATAAAATTTTGAATGCAATGTATTGGAATTTGCTTCCAATGCATAGGTAGTTTAAACCCTAATTTAATATCTTAAAGCTGTTAAATGATGGTGTTTGTGCAGTTTAACGATGATGTATACTTACCCACGGATGAGCCACATGGGTCGATTCAAGCTACACTGAGCCGCTTTTGGTCAAAGATGTAGGAACTGCTGAAACACCACATATCATCCTTTCTGATCAAAATAACAAGTTATATATAAATAATGTTGGTTATGCTTTTCCAGCTGTTTCTTTACATGCCTTTTCTTCAGAATAAAATGTATAGGCAGGAACTGCTTGGGTTGTTCTATGAGCATGTCAAATCTGATTGATATGGCTAGCTTGAAAATCTGAACTTAAAGAGAAATTCCGGATATCATTATTGGAAAATATGGATTAATGTTAATTAGTAATGGCTGATATTATTATCCTCTACAAAATGGAAAAGTAACCCTGGTCAGACATTCGTGCATGTATATACCAAGTTTTTGTCAGGTTCTTTTGGGATTCCCCAACGTGATATAGTCTTGTGCCGAAAGTTTTTGAAACATTTGCAAGTTCTTTCCAAAGGGGGCAAGATATCAAAAGTCACGTTTGACACTTTAAATGAGTGAATCACTTTGCCACTCATGCAAATCATATATGCTAATCACCGAGTTGGATTTTGTCACCATGGTTCTGGATCCATCGTCGCTGAATTTCACATTAACGCAACTAATTTTTCTAGCTTGCAGAAGGTTGACCATTGGCAAATGGGAGTCTAATCCAGGTTGAGAACTCTTAGGTGTTCTTAGTTCGAACTAAGATAGAAGCAAAGTAGTAGGAGAAGTAACAATTATAACGAGTTCATAATAACAAGCGAGAGTGAACAAGCATCTAAAGAACACAATTAATTCCATGGAGCTTGGATTCACATGAGAGCAAAATCATTAGAAAGCTTATTGTCTCTAGTATATTCTTACCCTAATTAATTATGGATTTTGGAAGTTTGTTGCCTAAGACTTCTTAAGTGCACAAAACTATTAGGAAACTTGATGTTTCTACTTTCTAGTATATCCCTGTCTAAAATCAACTCTGTTAGAGGTTTCTAAGGAGTTATATTCATATTTCAATAAACTAATAGGAAGTTGATCTCTGAGATAGGGAAGTTTTAGTTTTGCCCTGTATTTTGAGCTAGGTTGCCCATAAAATATAGGAACTGATTCAGTTAGAAGGTTTGTTTCCTTAAGATCATTTTTGGATAGAGTTTGTAATTTCAATGTCGTGTGCCTACGTTACAATGTAGAGCATTTTAGCTTATGATCTCCACTAGAGTAAATCTAGAGTGTTTGGGACTTAATGAATCTACGAAAGGAGGTTTGACACGATTGATAATCATAATTTTATTATGACATGATTGGTGTAATTAATTATGAAATTATTGATATACGTTTGGTTTATAAAGATTGGTATTGTTCTTGTGTGATCAAACTCTTTGGGGCATAATTCGTCCAACTGAAGTTGAGCTCGTTCTTCCTTCGGGTAATGAAATATACTCTAGAGTCTAGACCAGCAAAAACACAGTGTGGATACCTGCAAAGAGAATATTCTATATTTGGCTCTAAGAAATTATTTAAGCTCTTGAAAAGGGGTGAAAATTTAATTAAGCTTGAGTCTAGTTTGGGTAGTTAATGGTTTAATGAATAACCTAGGGTTTGATTTGGTTGAGGATATTGAACTATTTGACGATTCGTGCTAAGTGTGGTTGGACTCAATGAAGGTATAGTTATGATAAATGATTTGAGAATCGTGATTGAAGGACATGGGAGCTTTGTTCCCGTTCCTATGATTATGATTATGATATTGATGGTAAATTCCAGGACAAGAGAGCTCTGCTTTTGTTCTTGAAGGGTCAGACCTTGGTTGCTATGCTTGCACCAACCTGAATTTTTGAGATGGCGTCCTCGTGACGAAATTCGGATAAGAGTCTTAAATTGCATTGCATTAGCATATGATTGCTAGTTATGGATGTGTTTGCTTAAGTGTGCAAATGAATCTAGAAATCTTGATCCGTGATTGCTACTTACTTTGGGGTTTCAAAATGGGAGAGTGCACAGAGATTCAATTAAGTTGATGGGAACTCCAGGTAAACTCAACCTGTCAGGGCTAGGATTTAATCAAATATGAGCCCTATTTTGGCCGAGTTGCACTGATTTGGTCCCTAACTTTTTAATTGTTACAATTTGGCCTTCTAAATTAAAAAAAGTGCTTTAATGTAGTCTCTCGTGTATTTTTCGTCACAGAAGTTTAATACCGTTAGTGACGTAGCTCAAACCTTGATACGCTGGACATATTAACACGATGTCGTGCGCGTTTTGGTGCTAAAAGAGTACTAAATGATGTCGTTTAAGAATTTAAACAATACTAAAAGAGAGAGGTGTATCGTTTTAGTATTATTCAACCCCTCAAACAAAGTCGTTTAGTACCTTTTTTAGCGGCAAAACGCGTACGACGTCGTTTTAATATGTCCAACGTGACAAGACTTGAGCCACGTTGAGCTTTGGTGACAGTAGATATATAAGGGACTATATTGATGCACTTTTTTAAATTTAGACAACCAAAGTATAGCAATTAAACACTTAGGGACCAAATCAGTACAACTCGCTAATGTCAGGGACTAGCTCACTCGTCCGCTTAAACAAGTGTTGGGGTTCGAATCCCGCTTTGTGCATGCAGCAACCCATTGGCCAGCGGCAGTCCTTCAAATGGAGCTCAGATCCGCGACGGATTAGTCCTTAACCTGTCGGGTTGGGAGATACTGTGGGAAACTCAAAAAAAAAAACTTAAGGACCAAATTAATGCAACCCGCCAATCTCAAGAACTAAAGTAGGCTTAACTCGTGAAATTGAGCAAAAAACTTTACGACTTGGTAAGTGATAAGTAGGACATTCGATAATGAACTTAATTAAAACACCTTTTTTGTCATACAAACCCACTCACACACACTAACCTAGCTACCACTGCTAAAATTCGAACTTGTGTGGCTTTAGTTTGAGGCAAATACTTTTGCCACTACATCACATACCTCAGCCACAACTTAATTAAAACACCTAAACGCGCCCTTTCGCATTCATCCTTTTCCCCTTGCTAAAACTGTCTCGCCACAACTCGTTTTCTACCTATTTTCCTACTTCCAAACTTTTATAGATGGAAATGGTAGTTGCGTTCGCCTACTTTCGAATGGGCGTGACAAACATCTAGACTTTAGCACTGGCAAGTCCAAATGTAGTAGTATCATCTGTGATGTGTAACACCTAACTATCAAAGTGTCACGCTTCCGGCTGCGTCACTTTGATAGCTCAAGTATTATGATGACTTTTCTAATATTTAATACTAAAATATGAGCTTGTTTAAAACTTAAAACCGCATAACCTTTCCTAAACACTTTTTCGTTGAAAACATAAACATACATGTACATACAAACAGATATAATACCATAAGATATATTTATATACATAATACTAGCTTACAAATATACATATCACAACTTTCTATCCCTCTTACAAACTTAATAAAGATAAAGGTGAGGAAAAATAATAGCTAAGATAATACAACAAGATAACAAATAAACAGAAAAAGGAATGTAACTCTTCTGAAGTTTTGTCGTCCATATCCTGAAAAGGAATAACCTGTAGGGAAGTGAGAACCTCGTCCTCGCTTGTTCTCACTATAGGATTACAGAAATTGCTATAACAAGATACGTAAAATAAAAACTATTCTTAGAGTACAGTGATCATTGCTTGTCTTATGAGTCTTTCCAAAAACCTTGGGTACACATTCGAAATCCAGAAAATTCTTTTTTGAAGACTTGGTAAATTTCTCAAATGATTTAAAACAAAACCTTTTTACTTTCTTGTAAAATCTGGAAGGTTTTTCCTAGACAGTAGGGGTGTGCATGGCCCGGTCCGGTCCGAAGACCCGGCCCGGTCCCGAACAATTTAGGGACTAATTTGGTGTAATTTCACCGGGTCTAGGGCCAGGTAAGGATCTTAAAAATAGACCCGGTCATTATTTCGGGTCAGGTCTGGGTCATAGCTCGGGTCACCCGAAATAGGCCCGGTGGCCCGGTCATCATACACAATTAATATTTTGAGTTATTAGTGATGGATGATGGCTATTCTTATGTGGAATTTAAGTATTGTAAACCTTAATATTTTGTGTTATTACTTGTTATAAGACTATAAGTTAATGTTTTATGTTTAAAATGCATAAGATTTTAGACTAATTAATGCATAATATTGTGTTATTTATATTGATTTAAATATTTGGTGTTATTAGACAATATTAGTATTGATTATGATTATGCTTTAATTTTAGAGAAGAGTTGGTTCTTGTTATATTTTTCTAAGTGAATTTTACGATGTCAAATAATGGTTGGAGTCTTGGAAATTTGGATATTTTCCCATGCTAGCTTATAAGAAGGTATCAAGGTAATGTAATGTTAACGGCTTGGTTTTCACCCGGTATAATCGTGGCCCAAAAGTGTATAGATTTTATCGGGTCTAGGATCGGGTTCGGGTCTAATAAATAGGCCCTGTATATATTTCGGGCCGGGTCTAGGTCACATCAAACCCGATTTCACCCGACCCATGCACACCCCTACTAGACAGTATGAATGACCAACATGTCTCAAACATAGGTTCCACTAAGTCTATGTTGTAAGAGTTTGATTTTTCATACTTTTCTAGACCACAATCATGAAAGCAGTTACCTATGCGGTATAAATGACCATCCCGTTCCAAACATAGGTTCATTAAGTCTATACTGAACCAGTCAGATACTTTATACAAAACTAGAACTCAATATACCAATCACGACCTCAAGCCCATCCAATCCAACACGGCCCCCGGCCCAAACAACTCAATCATCAATCAATTCATCACAAACCAACCAATCAAACACAATCACGGATAATGTAGTTCACACAATCAATAGCAATTACAGCAAATATAGTAGTTAGCAATTAACATAAGTATTCACATAGGCAAACTAATTACAATATGCACACCCAAACAATTTCACATAAATGCAAATGATGAATGTCTGCCCTACTGACTATGATATCACATTGTCGGTTCAACTGCTAACCCGACACATCTCCATGGAGACGTTGCCCTTCGGAATCATGGTGTGGGAACCCCCGAGATATAGTGCTCGAATCACTATCCAGGATTTTGCGCCTGTACGCTCTGATGATCCGAAGGGATGCGAGCGGGATCTATTGCCACCGACCTCACATCTAAGCGCAAGCGGGACGAACCACCGCCCTTACGCCGCTGCTGCTACCTCGACAGGCAGGATCCAACCTCGGCCCTTGCCGGGCGCATAGCGTTTCACAATCTCAATATAAAACAGTAGTTCAATGCTTTTTCAGAAGAATATTTTCAACCCATCAATCAGGCTCAATATCTTACTTCAAAATCATTCTTAGCCCATTTACTTTTAAATAACAACGTATTCAATTCACATCTTGCCAAGAATCACTTTTTAAAACGGAGCCACTTTCCACATCTTTGTAAAACTTCCAAACAATCTCAAAACCATGCCAAATTCAAAATCTCTTTTGAAAGACCCAAAATCATTCATTTCTAAATCAAGATTTGGTCATAAATTCCTCACCAGAGCCTCAAGACTTTAGGGAAGAATAACCTAACTCATTTCCTTAAATTCATTGAAAACCTTTGAAACCTTAATTTCTTGATTTAAAATGAAAAATAATAGGATTTGAACCAAAATCAAGTCATATCCAAATAGTCCGAACCAATTTCAAAACCAACTTACTTAAACCAGAACCAAGTTATTTAAACGGAAAACCAATTTCTGTTTCATTCTTAAATCTGTTTCCAAAAGCTCGGAAACTGTATCAGTTTTACTAAGTCAACGTTTCCTAAAATACTTCAAACTTTTCCTAAAACCTCGTAAAGTGAAATTAGTTAATCCAAATCGAAGTTCTTTTTTAATCCATTAAAACTCCTTCAAATTTGCTTATTTAATCAACTTCCAAAACATAATTATTTTCATTTTTAAATTGACTTTAGAATCTAGTCCCTTTCAAAAATAGTTTACATTTGAAATATAAAGATTTTCTTAATAAAAGAGTCAAACATATTTCATATATCCATAATTCAATTCAAAGCCTAATTCATTCTCTTTTTTAAAAAAATTGTTTTTAATTAAAGTCTCAGATTTTATAGAAATTTTGGCAACATCTCCCCTAAAACTTGGACTTTGCCACCCTTTTCGGGTCCCAACAAAACCAATCATCAACTCTTTCCAACAGGTTCAAGACAAAATCAGTTTCCAATAAACAAAAAATCAACTTTCATATTATCAAAAACCATTTCAAATCAACCAATCCAGAAATCTCCAATTTAACAAAATCATACATTGTTTCAATCAAACCAGCAATCATATTCATCCATTACAACTCAGACAATTCATAAGACTCACATAATCACCAGAAATGTGTTTCGCACATCATATCTATTTATAACAATTTCCAATTTAAATAAATTAGTTTTTATGAAAAGCCCCTACCTCAACTCATCGAAACCATAACCCAAAATGCGTTAACGAAACCTTTTAGCTCAACCCGAAATCAACAGCAATCACAACTCGGTCCCTGATCACTTTCACCTCACTCACAGCAACTTAAAAGCGACATGCAACATACGGAACTCGTACCTACATTACCAAGACCTTAGAGTTTATAACTGATGAGCGGATAATTTATACGCTTTTTGGCATTGTTTTTAGTATGTTTTTAGTATGATCTAGTTAGTTTTTAGTATATTTTTATTAGTTTTTAGTTAAAATTCACTTTTCTGGATTTTACTATGAGTTTGTGTGTTTTTCTGTGATTTCAGGTATTTTCTGGCTGAAATTGAGGGACCTGAGCAAAAATCTGATTCAGAGACTAAAAAGGACTGCAGATGCTGTTGGATTCTGACCTCCTTGCACTCGAAGTGGATTTTCTGGAGCTACAGAAGCCCAATTGGCGCGCTCTCAACGGCGTTGGAAAGTAGACATCCTGGGCTTTCCAGCAATATATGATAGTCCATACTTTGCCCAAGATTTGATGGCCCAAACCGGCGTGGCAATTCGGCCTCAATATTTCCAGCGTTTAACGCTGGAACTGGCATGAAACTTGGAGTTAAACGCCCAAACTGGCATGAAAGCTGGCGTTTAACTCCAGAAAAGGTCTCTACACGAAATTGCTTCATTGCTCAACCCAAGCACACACCAAGTGGGTCCGGAAGTGGATTTTTAAGTCATTTACTCATCTCTGTACACCCTAGGCTACTAGTTTACTATTAATAGGATCATTTGACATTGTATCTGTACCTCATGACACTTTACACGTTTTCTTTGTGTATCTTCCACGGCATGAGTCTCTAAACCCCATGGTTGGGGGTGAGGAGCTCTGCTGTGTCTTGATGGATTAATGCAATTACTACTGTTTCTCATTCAATCATGCTTGCTTCCATTCTAAGATAATACTTGTTCTTAACCCGGATGAATGTGATGATCCGTGACAATCATCATCATTCTCAACTATGAACGCGTGCCTGACAACCACCTCCATTCTACCTTAGATTAAGTAGTTATCTCTTGGATTCTTTAATCGGAATCTTCGTGGTATAAGCTAGAACTGATGGCGGCATTCAAGAGAATCCGGAAGGTCTAAACCTTGTCTGTGGTATTCTGAGTAGGATTCAATGATTGAATGACTGTGACGAGCTTCAAACTCCTGAAGGCGAGGCGTTAGTGACAGACGCAAAAGAATCACTGGATTCTATTCCGGCCTGATCGAGAACCGACAGATGATTAGCCATGCTGTGACAGAGCATAGGAACATTTTCACTGAGAGGATGGGAGGTAGCCATTGACAACGGTGAAACCCTACATACAGCTTGCCATGGAAGGAGCCTTGCGTGTTTGATGAAGAAGGCAGTAGGAAAGCAGAGATTCAGAAGATGGAGCACCTCCAAAACCTCAACCTCTTCTCCATTACTGCAAAACAAGTAATCATTTCATGTTCTTTTACTTTTCACAATCAATCCTGATAATTTCTGATATCCTGACTAAGATTTACAAGATAACCATAGCTTGCTTCAAGCCGACAATCTCCGTGGGATCGACCCTTGCTCACGCAAGGTATTACTTGGACGACCCAGTGCACTTGCTGGTTAGTTGTGCGGAGTTGCAAAAGTGTGATTGCAATTTCGTGCACCAAGTTTTTGGTGCCGTTGCCGGGGATTGTTCGAGTTTGGACAACTGACGGCTTATCTTGTTGCTTAGATTAGGACTATTTTGTTTTGTTGGTTTAGAGTCTTTTAGTTGAGTCTAGTTTTATATTTTAAGTTTGGTGTCAATTGCATGCTTTTGTTTTTCTTCTAATTTTCGAATTTGCATGTTCTTAGTCCCTTTTTGATTCATAAAAATTCTAAGTTTGGTGTCCTCTTTGTGTTTTCCCTTAAAAAAAAAATTTTTCGAAAAAAATAGTGTTTGATTTTCTAAAAATTTTAAGTTTGGTGTCTTTTTGTGTTTTTCTCTTTCCTCTTTTCAAAAATCAAATCTTTTTCATAAAAATTTCTCAATCATATCTTTTTAATTGCTGTTTTCAAAATCTTTTTAATTAACTAATTGATTCAGTTCTCAATTTGCTTTGATCTTATTTTCTTTTTGATTTTCGAATTTTTTTTCTTTTGTTTTATTTTATTTTTTTCGGTTAATTCAAAAAAAATAATAATAATAAAAATAAATATATCTATTTGCAATTCATTATGGATCTAAGTGGAATTGATCAGTCCAAAAGGACTCTGGGGTCATATGCTAACCCCATTACAGCTGCATATGGGAGTAGCATATGTACACCTCCCATCAAAGCAAGCAGCTTTGAGCTAAATCCTCAACTCATTATCATAGTGCAGCAAAATTGCCAGTATTCCAGTCTTCCACAGGAAGAGCCTACTGAGTTTCTGGCACAGTTCTTACAAATTGCTGACACAGTACATGATAAAGAGGTGGATCAGGATGTCTACAGACTATTACTGTTTCCATTTGCTGTAAAAGATCAAGCTAAAAGGTGGTTGAATAACCAACCTACAGCAAGCATAAAGACATGGAAACAGTTATCAGACAAATTCCTGAATCACTTTTACCCTCCAAAGAGGATGACACAGCTAAGGCTGGACATCCAAGGCTTTAAACAAGAGGATAATGATTCCCTTTATAATGCCTGGGAGAGGTATAGAGGTATGCTAAGAAAATGCCCCTCTGAGATGTTTTCAGAGTGGGTACAGTTAGACATCTTCTACTATGGGCTTACAGAAAAAGCTCAGATGTCTTTAGACCACTCAGCTGGTGGATCTATACACATGAGGAAGACAATTGAAGAAGCTCAAGAGCTTATAGACACTGTTGCTAGAAACCAATATTTGTACTCTAGCAATGAGTTCTCTCTAAAAGAAGAAGTCATGGCAGTAGTCACTGACCCTAATCCTCAAGAACAGATAATTGAGCTTAATCAACAATTGCTCCTGATGACAGAATAGTTAGCAGAATTTAAAGAGATGCTCCATGAAACTAAAGTTGCTAACAAGAGCATAGAACTACAGTTGAATCAAGCAAAACAGCAAATATCTAAATAGATAACAGAGGAATGTCAAGCAGTTCAATTGAGGAATGGGAAGACACTGAATAACACTGCTCAAAAGAGCAAAAAGCCAAACAAGGAACAATTGACAGAGGATAACCAACCCACTGTTCAAAATCCCTCGGAGGACAGTAAGAGCCCAGAGAGGAATATTATTGGCGTTCAAACGCCAGAAAGGGAAGGAAAGCTGGCGTTAAACGCCCATTCCTTGCCCAGTTCTGGCGTTCAAACGCCAGAAAAGGGGGAAAAGTTGGCGTTAAACGCCCATTTTCCACCCAATCCTGGCGTTCATACGCCAAGGGAAGATCAGACACCTGAGAGTGCTGACAGTAATCCCTCTAACAAGGCTTCTTCAACCACTTCTGTAAGGAATAAACCTGCAGCATCTAAGGTTGAAGAATATAAAGCCAAGATGCCTTATCCTCAGAAACTCTGCCAAGCGGAGCAAGATAAGCAATTTGCCCGCTTTGTAGACTATCTAAGGACGCTTGAAATAAAGATTCTGTTTGCAGAGGCACTTGAGCAAATACCTTCTTATGCTAAATTCATGAAAGAAATCTTAAGTCATAAGAAGGATTGGAGAGAAACTGAAAAAGTGCTTCTCACTGAAGAATGCAGTGCAGTCATATTAAAGAGCTTACCAGAAAAGCTTCAAGATCCAGGAAGCTTTATGATACCATGCACATTAGAGGGTGCTTGCACCAAGACAGCCCTATGTGATCTTAGAGCAAGCATCAATCTAATACCTGCATCCACTATCAGAAAGCTTGGGTTGACCGGAGAAGTCAAACCAACCCGGATATGCCTCCAACTTGCTGATGGCTCCATTAAATATCCATCAGGCATAATAGAGGATATGATTGTCAAGGTTGGGCCATTCGCCTTTCCAACTGACTTTGTGGTGCTGGAAATGGAGGAGCACAAGAGTGCAACTCTCATTCTAGGAAGACCTTTCCTAGCAACTGGACGAACTCTCATTGATGTACAAAAAGGGGAAGTAACCTTGAGAGTCAATGAGGATGAGTTCAAGTTAAATGCTGTAAAAGCCATGCAGCATCCAGACACACCAAATGACTGCATGGGCGCTGACATTATTGACTCTCTGGTAGAAGAAATCAATATGGCTGAAAGCCTAGAATCAGAGCTTGAAGACATCTTCAAGGATGCTCAGCCTGATCAAGAAGAACTAGAGGAAGCAAAGGAATTTTCGAAAATTCCTCAGGAGGAGGATAAGCCTCCCAAACCTGAACTCAAACCACTACCACCATCCCTAAAATATGCATTTCTGAGAGGGGGTGAAACTTTTCCAGTGATTATAAGCTCTGCCTTAAATTCACAGGAAGAGGAAGCACTGATTCAAGTGCTAAGGACACACAAAACAGCTCTTGGGTGGTCCATAAGTGATCTTAAGGGTATTAGCCCAGCTAGATGCATGCACAAGATCCTATTGGAGGATAATGCCAAACCAGTGGTCCAACCACAGAGGAGGCTAAATCCAGCCATTAAGGAGGTGGTGCAGAAAGAGGTCACTAAATTACTAGAGGCTGGGATTATTTATCCTATTTCTGATAGCCCCTGGGTGAGCCCTGTCCAAGTTGTCCCCAAAAAGGGAGGCATGACAGTGGTTCATAATGAAAAAAATGAACTGGTTCCTACAAGAACAGTCACAGGGTGGCGTATGTGTATTGACTACAGAAGGCTCAATACAGCCACCAGAAAGGATCATTTTCCTTTACCATTCATAGACCAAATGCTAGAAGATTAGCTGGTCATGACTATTACTGCTTTTTGGATGGCTATTCAGGCTACAACCAAATTGCAGTAGATCCTCAGGACCAAGAGAAAACAGCATTCACTTGCCCTTCTGGCGTGTTTGCCTACAGGAGGATGCCTTTTGGTCTGTGCAATGCACCTGCAACCTTTCAAAGGTGCATGCTCTCTATCTTCTCAGATATGGTAGAGAAATTTCTGGAAGTCTTCATGGATGACTTTTCAGTATATGGAGACTCATTCAGCTCCTGTCTTAATCACCTAGCACTTGTCCTGAAAAGGTGCCAAGAGACTAACCTGGTTTTAAACTGGGAGAAATGTCATTTTATGGTGACTGAAGGAATTGTCCTTGGGCACAAAATTTCAAGCAGGGGAATAGAGGTGGATAAGGCAAAGGTAGAGGTGATTGAAAAATTACCACCACCTGCCAATGTTAAGGCAATCAGAAGCTTTCTGGGGCATGCAGGATTCTACAGAAGGTTCATAAAGGATTTTTCAAAAATTGCAAAACCTTTGAGTAACCTGCTAGCTGCTGACACACCATTTGTGTTTGACACACAGTGTCTGCAGGCATTTGAGACCTTGAAAGCTAAGCTGGTCACAGCAGCAGTCATCTCTGCACCAGATTGGACATTGCCATTTGAACTAATGTGTGATGCCAGTGACCATGCCATTGGTGCAGTGTTGGGACAGAGGCATAACAAGCTTCTGCACGTCATTTATTATGCCATCCGTGTTCTAAATGACGCACAAAAAAATTACACAACCACAGAAAAAGAGTTACTTGCAGTGGTATATGCCATTGAAAAGTTTAGATCTTATCTAGTGGGATCCAAGGTGGTTGTATACACTGACCATGCTGCTCTTAAATACTTACTCACAAAGCAGGATTCAAAACTCAGGCTTATCAGATGGGTGTTGCTTCTGCAAGAGTTTGATATAGAAATAAGAGACAGAAAAGGGACAGAGAACCAAGTAGCTGATCATCTGTCCCGGATAGAACCAGTAGCTGGGGCGTCCCTCCCTTCTACTGAGATCTCTGAGACTTTCCCAGATGAGCAACTCTTTGCCATTCAGGAAGCTCCATGGTTTGCAGATATTGCAAATTATAAAGCTGTGAGGTTCATACCCAAAGAGTACAGCAGCGTGCAACGAAAGAAATTAATTTCAGATGCCAAGTACTACCTCTGGGATGAACCATATCTCTTTAAGAGATGTGCTGACGGAGTGATCCGCAGATGTGTACCCAGAGAAGAAGCACAAAGGATCCTATGGCATTGCCATGGATCACAATATGGAGGACATTTTGGAAGTGAGTGAACAGCCACTAAAGTCCTCCAATGTGGCTTCTACTGGCCTACTCTCTATAAAGATTCCCGAGAGTTTGTGCGTAACTGTGACAGTTGCCAAAGAGCTGGTAACTTGCCTCACGGATATGCCATGCCTCAACAAGGGATATTAGAGATAGAGTTGTTTGATGTATGGGGCATTGACTTCATGGGGCCATTGCCACCATCATACTCAAACACTTATATTCTGGTGGCAGTGGACTATGTATCTAAGTGGGTAGAAGCAATTGCTACACCCACTAATGATACCAAGACCGTGCTAAAATTCCTCCAGAAACACATCTTCAGTAGGTTTGGTGTGCCCAGAGTACTAATCAGTGACGGGGGCACCCATTTCTGCAATAGACAGCTATACTCTGCTATGGTTAGATATGGAATTAGCCACAAAGTGGCAACTCCGTATCATCCACAGACAAATGGGCAGGCTGAGGTCTCTAACAGAGAGCTAAAAAGAATCCTGGAACGGACTGTGATAGCCCGAAGAAAGGATTGGGCAAAGAGCTTGGATGATGCTCTGTGGGCATACAGAACAGCATTCAAGACTCCTATAGGAACCTCTCCATACCAACTGGTGTATGGGAAGGCATGTCATCTGCCCGTGGAACTGGAACATAAAGCCTACTGGGCAACCAGATTCCTAAACATGGATGCTCAGTTAGCTGGTGAAAAAAGATTGCTCCAGCTAAATGAGCTAGAGGAGTTCAGACTCAATGCCTTTGAAAAATGCAAAAATTTATAAGGAAAAGGCAAAGAAATGGCATGACAAGAAATTGTCAACCAGAGTCTTTGAGCCAGGACAAAAAGTTCTGCTCTTCAACTCTAGGCTCAGACTGTTTCCAGGAAAACTCAAATCCCGGTGGAGGGGTCCGTATGTGATTACAGGAGTGTCACCATATGGATATGTTGAGCTTCAGGATATTGATTCTGACAAAAAGTTCATTGTTAATGGACAGAGAATCAAGCATTATCTTGAAGGCAATCTTGAGCAGGAATGCTCAAAACTGAGACTTGAGTGATTCTCAGTAAAAGTCCAGCTAAAGACAGTAAAGAAGCGCTTGCTGGGAGGCAACCCAGTCATTAGGAGGTTATATGTTTTGTTTTTATAAAGGCAAGTATCAAAAATGAAGGAATTCACAGAGTTACAGAAAGATTCAGCTCAAAAAGCAGAGAAAAAGAGCTTACTGGCGAAAAAACGCTAGTAAGGGGCATTTTGGGCGTTAAACACCAGAATGGGTATCATTCTGGGCGTTTAACGCCAGGAATGGTGCCATTTTGGGCGTTAAACGCCAGAATGGGCACCATTCTGGGCGTTTAACGCTAGGTGTGCAGCATCCTGGGCGTTCAGAAAAACGCCCAGTGATAAAGGAATTCTGGCGTTTAACGCCAGCCAGGGCACCTGGCTGGGCGTTAAACGCCCAAAAGGGGCATCAAATGGGCGTTAAACGCCAGAAAGGTGGGGGACCACAATTTTGTTTTCAAATCAAATTTTTTCAAACTTTCCTTTTCTTACCCATATTTTTCTACAAAAATACATTTCAATCTCTCATCATTCACTTTCAAATTTTCAAAAATCTAAAATCACTCTTCAAATCTCTCAATTCATTCCCAAATTTTGTTCAAAAAATTCACCTTTTTTTCAATTTCTTTCCATATCTTCTCAAATCTCCTTTCAAATTTCTCTTTTTTTCCGAAATCTCCCCTCCCAACCTTATAAATACACGTTTGGCTCCCTCTTTCCACCACACCATTCGAATTTCCTCTTCCTCTCTCTCTCTTCTTTCCTTTCTTTTGCTTGAGGACAAGCAAACCTCTAAGTTTGGTGTGCTTTTCCGTGATCACTAAGCCAAGATTCATCAAGATCATGGCTCCTAAGGGAAAACAAACCAATTTAAGAGGAAAGAAAGAGAATAATCCAAAGAATCTTTGGAATCAAGAGATGTTCTTAACCAAAGAACATGAAGACCATTATCACAAAATAATGGGTCTTCAGTGATCCCGGAGGTTAAATTTGATCTGAAAGAAGATGAATATCCGGGGATCCAAGAGCAAATTCGAAACAGAGGATGGGAAGTTCTAACCAATTCTGAAATAAAGGTTGGAAGGAACATGGTTCAGGAATTCTACTCAAATCTGTGGCTAACAGATAAGCAGAGAATGACTGGAACTGCTTACCATACCTACAGAACCATGGTCAGAGGGAAAGTTATGTACTTCCATCTGGACAAAATAAGAGAAATCTTCAAACTACCTCAACTGCAAGATGATCCTGAATCCTTTAATAGGAGGATGGTGAGAGCAGATAAAGGGTTGGATCAAGTTCTAGAGGACATATGCCTCCCTGGAACTAAGTGGATAACCAATTCAAAGGGTGTCCCAAACCAACTCAGGAGGGGAGACCTCAAACCAATTGCAAGAGGTTGGCTAGACTTTATTGGGCGTTCCATATTGCCCACTAGCAACCGTTCTGAGGTCACCATCAAGAGAGCAGTGATGATTCATTGCATTATGCTTGGAAAAGAAGTGGAGGTTCATCATGTGATTGCTTGTGAGATCTACACAATTGCAAATAAGAATTCCACTGAAGCCAAATTGGCTTACCCAAACTTGATTTCCTTGCTCTGTAAAGAGGCTGGGGTGAAGATGGGAGTAGATGAGTTCATACCCATTGAACACCCAATCACCAAGAAGTCAATGGAAGGACAAATGCAAGACAACTCTATCAAGAGGAGGGCGCAGGAATTCCTCCCTGAATTCCCAAGAATTGACTACTGGACCAGCCTAGAAGCATCTATCACCAAGTTGCAAGAGACTATGGAGCAACTGAAGGAAGAACAGCAGAATCAGAACTGCATGCTCTGCAAATTGCTGAAGGAACAAGAGAAGCAGGGGCGTGAGCTCCAAGAGTTGAAACGCCAAAAGCTCTCCTCTCAAGTTGAGGGAGCATCCACTTCTCAAAATCAAGGTTGTTGAGTCCTAACTCTGTGAAAACCCCTATCATTAGGAGCCTATACTTTTGCGTTTTTTTCTTTTGTTTTGTTTTCTTTTTTTTTTTTAGTCTCATCTTATATCTATTTTTGAGTCTTGCTTTTAATTCATAGTTAATAAAATTTAAAATTCATGCCTTAAAGCTATGAATGTCCTATGAATCCATCACCTCTCTTAAATGAAAAATGCTTTAATCACAAAAGAACAAGAAGTACAGGATTTCGAAATTTATCCTTGAAACTAGTTGAATTAGTTTGATGTGGTGACAATAATTTTTGTTTTCTGAATGAATGCTTGAACAGTGCATATGTCTCTTGAATTTGTTGTTTTGAGAATGTTAGAAATTGTTGGCTCTTGAAAGAATGAGGAAAAAGAGAACTGTTATTGAGGATCTGAAAAATCATCTAATTGATTCTTGAAGCAAGAAAAAGCAGTGGATACAAAAAAAATTCGAAAAAAAAAGAAGAGAAAGAGAAAGAAGGAAATAAAGTTGTGATCCAAGGCAAAAAGAGTGTGCTTAAGAACCCTGGACACCTCTAATTGGGGACTCTAGCAAAGCTGAGTCACAATCTAAAAAGGTTCACCCAATTATGTGTCTGTGGCATGTATGTATCCGGTGGTAATACTGGAAAACAGAGTGCTTTGGGCCACAGCCAAGACTCATACATTAGCTATGTTCAAGAATCATTATACTTAACTAGGAGAATCAATAACACTATCTGAGTTCTGAGTTCCTATAGATGCTAATCATTCTGAACTTCAAAGGATAGAGTGAGATGCCAAAACTGTTCGGAGGCAAAAAGCTACTAGTCCCGCTCATCTAATTGGAGCTAAGTTTCCTTGATATTTTGGAGTCTATAGTACATTCTCTTCTTTTTATCCTATTTTGATTTTCAGTTTCTTGGGGACAAGCAACAATTTAAGTTTGGTGTTGTGATGAGCGGATAATTTATACGCTTTTTGGCATTGTTTTTAGTATGTTTTTAGTATGATCTAGTTAGTTTTTAGTATATTTTTATTAGTTTTTAGTTAAAATTCACTTTTCTGGACTTTACTATGAGTTTGTGTGTTTTTCTATGATTTCAGGTATTTTCTGGCTGAAATTGAGGGTTCTGAGCAAAAATCTGATTCTGAGACTGAAAAGGACTGCAGATGCTGTTGGATTCTGACCTTCCTGCACTCGAAGTGGATTTTCTGGAGTTACAGAAGCCCAATTGGCGCGCTCTCAACGGCGTTGGAAAGTAGACATCCTGGGCTTTCCAGCAATATATGATAGTTCATACTTTGCCCAAGATTTGATGGCCCAAACCGGCGTGGCAATTCGGCCTCAATATTTCCAGCGTTTAACGCTGGAACTGGCATGAAACTTGGAGTTAAACGCCCAAACTGGCATGAAAGCTGGCGTTTAACTCCAGAAAAGGTCTCTACACGAAATTGCTTCATTGCTCAACCCAAGCACACACCAAGTGGGTCCGGAAGTGGATTTTTAAGTCATTTACTCATCTCTGTACACCCTAGGCTACTAGTTTACTATTAATAGGATCATTTGACATTGTATCTGTACCTCATGACACTTTACACGTTTTCTTTGTGTATCTTCCACGGCATGAGTCTCTAAACCCCATGGTTGGGGGTGAGGAGCTCTGCTGTGTCTTGATGGATTAATGCAATTACTACTGTTTCTCATTCAATCATGCTTGCTTCCATTCTAAGATAATACTTGTTCTTAACCCGGATGAATGTGATGATCCGTGACAATCATCATCATTCTCAACTATGAACGCGTGCCTGACAACCACCTCCGTTCTACCTTAGATTAAGTAGTTATCTCTTGGATTCTTTAATCGGAATCTTCGTGGTATAAGCTAGAACTGATGGCGGCATTCAAGAGAATCCGGACCTTGTCTGTGGTATTCTGAGTAGGATTCAATGATTGAATGACTGTGACGAGCTTCAAACTCCTGAAGGCGGAGTGTTAGTGACAGACGCAAAAGAATCACTGGATTCTATTCCGGCCTGATCGAGAACCGACAGATGATTAGCCATGCTGTGACAGAGCATAGGAACATTTTCACTGAGAGGATGGGAGGTAGCCATTGACAACGGTGAAACCCTACATACAGCTTGCCATGGAAGGAGCCTTGCGTGTTTGATGAAGAAGGCAGTAGGAAAGCAGAGATTCAGAAGATGGAGCACCTCCAAAACCTCAACCTCTTCTCCATTACTGCAAAACAAGTAATCATTTCATGTTCTTTTACTTTTCACAATCAATCCTGATAATTTCTGATATCCTGACTAAGATTTACAAGATAACCATAGCTTGCTTCAAGCCGACAATCTCCGTGGGATCGACCCTTGCTCACGCAAGGTATTACTTGGACGACCCAGTGCACTTGCTGGTTAGTTGTGCGGAGTTGCAAAAGTGTGATTGCAATTTCGTGCACCAATAACCAAACATAACAAGATACTAATGCAGGTTTTCTAAAACACAACTACTTACCGAACTAAGAAAACGAAACAGCAGCGTTCATTGAACCGGCTTAGCGGCAGCCCCGGTAACCACCTTGAATGGCGACGGCGACCAGATCTCTAGAGACAATAGCTGAAACTAACATACAACGACAATGAAGTTTTTGGAAACCCAAAGGAAACGAAGACCAACTTAAACCCTTATCGGTAGGATTTTTCGGCGACGACTGTGAGGTTTTTCGGCGGCCAGAACTCTGGTGGCGCAGCTCAACATAGAATTAGACAGAGCGGTGGCAGCCCCCAGCAACTCCGGTGAGCTCCCTCATCGACGATGATGGCCAGAACCTCGGCGGCGCAATTGGTTTCTCCTCCGGCAGCGGCCTCTTCCCAGGTTCTCTATCTCTCTTCGCGGATCTGCTCAATAGTGACAGACCCAGAGGTGGCGGCGGTGGCACACACAGCATCGATGACACACGGCGGTGACTGGCGCAACGGCGACGGTTGAAGGCAGCTCCTCCAGCTCGCGTCTCCAGCAGCAACACTCCCCCTCCTTGCACGTTCCTCTCCCTCGGCTTTGATCTCTGCGATTCGCGGCGGCGACAGGGGCAAGGATTGATGGCAACAATTCCAGGGGAGCAACGAGCGTGGATAGCAGCTCCTCATGGTGGTTACTCTCCTCTGCTCAATGACGTCAGCGGCGAGACGGCGAAGCTGACCGCAGTAAGGCACGACGGCGACTGCGACGGCAGGCGCGGCGCTCTTCTCCCTCTCGGTGCTGTTGCTCTCTCACTCTCCTCGGTTCCAACCTCCTGGTGGCGTCACGACGGCGGCGATGGTGGGAGTGACGCCCACCGGCGCCACCTCCCTTCTTGCCTCCTCTCTTTCCCTTCAGCAGCGACGACACACGGCGGTGACTGGCGCAACGGCGATGGCTGAAGGTAGCTCCTCCAGCTCGCATCTCCAGCAGCAACACTCCCCCTCCTTGCACAGTCTTCTCCCTCGGCTTCGATCTCTGCGATTCGCGGCGGCGACAGGGGCAAGGATCGACGACGACGACTCCAGGGGAGCAACGAGCGAGGACGGCGGCTCCTCATAGTGGTCACTCTCCTCTGCTAAACGACGTCAGCGGCGAGACGACGAAGCTGACCACAGCAAAGCACGACGGTGACTGCGACGGCGGGCGCAGCGCTCTTCTCCCTCTCGGCGCTGCTGCTCTCTCACTCTCCTCGGTTCCGACCTCCTGGTGGCGTCACGACGGCGGTGACGGTGGCAGTGACGCCCACCGGTGCCACCTCCCTTCTTGCCTCCGCTCTTTCCCTTCTAGTCCTCCCCTTCTTCTCTATTTCCTTTTCTATTTCTTTCATTCTTCATTTTCATTTGCAGCTGCTGCTATTGAGTTAGGGGAAGAGAAACTATCGGCGGCTAAGGGTGTAGGGGAAAAAGGGAACCGGGTTGGATAGCGGGTCGCTGGATTAAGGTTTCATTATTTTGAAAATTAGGGTTAGGGGTAGTTTGGTGATTTCACATAAAATTAGAAATGATATAATAATTGAAACCCAAGTTAAATCCAACACTATTTACATATAAAAGATACTATTTGTTTATAATTTTTACAAATTATTTTTGATAAAATGTCCAAATCAAATAATTAGAAATAATATAATTAAATCTTTTATTTTCCAAAACAGCAGTATTAATATATAAAAGTATTACTTATTTACTCCAAATCATATAAAATTATTATTATTTCATAACTACCAACTTTATAATTTAAATATAGAAAATAATTCAATAATTATAAAATTAAATGAAATTCTGATTTAAATAGCCAAACCTCATTATTTTTTAATATTTAAAACTTTAAATTACAAATAGAAAAATAATCCAAGAGTATAGAGTTTGGATAAAAACCTTAATTTATTTCAAATCCAATAAATCAAAATTACCTTAAATTATTCTTAATAAAATGATTTCCCGAAAATAAAACTGTGAATAAATATATGATTTGAGATTAGTTTAAAGTAGGACTTTTCAAAAGTCTTGGGTCTTACATGATGCATGGTTCCATTTTCCCAAACAGACACTGGACGAAGATCGTTAGGACTATCCCTGTTGGATCTAGTAATTAGAGCGATTCTCCCAGCACATGACTATTGGGCTGCATTTTCATTCGGTGATTCAATAGAGAGGAATTAGGGTTTGTATCTGTTTGTCTTTTGTTAGAATCGATCCGATTAGGAGTCCCTTCTAAGGGTAGGATTGGTGGTGTCAATTTAAAGGAATGTGTAAGTAATATATATGTATATGTTTTGTCTAATGCAGCTAAGTGCTAACTCTTGCACGTCTCTCTCTCTCCTCTTTCTCTGGTTCTCACAATTAAATATAGAAGGAGCAAAGATTCTTTAAACTTTCTAAAAAAGTATAAACGAAGAGTTTTACAAATCGAGTCGTCTCTAAAGTAAGGAGCATAGATTGATTATGAAAATTAAGAGTTTTTGAAAGTGAATGCACAAATTAAGAGTAAATAACAAAGTAAAATGATCTGGCGAGTTGATTGGCTCATGCTAATGTAGTTCACTCAATCTAGTCAAACATATATATAATTATAGTCAAGATGTCCTAGTAGGTTAACCTACATTGACAATGAAAGTTTACTAAAATTTCTTGACTAAGTCTTAACCAATTAACTATAATAAAATAGAAAGTATGTTATGTTGGAAGTTTATTGTAATTTAAACTTCTATTGTGGCCTAATTGTAATTATTCATAAATTATTAATGATTTAATCTCATCCGTTAATTCTAATGTTTGATGGACGCATTAAATTTAAAGACATAAAAGGTGGTCCTCTCTCTGCCTCTATACATGATGTCTTTATAATTTTCACTCACTGAAAATACTGAAAAACTGCCATCCTAATGAACATCTGCAAGAAAGGAAAGGGAGAGAAACCAGTCTTAAATTTCAATTCTATCGTAACTAAAACTTACTATGACAACCAATCCAGGTATGAAAATCACAACTTTTAAGATTCTAGTTAATGCTTCCGCTAAAGTAAATTTACATGATATAAGTTTACAGGTTAAGGTTATGTCATTTTTTCAACTACTTTAATTGCAAATAATTAAGTTTAAATATGTAGCTCAAGACTAGCCTATGTCATATTCTTAAGCTAAGCAATTTACTTCAATTCTAAACTAGACATTTCATCAAATATGTAGAAGACATCACTAAACATAAACTTGTAATTAAAAATATAAAGCTAAGATAACCAAATTCGCAACTAACGTAAAATCAACATCAAGAAACTTAAATTCAAAATATCCCAAAGACAACATTGTTAAACTCAAATCAAAGATTTAACATAAATTCATAACATGAAAAAGGGAAGAACTTTGGAAACCAAATGCAAATCAAAAGTAAATTGGAGAAAATGACAATTTAGAGCTTAATTCTTGAAGCTCAACTAAAGAAATTGAAGTAAAATCAAATTAATCTTGGATAAAATTCTAAATCTAATCATAATTCTAGAGAGAGGAGATAATTTAATTTCTCTTTTTAAAAAACTAACTTAAAACATAAACTAAAATAAACATAAGTTTTCTCTAATTTGCTCCCTTGAATTCTCCTCTTTTTATCTGAACTAGTCCTGCACATGCAACTCAAATAAATAATATAAGCAATTATTAAATAGGGTAAAGTACGATTTTACTCTTTAATGTTAATATCAAATTTTAATTTAGTCTCTAATATTTTAAACGTTTTATTTCAGTCTCAAAATATTTTAAACGAATTTAATGTTATTCTATTACTAAATTTGACTCAAATAATTAATAAAAAATTGTTTTATTACTGATAATTGATGAGTTGATTTTATTTTCATATTCAAGTCAAATATTATATTAGTTTTTAAATATATTAATCGTTTGTATCAAATTTAACTGTGAGACAACATTGAACATGTTTAAAATTTTTTAAAACTGAAATAGAGTATGAAAAAGACAGATAGGTCCCTGATTTTTCAAACTTTTGACAAATACATCCATGACAAAATTTAAATACAAAAAAGTCCCTGACTTTAACAAACGGAGGACAATTTAGTCCTTCCTTCTATTTGCCTCTCATACACCTAACGGAACTGGCTGACGTGGCTGAAACGGTGTACAGATGTCCGTTACGGTGCCACGTTGGAAGGGGAAAAAAGTTCGAAGGACAAATAAGTCCTTGACGCCATTTTACAAATAAAGTTCGAAGGACAAATAGGTCCTTGAAATTTTTTTTTTCATTATACTTCTATTATGCTTCTATTATGAGAATTTAGTTTATAAAATTAGGCTAATTTTTTTTTGTATGGAAAAAATATTGGTGTTTTTGTTGAAAATGGGAGAATGTGGTGTAATTATAGATGGGTGGATTTCTTTTGTGGAAAGTCAACACGTGAAGGGCGTGGTGAACACGCGTGGCATCATTCTGGCCAACACGTGGGGGGCGTGTTGAACACGTGGCAGCATCTTAGCCAACACGTGGGGGCGTGTTGAATAATTTTCACAATACTATAATACATTTCAAATGTCAATATTCAACAAAAATACCAATTTTCTTTCCATATTAAAAATAATTTATGATAAAATTATGCTTATATTTTGAAATCTAGTTAACTTGTTTTATTCTACAATTTAAATTATTTGTATTAAAATTGTAGAAATTGGGCTTGTTATGTTTCTACTCTTTTTCTTAAATTGCATTAGTTTAGTTTTAGTACATTTGTGTATTATATTAGAATTTGTTAAATTGCATTAGTTCAGTTTTCATCATACCAGTGGCATTAGTTAGTATCAGTTCATTTATGCATCAAGTTAGCATTAGTTCATTTGTGCATCATTCATGTATTAAGTTAGCATTAGTGCATTTGTGTATTATATTAGAACTAGTATTTTTATGCATAATAACATTACGAGAATATTTTTTTTAAATTATAGTTCACTTTGTTCTAACAGTATAGATTATGCATGACACAAAAGATTTATAAAATAAAACTACTTTTACAAAAAAGTCGTAAGTTGACAAAAGTTTCTGACTAAGAAGACCAAGATATCTGCAGATAAAAAATTAAATAATAAGATTTTTAGTTATTATTTTTATATGAAAAAGTCTAATTTTTTATTAGTAATTAATTTTAACATTCGTTATCTAAAATTTAAAATAATTTAATGTGTATAATTTTACATTTAAAATATTTTAATTGTAAAAAAATATCGAATGACATATTTTGATTTGTCAAATTACTAATATAAAATATAATTATATATAGAGTAAAAATAGTAGAGAGAAATATAAAAATGGAGAGAGGTAGATGAGAGAATTTAGGAAATGAGTTTATTAATTTTGAAAAAAAAAATTCTCAAGGACCTATTTATCCTTCGAACTTTATTTGTAAAATGACGTCAAGGACTTATTTGTCCTTCGAACTTTTTTCCCCTTCCAACGTGGCACCGTAACGGACACCTGGACACCGTTTCAGCCACGTCAGCCAGTTCCGTTAGGTGTATGAGAGGCAAATAGACGGAAGGACTAAATTGTCCTCCGTTTGTTAAAGTCAGGGACTTTTTTGTATTTAAATTTTGTCAGGGTTGTATTTGTCAAAAGTTTGAAAAGTCAGGGACCTATTTGTCTTTTTCCCTTTGAAATATTAGATACTAAATTAGGATTTAGCTCAAATATTGAGAATAAAAATAGTACTTTATTCTAATAAATTTTATAAAAATAATGTTAAATATGTAATTATAAATATGAATAAAAAAAATTAATAAAAAATAGTTTTTAAAAATCATGAAAAGTTTAATTAAATTTATAACATATTATAAATCTACAATATTGCAAGACTCTATGTCAAATAGTTATTTGTATAATATCTAACGTTATGTTTACTAAGTTTTATTTCAAAAATTACAGCTTCATCTATTTATATTATCAACTATTTTGATAGATGCAAATATATTGCATTTTTTATTAAACAAAATTAAAATATAAATATTAAAATAAAATAACATTGAATGTACTTGAATCAATTCAAAAGTTGGATTTTTAACCTAGCGATTACTACTTTTAATGATCTTATAAATATGAATTAATTTTTTAAGTATTTTTTTACAGTAATTTTATATGGCATTTTTTTATTCCCTTATTTTGATTAGGGGTGGTAAGCGGGAAAGTTCGCTCCGTCCCGCCAGAAGCCCGTCCTGCCCCGCTTAGTGAGGCGGTTCTAAAATCTCACTCCGCCCTGTCTAACTGCGGGTTGGCGGGTTAAGCCCGCCAAAACTCCTCTTTTTTTTTTTTACTATTAACAACTAAATAATATATATAATTTCATAATTATATTAATAAATTTATAATTTCTAAAGGCATAAAAAATTATATTTTTTATATTCATAAACATTAAAGTTTTTATAATTATAAATATCTAATAAACATAATTATAAACCAAGTTTTCATCCAAAACATAAGTATAAATATTCTCTCCAAAGCAAAATAAATAGAATTTAAAACATAATTATAAATATTGTTTCCAAAGTAACATAAACATAATCCAAACTACTCAATTTTTATCTTCATACTCTTGTAAGTTAGGTTGGTGGAAGTTAGATTTTGACCAAAAAATTGTAAAAATACCCCCTCACTAAAAAAATACTAAACTCGACGGAGAAGCCCGCCCTGCCCCGCCAAAGTCCGTGGTTCAAGCGCTGCGGGTTAAGCGTACTTTTGCTATTTGGCGGTCTCTCTTTTCTATCCCGACCCGCCTTTTTTTGGCGGGTTACGTAATCCGGCCCAACGAATTTAGGCTCGTTTACTACCCTAAATTTTGACTATCATTTATCATAAAGACTGAATAAAAATTATAATCCAATATTACTATAGTTATTTTGTGTGTTGTAAAATTATTTAAGTGAATGCCAAAAAAAATATTGAGTTATTACGCATAAAATTGGTTGAGAGTCTAAAGTTAGGAGTTGTCAATAGTATATTTTTTCTTTTTTTTTTTTATTTACAAAACAAACTATATAAATAGTAACTCGATGTTTGTCAACTATAGCACACCCATTCCCATAAATTATTTTTTTTAAAATATAATTTTAAAAATAAATGAACAACTAACTTACTTCATGTGTCTTTTAGAAAATTTGAAAATGTTTTAAGTTACAATTTAAGATTCAGCACTGCAGCACATACAATATTTTATATTATTGATCTCATAACTCATCTCCTTTACCATCATTCTATTAAGAGATACCAATATTTTTTGATATTTATCATCATTAATATTTTAGACCCCAAAGATTGTTTCTAATGTATATATTCATGTAAATTGTGATTTATAAAATATGAATTGAATAATTAAGAAGACCTTTAACATTATTAAGAGGAGAATTTTAGTTGCATAAATACCTTATTAATTAGTGTGAGAATTGTTACAAAATAAGAATTGAATAATTAAGAGGACATTTGACAGTATTAAAATGATATTTTTGTTGTATGGGCCACCTTGTTAATTGTGGTGGAACCATTACAAAAATTAACATTCGAGTTGAAAGACGAGATATATTTAATTTTCTCAAAGAATGACATCTACAATAATATGCTTACATGACAAAAATTAGATTCTATCTATCTGTCATTATTTGAATATAGAATAATCTTGATATCAACTTTTATATGATATAAATAGATTTCTGATGCAATAAAAATATTTTAGACCCAAAACACAAGTAACTGATCACTTAAATAAGACACTTGATGACAATGCAGTGTACGCAAGCATCCACGTCCACAACATTATGCTACATAAGCGAGCATCTACGTGCACAATCCTGCTGACGCCTGCCTCTTTTATTTTGTGATCACTTTTGCTTCTAGGCCGTGCTCCTTGTCTTCACTCATCCCCATTTCATCTTAAAACACTAACATACACATCAAGATACTAAGTAATGATTAAATATTCAAAAGCCTTCAAATTATGGGCAAGAAACATGCAATTTGTCACTAATTGTAACTAGAAACAAGAACCATAAAAGTAGTTAATTAGACACACAAAGCATAACGAAATTAAATAAAATTTTGGATTTTTTATTTAAATAAAATATGCGGCTTCCTATATTATCTGATTCCCCTAAATGGTTTTCGTAAACGTGAATACCCTAAACTATATAACATATAAATCGTCCTAGACTCGTATGTTTTAATCAATATATAAATCATTGTACCCTGGGACGATTTATATATGCATGAATTGCATATCCGAAGAAGGCATAAATCGTTCCAACCCACTGTATATTAAAACTAACACGTAAATCGTCCTATGCTAAAATGGTTAATGCATTTTAACCTAAAACACTCTACCCTGGCACGATTTACGTGCTGCTTCCTAACCCTTAACCCCCTAGCACGATTTACGTGCAAATCCAAGCCTCACAATACCCTAGCACGATTTACGTGCAACCCTAACCCCTACCAACCCAGCACGATTTACGTGCATATATACACCCCTCAACAGCCTAGGACGATTCATGCATTAGCCCTAACCCTACTTACCTTCTCATGAGTAATGTCTCTTTTGTAAGACTCCATTAGCGGCGAGGAGTTTAGTGGAAGGGAGGAGAACCATGGCCGGAAGTTGAAGGAAGGGTTTAGTGGTGGAAAGTCGGTGGCGGTGGAGGGCTGGTTAGGTGGCGGAAGGGTTGTCCTCTGGTGCATAGCGTTGAAGGTGGCCCACGGCGGAGGATTGAGGTGATAATCGCGGCGGTGGAAAGTTAGGTTAGCGGCGGTTGAAGGCTGGTTTGGTGGCGTTGAGGGGCGGTGCAAGATGGTGAGGAACGAAGGTGACATATATCGACTGAACGGCATCGCGCATGTGGCAAGTTTTTATCGACGAAGAGGTTAGTGATTAATTTGTTTTACAGCTCATATAGTCAATGACGTTGATGTGTTTAGTTATAATAATGTGATTATTTTGAAAAAAAAAAGCTTGTTGTGTTAGAAATTTGTAAAACCTTAAGCTTAACATGCTTAGGATTGGTATGGTTCTTGTTCAGTTTAGGGATGAGATTGATTTCTGATGCATGTCTTTGGTTGTTGTGCGATGTTGAGTTGTGACTGTTGTTATTCTGTTATCAGCCAACCCGGTGTGTACGGACCATCCGTAGGCAACAAAAGATGATATTGCATGAGCATATTATGCCTTACCTAGATAGCATCGGATTGCTGCATGTTGCTAGGCTGAATACTTATTGGTTTGAGCTGGATGAGCCATTGATTAGCGCCTTTGCTGAGTGTTGGCATCCAGAGACTCACACTTTCTACATGCCATTTGGGGAGTGCACTGTTATTTTACATGATGTGGCATATCAGTTCGGCCTCCTTGTTGATGGATTTCCAGTTAGTGGTTGTCTCAGTTACTTTGAGTAGTTGATGGAGGGTGGAAAGCCTGCGTGGCAGTGGTTTGAATAGTTGTTCGGTGAACTTCCTCCTGAGGACTGTATCGATGAGTTCACCGTATTGTATGGCTGGTTTCAAAACAGGTTCAGAGTCATGCCAACTGATGCTACAGAGCCGACGGTACAGGTCTATGCGCATGGTTACATCATGATGTTGTTGTCCATGATGCTTTTTGGCGACAAGTCTGGTGCCAGAGTTCACTTACGGTGGCTCCCGTATGTTGAGGATCTCGACGGACTCGGGAAGTATAGCTGGGGTTCGGCCACGTTGTCTTGGTTATATATGTGTCTCTGCAGAGTTGCCAATCGGAATGTAAAAAACTTAGCTGGGCCACTAGCATTGTTGCAGTCCTGGATATTCTGGAGGTTCTTTGATGTCATTCTCTGGCCGCTTGCATCAAGGTGAGAATAATGCTTATTATTTAGCTTCATATACTTTAACTGCCAACGTAATTTTTTTATTGTTAATGCCTGAATCACTGTTACCGTATGTATAATAGCGCCATTTTTTATTCTTGCAGGTGGGGTAGATACATGCCATCATCAGATGAGAAGGGTCTTAGGGTCGTTGCTACCCAACATAGATTGGACAGGTTGAGGGTGGATGATGTAAGTATAACCTTTCATGATTTTTGTTCATGTTTCACATTTTCCTTGTTTAGGTGTATTTATCACATACGAACTTTGACATTACGATCTTACACGTTGCAGTTTATTTGAATGCCATACTCGGCACTAGAGGTTATTCAAGTTGTCCATCCTGGTATCCTCAAACCTGAGCACACACATTTATGAAAGTTGACAACTACGTTGATTTACTTTTCCTCCATCGAGTGGCACCAGGTTGACCGAGTCCTATCCCAGCTTGGAGGAGTTTAGCATGTACTTAAACCAGCCATCAACATTGATTTTCTGTTATCGAAGGATGGTCGAGGACCTACCCGCTGGTTTCCTGAGGTCTTTGCCACATGGCATAAGTATTGGGATCAGATGCATCAAAGCGTGTTTACATTTCAGCTGGTACCAGATCCACGACCTTCGGTTGAGTATCTTGATTGCTGGTACAGGGTAGCCTGTAGATTTCTATCGCATGATCGGGATTTAGTTGACCCTCGCCAGGCCGGGATCCCTGCAGATGCTCCAATTCGGGGTCAGATCGTTGTCCGTGCTAGACAGCAGGGACCAAACTTCCCGGACAACCGTCGGAGGGCTACGCGTGAGTGGGAAGGCATGCGATATAACCAGTCTATGGGCCAGAGGGGCGACGATGCCTTGGAGTTGGATGAGACCTAGGGTGGCAATGAGGACCATGGGGGGAGTCAGAGTCATCGAGCTAGCTGGGGACATGGCAGATATGGATCCGGGTGGGGTTAGGGTGGTGGTGGATGGTCTGGTCGAGGGGGTGGGGTAGGTGGATCTAGATGGGGGAGTCAGTCTGGAGGCTCTAGTCGGGGTAGTGGAGTGGGGTCTGGTTGGGGAGGTGGTGCTGGAGGGTCTGGTCGGGGAGTTGGGGGGCTGGAGGGTCTGCTCGGGGGGGGGGTGGTGCAGGTGGGTCTGGATGGGGTTGTGGTTCGTTATCTAGTAGGTTTGGAGGTGGGGGTTTCGGGGGGTGGGACGTCGACACTGTTCTCTGACTTCTGCAGTCTGAATCAGATGGAGCAGTTATTTGGTGCGGGGAGTGATTTTTTTGCTGAGATACAGGAGTTTGCCAGCACAGATGGTGATTATAGGCCTTAGTTTGAGGGAGGGGTAGTGGATCTTAACGTTGATCTGAATGAATCGCCGACTACTTATCAGGGAGGAAAGTTTGCCATGGGTGGTACTCCAGCATCTGCTGTCCAGGGTCAGACACACACACAGCTGGCTGACCAGCCCGACATTGCCCCTGGGATGGAGGTCCAGCCACCAGAGACATATGTACCGGTCACTCAGAGGAGGAAGCACGTTATCAGGCTAGCCAAGTGTGGCACCGGGTCACATATGTGTTAGATAGTGGGTTATTGCTATGTTATTGCTATGGTATCATCTAGTACTATTGACTTTCGTTATTGTTATGTTCTTATTCAGTACCGTTGCCAGATCGTTATTGTTATGTTATTGTCTAGTACTGTTACGTCGTCATTTTCTGTTATCGAGTACCATTGTGATATTTATGGACTGTGTTGAAATATTGGTAGCTATTTTGTTATCATGTTATTGCTATGAGTAGTGTATGATGTTGTTATATGTGTTGCCCAAAATATGAGACCGTTGTACATGGTTCATGAAAGTAGACAATATTTTTTGCTACTGAAATCCACACCCTCACTTGTGTTTTCATCGATCTTTCCCCGATGATGAACTAACAAAAAACACACTCTCAGCCATCTTCTTGCAACCCTCAGCTGAAATATGGCTCGACACAGATTGTCCTCCTGTATTTATAGCCTCTTCCAGCACATAAATCGTTTCACAGTATCGGGTATTGTATTTATACACGTAAATCGTCCCAGACTAACGTGCCTTGTTCTAGTAACACATAACTCGTTCTGGGGTATTGAGGGATAAAAAGTTCCATGTAAATCGTGCTAGGGTATTGTGGGGCTTGGATTTGCACGTAAATCATGCTAGGGGATTGAGGGTTAGGAAGCAACACGTAAATCGTGCCAGGATAGAGTGTTTTAGGTTAAAATGCATAAACCATCTTAGAGTAGGACGATTTACGTGTTAGTTTTAATACACAGTGGGCTGGGACGATTTATGCCTTCTTCAGCTATGCAATTCATGTATAAATCGTCCCAGGGTATAATGATTTATATATTGATTAAAACACACGAGCCTAGGACGATTTATATATTATATGGTTTAGGGTATTCACGTTCACAAAAACCATTTAGGGGAATCAGGTAATATAGGAAGCCAATTATTTTATTTAAATAAAAAGCCTAAAATTTTCTAAAATATTTACAATTAAAAGATCACATACATATAAATTACAATAAATATGTTCTGTTGCAACCTTGTTTTTACCACATTATAAAAATATTGCTAGAGTTGGAAAAAGGCCAAACGGCCTACCAGGGACTGCAGCCTGACCTGTTTAGCCTGGCCTAACTTGTTATGAAATAGGTACAGGCTCAATCTCTTAAAAAAGCCTTAATACGTTAATAGGTTAGGTTAGGCTCACTAATTAGCCTTATTGGCCTGTCAGACCTGCTTGAGCCTGTTAACACATAATTAAATATATAATAATATTTTTTATTATTAATAAAATTATGAAATATTTTAATTTTATTATATTTTATTATAAATACTTTTGTATATTTTAAATACTTTAAAAGTTTTAAAATTCTTATAAATATTAAATATGACATATTATATATAAATATTTTTATTAAAACATGATTTTTTAAAATAATATATTTATTTTTGTAAAAAAATTATTAGGCCTTTTAATAGACTTTAGGCCAGGCTAGGCTGAACAACAGGCCAGACTTAGTATTTTAAAAAAAGCCTATAGCAGGCTGCAGGCCAGGCTCAGGCAAATTAACTACATAACAAGGTAGGCCAGTTAAGAGCAAAGCCTGACCTGCTCTGGCCTGTTTCCACCCTTACTTACAGACGTGCTGATGCGTCCTCCCCTCCTTCATTCTTGAGTTTTTTAAACCTTTTATTCCCTGGTATTTTCAATTTTTTTATTTCATTCTACCCATGTTTTCAATGCACATTTTGCTGAAAATTGATGTTTTCAATCTTTCTATTTTTGTTCAACAACATATCCAAACAGATCCAGTTTATCAATACATGTAACACCCTACCATATAAAGTTTTATGCTATGGTCGTAAATAAGAGGTGGTGAAGCATTACGATATCTAAAAGAAAAAGTATGTATGTATATTCGAAGGATAGTTTACCGAGGAACTTTGAAATAATGCTTTAAATCTGGAAGTACAGGCTGTTTAATATTATCACTTAAAAGGGCTGTAGCAGTAAAACCCTTAAGATTGGGCAGTAAGGCTAATTTGACGATGTCCTTGAAGGTGATAAGATATGAACATAAGAATTCCTGGTGGCTATGGATTTAAGGGTTTATTATATAAAAAAAAGAGTTATAACCTCCAGATTAAAAAATTTAAGTGATAGTTTGGTGATAATATACATATTTTGTTTGAACCAAAGGAGGGCAATTATATCAGATTTCTGTTTAATATGTCTAACCTCTTCCGTTCTCTCTCCAGACGTCTCTCCATTAGGGGATTTTCTTCGTCTTCTTCCTCCACTTCTTTACCCAATTCTCCCTCCAATCCCCTTATTGAGGAAGTAACTCGGCCTGAGGAACTTTCTCCCAAACACAATATCTTCGAAGAAGAAGTTTACTTCAAAGATATCAATCAAGCTATAGATAATTGGGAAATACACAAGATCCCCCATGATGAATTATACATCCCAGATGACAACAAAAGAAAATCTGACTATATTATCAAAACCGTTAAAAACAATATTCCTCTAGGACCAGACTCCGGTGAGGAATTCCATCTTTTAACCAAACAATCTGTTAGAGAACATGCCCGTCACTACAAATATCTTCATATAGGGTGTGTCCAAGTTGCTGTCAAACCCCTCATCAGAGAAGGTCTCAATGCTTCCATCCTTATATGTCTTAGAGATATTAGGCACAATGATTTCTAAGACTTCTTAATCGGAATAGTTGAAACGAGTCTAGGACACGGTCCGGTTTATTTTAACTGCTTTCCAAACAAAACAGTCAGTTTGTTAGACATCAACATCCTTGACTCTCTTTTCCTAAACATCTGAATTCATGGTTTTAACATAAAGGAAGGATCTATCCCAGCCGCCTTGATCTATCGAATTCAATACAAGGTCATGAACACTTGTAATTCTAAAGTCCTTCTTAAATTCAGTGATCGTGAGACCACTTTGTTTGTCACAGACATGACAATGGCCAACGTCACAGTCCCGAGGCTCATAAAGTGGGATGAAATTGACCTCCCTCAGTCATGGTCAATTGATTGAGTCATTCTAAAACAACCTCGACAAGCACCTCTCTTACGAGAAATAAAACAGGACGAGTCAGGGAGAGTATAGATTTTCTTTGACAGACGAAACTCTTTTTCCTCCAAATCTGAAGCAGGAACATCTAATGATTTTGCTTCAGCAAGAAGATCTTTTTCTATGACTTCTTAATCTCAGTTTTCAAAAAATTCTAGACCCATTAATATTTCGGGATTACAAAATAATTCAAACATTTCTCAACCATTTTATCAAACCGATGATGATGTTGAATTACAATCTTCTATTCAATCTCCAACATACTCTTCTATGAATGATGCCCATGAGTAGCACAGAATTTGTTATAAATAAAGAAGCTTTACGGAAAAACCTTTACTTTAAGGAGTATGATCTCCATAGAGAATGGTATTTATGTACGTATACAGCTGCTCAAATTTTGTCATTCAAAGAAAAGTACTATAATTTTTTCAATGATGTTAAAATGCATATTCCTTTCTTTGAATGCTTTCATGCTTATTCCATCAAACATAATATTGATTATCCTTTTAAAAACAAAAAGATTTCGCCATCAGCAAATGTTATTTCAACTTGAAAAGTTAAAGATGAAAATTTAATCAGATCTGAGTTTCCTCCAAAAGGATCTTTTGTTATTTTAAATACGGAATGGCATAACCTAGTTATGGCCTCTCCATTCAAAACCAAAAATATAGATGAAGCTGTCGCCCCAAAAGATATTAAAAATCTTATTGAACAATCAAATTACACTAACAGGTTTTTATAATGTTTGGGTGACAACCTTTCATCTTCAGGATCTCTTTTGTCTCCGAAAAATATCTCTGAAACCTCTATTTCTAAGACTATTGAAAAACCCCTTTTCAAACCTTTCAAAATGAGTAGCAAGGCTAAATAAAGTCTTAAAACCTCTATTTTAAAATAAGAATCTGGTGATTCAGAAGTCATGCAAAAGATTGACCAACTTTTAAATCGTCTTACTACTGTCCCTGAAACTCCTACAAACTCTGGTGAATTTACATCTCGTATTCAAACTCACTCATCTAAAGCCATTAATGTCCTTGGCCAAGATTCCAATGAATCTTCCTCGGATCAAAGTGATAATTCTGGCAAATCATCTCTTAAAGTCAGCCCAATTATGACTAATTCTATAACCAAGTGGAAGGGTCTAACCAAACCCTCTGCGTATGGTTATAATCGTGTATCTGCACCGAATCTAGCTCTTGAGGAAAGAGAACTAGGTTTTGTCAGCTTCAATGCCAATAATGTCTACGAATGAAATATAGATGGCAAAACTGAATAAAACATCATGAGTATGCTTTAACATATGACCATGGTAGGTACAGCCTATCAGGCAGCTCATGAAAGCTCCAAGGAAGCAATAGCCAATGTTATTGTTTCTAGATTTTCTGGCCAACTCAAAAGTTGGTGGGATAACTACCTTTCTGATGTCCAAAAACAATCAATCTTTTCTGTCATAAAGGTTAATGATCAAAACGAACCCATCATTGGAGATGATGGGGAACCTATCCCAGATGCCATTAACACTTTAATCTTTACCATAGCAAGCCACTTCATAGGTGACCCATCTCTTTGGAAAGATCGTTCTGCTAAATTACTTTCCAATCTCAGATGCAAAACTTTGTCTGAATTTAGATAGTATAAGGACACCTTTCTTACTAGGGTCTATACCAGAGAAGACAGTCAGCGGCCTTTTTGGAAGGAAAAATTCCTAGCCGGACTTTCCAAATCCCTGGGAGATAAAGTAAGGGACAAAATTCGTAGCTTAACTCCAGACGGGATAATACCCTATGACGAGTTAAGTTACAGCCAACTTATTTCTTTCATCCAAAAAGTTGCTTTAAAGATTTGTCAAGATGATAAAATCCAACGACAACTTGCTCGTGAGAAAACACAAAATCATATTGATCTAGGAACTTTCTGTGAACAATTTGGTCTTCCTGCTTGCCATCCAAGAAAATCTAAAAGACCATCCAATCGAAGAGTTTTTAAACCTAATCCTAAAAAGAATTTCAGGAGATCTAGAAAAGGTTTTCAAAACCCTAAGAATGAGAAAAATTTTCAAACGAACTTCCAAAAGTATCCCCAGAAAAACCCCATTATTTGCTATACATGTAAAAAACCAAGGCATATTAGCAAATATTGTAGGTTAATAGAAAAGATTAATAATCTGAATCTTGATCCCCAGATTGAGGAACAGATTAACAATCTTTTAATCGAAAGTTCAAATGATGATTCTGGACCAGAATCCTCAGATGATATCAATAATATCTAAGTTGATGATATTGGATCATCCTCAGATTCTGACGACAAGCAAATTAATGTTTTATCCAAAGATCACGATCTCTTATTTGATGCTATAGAGGCTATCGGTGATCCAGAACAAAAGAAAGACTTTCTTTTATTTGAGATTAAAAAAATCTTTACAAAAGGAAAAGAATCCCAAAAACCTTGTCCTTAGTAATAAGTATGATGTCAAACCCATTTTCAAGAAATTAGAAAAATAAGTTGTTCGCCCCATAACCATTCAGGATCTCCAGACTGAGGTTAACAACCTTAAGAAGGAAATCCAAGGAATAAAAAGAAATCAAGAAGATCATCAACTTATTCTCTCGCAATTAATGCAAGATGAAGAGTCTGATGATGAAGAACTTGACTCTCTTAAAAAACAACCTGAGTTTTCTGAAAAACAGGAAAATGAAATTTCTAACGACAACAATGGAAAAGAAATCTTGAGAATAATAAATATGTTCTCTTTTATGAAACATCGTGTTAATATCCGAATTGTCGTTAAAGATTTTGTTCTCGAAACCATCGCACTTTTTGACTCAGGTGCATATTCAAATTGTATTAAAGAAGGTCTAATCCCCACAAAGTATTTTGAAAAAACTACTGAACGTCTTAGCTCGATAACGGGTGAAAGACTAAAAATCAATTTCAAATTAACCAATGCTTTTGTAGAAAAAGGTAATCTTAGGATTCCAACTAATTTTATCATAGCAAAAGATATCAAAAACGATGTAGTCTTGGGGACACCTTTTATAATCTTTTTGTTTCCATACCTAGCAGATTTTTCTAGACTTACCTCTTTTGTGGGAGGACAGGTAACTTTCTTTGAATTCCTAGACTCACCAACCCAGAAAGCTTTAAACCTAATTGAATCCAAAACCAAACAGATTTATTTTTTGAAAGAAGAAATCTCTTTTAAAACCCTTGAATCACAACTTTCTCAACTAAAGATTCAAGATAAAATAAAAAATCTTTCAATTCAAATTGAAGAGTCTATCTGTTCTGATTTGCCTCATGCCTTCTGGAAAAGGAAAGAACACATTGTTGATCTTCCCTATGAAAAAAGTTTCAAAGAATAAAAAATCCTTACAAAAGCCCGCCCTATTCAAATGAATGAGTAGCTTTTGCAGCATTGTCAAAAAGAAATTAAAGATCTTTTGGATAAATGATTAATTCTTTCTAGCAAGAGTCCTTGGTCTTGCTCAGCTTTTTATGTCAATAAGCAAGCTGAGATAGAACGAGGAACCCCCAGGCTTGTCATCAATTACAAACCTTTGATTCAAGCTTTACAGTAGATTCATTATCCTATCCCAAACAAAAAAGATCTGCTCAATAGGTTAAACTCAGCAAATATCTTTTCAAAATTTGATATGAAATCCAGTTTTTGGCAAATCCAGATTAAAGAATATGACAGATACAAAACAGCATTTATAATCCCATTCGGTCAATATGAATGGAATGTAATGCTGTTTGGTTTGAAGAATGCCACATCTGAATTTCAAAAGATAATGAACGATATTTTTAACCAATATTCAAACTTTGCAATCGTTTACATAGATGATGTCTTAATCTTTTCTCAAACTTTAGATGAACATTTCAAACATGTTAAAACATTTATGTACATCATCCAGAAAAATGGACTTGCTGTTTCTAAATAAAAAATTGTCCTTTTCCAAACAAAAATTCGTTTTCATAGTCATATGATTTCCCAAGGAACTATAACCCCAATCGAACAATCAATTTTATTTGCAAAAAAGTTTCCAGACTATATCCTTGACAAACCTCAACTCCAGAGGTTTCTAGAATGTCTTAATTATGTCTCAGATTTCATCCCAAATCTTAACAACCTTATTAAGCCTCTTCATGATAGGCTTAAGAAAAATCCTCCACCTTTGACGGACAAACATTCTGAGATCATCAGATTTCTTAAAACCAAAGTTCAAAATTTTTCTTGTCTATACCTACCTGTTCCTCATGCATTTAAAATCATTGAAACTAATGCATCTAATCTAGGATATGGTGGTATCTTAAAACAAAAATTGCATAACAAAGAATGTATCATTGCATTCACATCAAAGCATTGGAATAGTACTCAGCAAATCTATTCCACCATCAAAAAAGAAATTTTAGCCATAATTTTGTGTATCCCAAAATTTCTGTCTGATTTACTCAATCAAAAATTTTTAGTCCGAGTTGATTGTAAATCGGCTAAAGAAGTTTTACAAAAAGATGTTAAAAACCTTGCATCAAAACAAATTTTTTCCAGATGGCAAGCCATCTTGAATGTTTTTTATTTTGATATTGAGCACATCAAGGGTAACTCAAACTCTCTCCCTGACTTTCTCACACGTGAATATTTGCAGGGAGACAAGCAAGGATAAGATGCCTAAAAAGGCAACATTAGCCTCTGTATGAGGCAGAGGCGTTCGCCTAGCCCTACCAAGGCCAACTAAAAAATTAGAGTCAAACACCCCAACTGGGTCATCTACCCAACAACCTACCCCAATAACCCAAGAGCCAACTGAGTCATCTACTTAGATCACAAAAAATATTGTTGAGTCATCTACTCAACCCCCCAAGTGGCCAAACAACAAAACAAACAAAGGTAGATTATGCCCTGCCAATCCAAATCTTATTGGCCTTACAGGATGCAGGCCTTTTAAAACTCCATAAAAAATCCTGGGCGGATATATATGACAGCTGATGTGTGGAAAACGATCCAACACAAAACTCACCGGCAAGTGTACCGGGTCGCATCAAGTAATAATAACTCACATGAGTGAGGTCGATCCCACAGGGATTGAAGGATTGAGCAATTTTAGTTTAGTGGTTGATTTAGTCAAGCGAATTAAGTTTTGGTTGAGTGGGTTGTATTTAACAGAAGCTAAATTGCTTGGAATGTAAAGGGAGAAGGGAGAATTGCAGTAAATTTAAGGACAGGAAAGTAAAATAGACTGAATCTTAAAGGACAAGAAATTAAATGACTGAAACTTAAAGTGCAAGAAATGTAAATTGCAGTAACTTAAATGGCAAGAAATGTAAATTGCTTGAATGTAAAAGGGATTTGAGGACTGGGATTGTAGAATCTAAACAAAGAGAAATTGAATTGCCAAAGTTAATAGAGCAGAAATTTAATTAGAAGCAACTAGAATTCAAACAGAAATTGAAATTAAAGTGCAGCAAAGGTTCATAAAAGAACCAAAAGGAAATTGGGATCTCAGAACTCCAGAGACTAGGTAGCAGAGCCTAGATCTCAATTGCCTTCCTAGATCCAAGTTCTCAAAGCAATTGACAAGAAATTGAAGAAGAAGCAGTAAAGAGAATGTAAATGAATTCAATTATGCAGAAGAGAAATTAAAGAGCTCTTGAGTGGAGATTGAGACAGAATTTCCTCAATTCTTAACACCCAAGACTCAAACAAGAAAATTAAGAAGGCCCAAGCAAGAACGAGGAAGAAGAGAGATCAATTCTCCTCCCCAATTCTCTCAAATCTCAGTGAAGACACCAAGAGAAGTTCCAAAGTGCAAAAATAAAATTCAAAGCTCAAAGAAAGTGCAAAATTCAAAAGTCAAGTAAAAGGTCCTAATTACATCAAACTAGCTCCTATTTATACACTCTCTATTCTTGGATTTTGGGATTTGGATGGGCTTTTGATTTGGTGAAGAAATGAATTAAATTGGATTTTTAATTCAATTTTTGGCCCAAAAATAATAGCTTCCAGGAGGCTGCCCTGCCCTTGTGGAGGGCAGGGCAGGATTTGGTGCTTGGTGCGTGCGTGGTGCGGGCGTGGTGCAGGCTGGTGCCCAGGATGCTGCCCTGCCCTCGCGGAGGGCAGGGCAGAAAAAATTGGTGCGCCAGAATTGTGCTGTGGTGCGCTGCTGGTGCTGCCAGATGATGTCGTGGTGCGCCAGAATTGTGCCACAACAAAATGCTGCCCTGCCCTCGCGGAGGGCAGGGCAGTGTTTTCACTTTGACGTCCCAAGTTCGAAACTTGGATGCTACACACGCTACCCATTTTCCTTGGCTTTCTTGGTACCAAAGTGAGGCTTAATTCCTTGCTTCCTCATGGTCCTGTGTTCAACTCTTGTGGCAAGTATTGTAGGCATTTTCCTTTGTTTTTTTTCTTCTTGGTGAGCCCGATACTGCCCTTGTGGAGGGCAGGGCAAGGTTTTGTTCCTCTTGATTCCAAGGCACAGATTTGTGCTCTGCCCTTGTAGTGGGCAGGGCAGAGTTGCCTTTCATGCTTTGTTCCCTTATGTTGCCCTCCTAGAGGGCAGTGTGCCCTTGTGGAGAGCAATGCTTGCCTCTCCTCTTTACATGCGGCACACTTCTCCTTCCTTTGACCACGTTTTCTTCTCCTTTGGTCACGCTTTCTTATGCCACGCTTTTCTCTTTTATTCTTTTCTTCACCTACATTAAACCAAAACAACCTCTCCAAGTATCACTAAATTCACAAGGCTTATAAATCAATTAAAATTAGCTTAAACCTTATGAGTTAACATTAATTTCATGGTGGTTGTTTGATTTAAAGAAGTTATGCATTTTCACTCCAAATCACTTACTTAGGATGCAAGAAAGTTCATAAAGACTAATAAAACAAGTGAAATTAGCTTGAAAAATGGGTATATGATGACTTGTCATCACAACACCAAACTTAAATCTTGCTTGTCCCCAAGCAAGCATCAAAATTAAGAGCAATTGAAATGAATAAGAAAAGAATACATATCCTTATTAGGCATATAGCAGAACTTGATTTATGGGATCTTTATGCAGACAATGATAACTCAATTATTGTTGCTGTTACATAATGTACATCTTTCCTCAAAGGCTTGCTAAACTTGCTGTTAGAAGACTCACTTTTTAATTATTCCCTTGCTAACTTTTCTTGGCTTATAATGCTTAACAAGCTTATTATTCTTTTGGAGGTTTGGTGTCTAATGTTGCAGTAGTAGCCTTTGGCTTTATTTTTTTCTTTTACTCAACATCTTTCCACCACAGACACATGGCTCACTATTTCTTCCTAGGATCATTGATGCCCAGCATCTCTTTGGATAACTAAATGTTCTGTATCTAAGTTGCTCTTTACTGTGGACTTTCAATTGGCCATCCCAAATCAGTTGATCTAAGTGACCGGGTTTTAAAATACCCCTTAGAATTTACTCATCCAAGCATATCTTAGTACAAGAACACCACAGGCATATGTCCTAGGGTCCAAGCTATTGGTGTCCAACCTTTATTCTTTGTTTTTCTTGCCATTTTGGCTCTTTCTTCTTCCTTTTCTTTCTGTTTTTGTTCTCAAGGGCTTTTTCATTATTGATAAGAGTCTTTGTAACAGCAAGCTAACTCACACTTGAATGAGAATGATATTATGCAACAATTATTTCATGAGTTATGCATTTAATCAAACACATATACCACCATTAACTTCCATTCTTACTTATGCAACATTGGATATTTCACTTTTCAATTCAAATAAATCTCTTTTATTTAAGCATATGGGAAACAAAACAAATTTCAAGCTAAGTGATGGATAACAAGCATTATGCAGATTTAGCATTTTTAACAAACAATTTCACTTGCAACTAGATAAACATTTTAGCAAGACATACAATGGTTTCCAGATTCAAAACATTTCACAGCAGCAAGGATTAAGTTTAGATACAACCTTTGAAGTTGCAGCCCTTTAATTCTTCCTTCTGTTGTGTTTTCTTTGAGTTAAGATGCATAATATCTTCAATTGTTGACTCATGTCCTGCATAATCCTCAAAGTTGCTTGCTTCTCAAGCCCTTAATTACTTGGTTAGTATGCATAGTGTGGCTCCTGGATTTACTTTGGTGTGGGAACACCAAACTTAATTGTTTGCCACTGCCTCTTATGCAACCATTTTAACCATATGTGAAACCTTGTGTCCTTGCTAAAGGTTAATGAAATTAAAACTAGAAAGCAATTAAACAGTTGAATAATGTGTTTGGTTGCTTGGAGCTAGCATCATACAAGAGGTGAGAATGTGTTTTTAAATGATATTTTTGGTGGAACACCAAACTTAGAATCTTTCATTCTCCCTTAAATTGTTTTGGTGTGCAACACCAAACTTAGCTCCTTGCAATGCATACCAATTATTCAACATTTTTATTGAAAAAGCTATAAAAAGAAAACTACCTCAGTTTGGGTTGCCTCCCAACAAGCGCTCTTTTATTGTCACTAGCTTGACATCTTCTGTTCTGCTGATCATGGAGGTTGAAAATCACAGTGCCTTAGCCTGTCTTTCTTCACTGTGAACTTCCTTCCGGTTTCCTCTTTGATGACCTTTATAAATTCTTGTGGAAGGATCTTAGTCACAATGTAGTGATCAGACAACTGTGGGGACACCTTCATGGTTTGAATATTGATCATCACTCGATCCCCTAGTGAACATTTTCCAGTGGGGATTTTCTGCTTTTCTTTAGTTCTATCCTCTGTCTCTCCTTGAAAGAATTCCTTGCTGTGTTCTTCTTGGCTGGTACTTCCTTTGTCCAGTGTTTTCTCATTGTCCTCTATGATCCTTGTCCATCCTTCCTTCTTTGTAGCATCTTTGTTGTTGGTTGGTTTGTCTTCAATGGTTTTGAGGAAAGTATTTGGTTTCTTCTCACCCATTTCTGCAAAGTACTTCGCCAGTTGAGCTATCTGCTCCTCAATTCCTCTGATTAACATCTCTTGGTTCCTTGTTGCTTCCTCTTGGTGTTTCATCATTCTCTCTATTAGGATCTCCAAGTCTGTGATTCTCTGAGAGTCTTGTGAGATTGGTTGGTTATGTGATGTTAAAGGTTGGAAGAGTGGGCGTGATGGTGGCATGTAGTGGTTGTTATTGCTGTAATGGTGTTTTTGCTGGTTTGAGAAGTTGGGGTTGTTGTAATTGAAGTTCCTTGGTTCGTGATTTTGGTTTTCAATTCTTCTCCAGTTGGAGTGAGGCTGGCAGTGTGTGTTTTGTGAGTATTGGCTTTGATTGGCACTGGTGGATAAGTGATGTTGGTTGTTTGTGGTCATGGATTTGCGCTGGTTGAAACTTCTTTGTTCTTGATATCGGGCCTCCCCCATTCTTAGATAAGAATGAGGTCTCCATGGTGGAAATTTGGCATTCACTGCAGCGGATTGCAGGCCATCAACTTTTCCATCCCTCAGCCCCATATGTTGCTGTGTTTGATGTTGCGTTTGATTGTTCAGGTTCATGGATGCCTTCATTCCTTCAAGTTTCATTACTTCTTTTTCAGAAATTGCATTCTGTGGTTTCTCGCATGAGTGTTGGTTGATGACTCCTTTGTCATTGAAATTTGCAATTCCTTGGGTAGTTGTTGTAGCTTTGAGTAGGCCATCTGAGAAGTAATCCACTGCTTCTCTTGTTTCTGGGGTTAATCCTTCATAAAAAGCTCGGAACCCCACTTTATCAGTTGCTTTCTTGTATATTTCCCAAGCTTTGAAAAGTGGTTCTTCCTCCCCTTGTGTGAATAGATGTTCCTCCTCTTTCAACTGGATGATCTGTCTGGATGAGGTGAATTTGGCCAGAAATTTGGTGACCAAATCATCCCAACTAGTGATACTTTCTTGGGGAAAAGTTTCAAACCATTGTGCAGCTTCACCCTTTAATGAGAAAGGGAATAACAGGATCTTATAAGTGTCATGATCTGGACCATCAGTTTTGACTGCATTACAAGTCTTCAGAAAAGTGGATATGTGCTGATGAGGATCTTCCGATGGATTTCCGTCATAAGAACAATTGTTCTTGATTAATGTAATAAGTGGTGGCTTCATGTCATGATATCCTTTATCTGTAGAAACTCGTACGCAAACAATCAAGATGACCAAACAACAGCACGCTTGAGAATTGAGTGCAGTTAATTGAGATAAATTGTTAGCGAGTTAATAGAGGCAATTTCTCAAACAGTTAGTATGTTAGTAAAAAAAATAAAGAAAAAGTGCTTAATCTAGATCTCCACTTCACTTAATCATTGTCAATCTATTTCAATCCCCGGCAACGGCGCTAAAAACTTGATGTGTGGAAAATGATCCAACACAAAACTCACCGGCAAGTGTATCGGGTCGCATCAAGTAATAATAACTCACATGAGTGAGGTCGATCCCACAGGGATTGAAGGATTGAGCAATTTTAGTTTAGTGGTTGATTTAGTCAAGCGAATTAAGTTTTGGTTGAGTGGGTTGTATTTAACAGAAGCTAAATTGCTTGGAATGTAAAGGGAGAAGGGAGAATTGCAGTAAATTTAAGGACAGGAAAGTAAAATAGACTGAATCTTAAAGGACAAGAAATTAAATGACTGAAACTTAAAGTGCAAGAAATGTAAATTGCAGTAACTTAAATGGCAAGAAATGTAAATTGCTTGAATGTAAAAGGGATTTGAGGACTGGGATTGCAGAATCTAAACAAAGAGAAATTGAATTGCCAAAGTTAATAGAGCAGAAATTTAATTAGAAGCAACTAGAATTCAAACAGAAATTGAAATTAAAGTGCAGCAAAGGTTCATAAAAGAACCAAAAGGAAATTGGGATCTCAGAACTCCAGAGACTAGGTAGCAGAGCCTAGATCTCAATTGCCTTCCTAGATCCAAGTTCTCAAAGCAATTGACAAGAAATTGAAGAAGAAGCAGTAAAGAGAATGTAAATGAATTCAATTATGCAGAAGAGAAATTAAAGAGCTCTTGAGTGGAGATTGAGACAGAATTGCCTCAATTCTTAACACCCAAGACTCAAACAAGAAAATTAAGAAGGCCCAAGCAAGAACGAGGAAGAAGAGAAATCAATTCTCCTCCCCAATTCTCTCAAATCTCAGTGAAGACACCAAGAGAAGTTCCAAAGTGCAAAAATAAAATTCAAAGCTCAAAGAAAGTGCAAAATTCAAAAGTCAAGTAAAAGGTCCTAATTACATCAAACTAGCTCCTATTTATACATTCTCTATTCTTGGATTTTGGGATTTGAATGGGCTTTTGATTTGGTGAAGAAATGAATTAAATTGAATTTTTAATTCAATTTTTGGCCCAAAAATAATAGGTTCCAGGAGGCTGCCCTGCCCTTGTTGAGTGCAGGGCAGGATTTGGTGCTTGGTGCGTGCGTGGTGCGGGCGTGGTGCAGGCTGGTGCGCAGGATGCTGCCCTGCCCTCGCGGAGGGCAGGGCAGAAAAAATTGGTGCGCCAGAATTGTGCTGTGGTGCGCTGCTGGTGCTGCCAGATGATGTCGTGGTGCGCCAGAAAGGTGCCTTGGTGCGCCAGAATTATGCCACAACAAAATGCTGCCTTGCCCTCGTGGAGGGCAGGGCAGTGTTTTCACTTTGACGTCCCAAGTTCGAAATTTGGATGCTACACACGCTACCCATTTTCCTTGGCTTTCTTGGTACCAAAGTGAGGCTTAATTCCTTGCTTCCTCATGGTCCCGTGTTCAACTCTTGTGGCAAGTATTGTAGGCATTTTCCTTTGTTTTTTTTCTTCTTGGTGAGCCCGATACTGCCCTGTGGAGGGCAGGGCAAGGTTTTGTTCCTCTTGATTCCAAGGCACAGATTTGTGCTCTGCCCTTGTAGTGGGCAGGGCAGAGTTGCCTTTCATGCTTTGTTCCCTTATGTTGCCCTCATAGAGGGCAGTGTGCCCTTGTGGAGGGCAATGCTTGCCTCCCCTCTTTACATGCGGCACACTTCTCCTTCCTTTGACCACGTTTTCTTCTCCTTTGGTCACGCTTTCTTAGGCCACGCTTTTCTCTTTTATTCTTTTCTTCACCTACATTAAACCAAAACAACCACTCCAAGTATCACTAAATTCACAAGGCTTATAAATCAATTAAAATTCAATTAAAATTAGCTTAAACCTTATGAGTTAACATTAATTTCATGGTGGTTGTTTGATTTAAAGAAGTTATGCATTTTCACTCCAAATCACTTACTTAGGATGCAAGAAAGTGCATAAAGACTAATAAAACAAGTGAAATTAGCTTGAAAAATGGGTATATGATGACTTGTCATCAACAGCTCAGATGAGGATGAAATAGAGCTAACCAAACTTATCTCACAAGTGGCAGCTCAAAAAACCATTTGTAATGACCCAAAAGGTAAAACAATTACCCAAGCAAAACTACCCTAATCAATCCAAACCCAGCCCCTAAACACCCAACCAAAACAACAATCCACATACATTTCAAAAAACAAGTTCTTATCTGTCCTCTTAATGGAACCTGAGTTCTGGGAAAAATCACCTTTTAAGGTAATCCCTAAAGTCTTTCCACCAGGATTCCATTTTAGACCAACAACCATAAACAAAACCAGACAGTTTTATGAATTCATACTAGTGTATTCAGATTCAGTCTCGATAAAACACTACAAAGACCCCAAAGATACCGCCAACATAACTCATTCAACCATTCAAATCCTAAAAGTACTTACCCCTACTCAATTTGGTAAAAATCCAAACAATACTAATAAATTTTCCCAACCTTTTGACCCAATAGGATATTCTTATTGGGATTATGTGGACGCCTGGACAAGAGTATTTTGGTTACAAAATAATCAGAATAGACATTCTTAGCTCATTTACTTCAAAAAAATACTAATTATCTTTTCCCAAACTGGTTTACCCAATGGTGGGATTACTTTGGCCCTTTACCAGAGATCTTGTCCCCACCTGCCAATGAGGGGTTCAAAAATTTCACAAAAAAATTTGACCAATAGGAAACAAGCATTCCCACAGATCTTCAATTTTTCTCTGCATTTTCACTGGCCTGGGTATTCTCATGACAGTACAGGTATGGCAAACAAGAGCACCCAAAGGCACCATCAATGCTTCAAAGAAATGCCTATGTCAAATGGTGGCCTCAGTTCAATGCAACCATGGCTCACCCGGACAAAGTTCGAAAATGGTTCAACGAACACCCCAAGTTCACCAAACCATTTGACCATGAAGAATCAATATTCCTCAACCAGAAAGCCCCAATTGCTGCAGCCCTTGCAGGAGCCCAATCAAAAGAAACTTTAGCAAAACATCTCCAACAAATCATGCAGATGATCAAAGAAGGTAAAGCACACAAAGAAGATCCTACTTTGTTAGCAGAGTCTTCAAATGATTATAATCAAAACGAAGACGATTGCTTTGGGATCAACCTAGGAGAGGATTAGATTCTAATCTCAAAATTTATGAAAATCAAAATTGTATCAACTTGTACTGTAGAAATAGTACTGGTTAACATAACATGTATTGTAGAAACAGTAAAATTTTCAATTATAAAAGGAGGCCTCGTTCTTATTGTGAGGTACCCTTTCAGTTTACACAATTATAAAGAGAAGTTAGAGAGAGAAGCTCTGAGAGTTCCCTTGTAAGCTCTCCAGCTCTTCTTCTTTTTCAATCATTCAATAAAGTTTTATCCAGTTCTTCAATTACGTGCTTTTCATATTTAGTTTTTTGCATCTGCATATGTGTGCAGACTACCGCCACATCTAACTTCATACTAATTAAATTTATCTAATTTTACAATCAAAATGTGTCATATGCCACTTTCTCATTGCAATTGAAATTAAATTTACCCTCCAAAATTAAAGAGTTTTATCCTCATTCCCACTAATTTTACAACCAAAATGTGCCACATGTCACTCTCTCATTACAATTAAAATCAAATCGTTCCCTCCAAAATTAAAGAGTTCTTCCCTCATCCCTACTAATTTTACAAGCAAAATGTGCCACATGTCATTCCCTCATTGCAATTGAAATCAAATCTTTCCTTCCAAAATTAAATAGTTCTCCCCTCCTCCCTCTTCCTTTATCTATCCCTATCATTCCTTCAACCACTTTATCTCTTTTATATATCATTATCAATGAATAATTATAAATTTGACAATCAAAATATGCAATATGACATTTTTAATTATATTAAAATTAAAATTAAAATATTAAAATTAAAATTAAAATATAGCTATATTATATAATATATTATATATTGTTATCTAATTTAATAACAAAACGTGTCACATGACACTCTTATTAAATTTGAGAGAAAATATTTTCTTCTAAAATTAATAAACTACCTTCCTAAATTCTTTCATCTATCTCTCTCCCTTTTTCTATTTCTCTCTACCCTTCTTACTCTATATATAATTTTGATATATTTATATATTATTATCTAATTTAATAACCAAATGTGTCACATGACATTCTCTTATTAAATTGAGAAAAAATATTTTCTTCCAAAATTAATAATCTCCCTTCTTAAATTCTCTCATCTATCTCTCTCCCTTTTTCTATTTCTCTCTACTCTTTCCAGTTTCCACTCTATATATAATTTGTAATTTATATTTTATATTAGTAATTTGACAAATCAAAATGTGTCATCAGATACTTTTTATTATAATTAAAATAAATATTTTCTTTTAAAATTAACAAACTCCCTCTCTCAGTCTTCATCTTTATCTTTCTTTCTCTTTTCTCTCATTGTCTATTTTTTTCTATCTTTTTGTTCTACAAAAGATATATTTAACAAAATAATATAATTCAAATAAAAAATATTATTATTACTATATACATATTTTTTTAATTTTTATTTAGTTTTAAATTTTTGTTGTTTATCTTTCTAATCTATATTTTTATTTTTCTTCTTTTAAATATTTATTAAATATAATTTAGACAGAATACTAATATTATGATTAAAAGTTAAAATCAAGATTTAATGGTTTTAAAAAAATTAATTTTGAGTTAATTTTATAACTATCAATATAATTTATTTCATACTAATATCTAATTATATTTTTATATACATAGAGAGAAAAAATATTATTTTTAAATAGCAAGTATAAAAATTAATTATTTCTATTTGTGCAACAAACTTAAAACCTAATCAAAAGTATACAAGTTAAATCGATTTAAATTTTAGATAACGAATATTAAAATTAATTATTATTAATAAATCAAACTCTTTCACATGAAAATAATATCTAAAAATATTATTATTTGATTTTTTATCTACGGAGATCCTGGTCTTCTTAGCTGACAAGGACTTTTGTCCCCTATGATTCTTTTATAAAAGTAGTTTGATTCTATAAAACTTTTGTGCTATAATCTATAATGTCACGATAAACCGACATAATTTGAAAAGATTTATATTCCCGTAATGTAACCACGGATAAAAATACTAGTATATATATATACAACAAAAGCATACAAGTTAATTTACAACAATGGAGAATACAAAATATAACTCCCAAAATGAGATATTCTCTTCTCGGAGTATCCAACACACTCAGCGAGGTACGTCACGTCCTGTTTCTTAAAATAGAAAATTCTTGAAATGGGTGAGAACCAAAAGGTTCCCAGCAGAGTAACAAGTTCCAAATAGAGACGATGTAAAACCATACGAATCCACTAGGCAATCCTAAACTCCAACAACTAAGATCCAAGCCTAGGATCATACTAATAAAAAACCGGGTAAACACATTACATACTTCGCTATGTCCATGATCCAAATCTCAATTTTCTCTCATATTCATCTCATCCTATCTCTTTTCAATACAATACCACAGAATTTCGGTAATGATTTCAGTAATTATATTCAACAGAAGCAAACACAAATAATAGGATGCAAACACAATAAAAAACAGTTATAACATAGACAGCAATTAGCAATTAAATAGAGATATACATGTAGGAAAACCAAAAACAATGCACACTCAAATAATTTCACATAAATACATATGATGCATGCCTGTCCTACTGGCTAGGAGCTCACATGTCAGTTAAAGTACTAGAACCCGACACTTCTAGTAGCTAACCCAGATATTGTTTCTCTGTCGTGTATCTCCGTGAGGAATATAATAATCTTGACTTTATCAAAAGCCAGTTGGTGCACAAAATTGCAATCACACTTTTGCAATCCGCACAACTAACCAGCAAGCGCACTGGGTCGTCCAAGTAATACCTTACGTGAGTAAGGGTCAATCCTACGGAGATTATTGGCTTGAAGCAAGCTATGGTTATTTTATTATTCTTAGTCAGGAGATCAATTATAATTATCAGTTTGAATTACTAAAAAAATAAAAGAGCGTGAAATAATTACTTGTTGTGCAATAATGGAGAATATGTTGGAGTTTTAGAGATGATTTGTCTTCTGAATTCCTGTAACATAATGTTTCCTCTCATTCAAAAGTGCAAAGTTCCTTCCATGGCAAGCTCTATGTAGGGTGTCACCGTTGTCAATGGCTACTTCCCATCCTCTCAGTGAAAATGGTCCAAATACTCTGTCACAGCACGGCTAATCAGCTGTTGGTTCTCGATCATGTCGGAATAGAATCCATTGATTCTTTTGCGTTTGTCATCATGCCCAACACTCACGAGTTTGAAGCTCGTCACAGTCATCCAATCCCAGAATCCTACTCGGAATACCACAGACAAGGTTTAGACTTTCCGGATTCTCCTGAATGCCGCCATCAATTCTAGCTTATACCACGAAGATTCTGATTAAGGAATCTAAGAGATACTCATTCAATCTGATGTATAACGGAGGTGGTTGTCAGACACACATTCATAGATTGAGGAAGATGATGAGTGTCACGGATCATCACCTTCTTCATAGTGAAGCACGAATGAACATCTTAGATAGGAACAAGTGTATTTGAATGGAAAACAAAAATAATTGCATTAATTCATCGAGATGCTGCAGAGCTCCTCACCCCCAACAATGGGGTTTAGAGACTCATGCTGCCAAAAGATACAAATTTTAGATCTAAAAATGTCATGAGATACAAAATAAGTCTCTAAAAGTTGTTTAAATACTAAACTAGTAACCTAGGTTTACAGAAAATGAGTAAACTAAGATAATTGGTGCAGAAATCCACTTCTGGGGCCCACTTGGTGTGTGCTGGGGCTGAGACTTAGGCTTCCTGATGCGCTATAACTGGGTATAGCTACGATTTAGGAAATTGCACGATCGGCAAAATTTCTTCCGGCAAGTGCACCGGTTATCGTCAAGTAAAAACTCACAATAGAGTGAGGTCGAATCCCACAAAGATTGGTTGAATGAGCAATTCGAATTAGAAGTTTGATTAGTTGAGCGGAATCAAGAATTGGGTGTGAATTGCATAAAGTAAATTGGCGGGAAATGTAAATTGCAAGGAATTGAAATGACTGAATCTTAAATTGCGAGAATTAAAGTGCGAGAAGTTAAATTGCTGAAATTAAAAGGGATGGGGGTGATTGCATGAATTGAAATTGCAGAAGGTAAATAGAAAAGGGATAGATCAGAGAGATGGGTTCATTGGGGTCAGGAGATATTGAAATCTCCGAATCAAAACATTTTCATCTCTTCCTCAACCAATGCATTCATTGAATCTTGCTTGGAAATCTTATATGATTGGATCCCAATTCCTTGGCTCACCAATTCTCTCTAAAAACAAACAGATTCCCAATCCCTTGGTTTAAATGTTCATAAGAAGAGATGATTGCTCGATCACTGATTATACCACACAGTTTCATGAACCACAATTTGGTAGGATTACATGTCACAATATCCATCCAAACCCCAATCCAATTCACTGTGAGAAAGCTTCTCTAGCATGAATCCTCCATTCCTTTCCCAAGGTTCCGAAGGATTCCAATTATGGATAGTTTCTTTCCCAAGACAACTAACCAATGGAATTAGATCGAGAAGCTTTCTAACAAAATTCAAGAGAAAAGATTGAAGAAGAAGATGAAAACTATTATTGATTCATTGAATTACAATAGAGCTCCCTAACCCAATGAAAGGGGTTTAGTGATTCATAGCTCTCAATTCAATTACACAATATGAAAAGTTCTAAAGTGTCCAAAAAGATGTAAAAAAGTCCCCTCTAACTTAAATTCTATCCTATTTATACACTTTCTAAATTGAGCTTCTGTTGTGTTTCTTGGGCTTTGAGGCCTTTCCTTGATTTCCTTTTGCCTTGGGTTTATGGTCCATAATTCTGATGAGGCTGTGATCCAATTCTGCAACATTCATTGAGCAAACTTAGTGATAAACAAGTAATGACACAAGGCTCAACAAATTGAATTCCAGACTCATCAATTCTTCAGGCCCAATCTCATAAACCATGATATTCACTTGGGTTTCACACCATAATACGTTTAAGTTAGTATTTGTGCTCAATTGCTAACTTAAACTTCAATATATTTGGTCCAGAAACCTTTTCAAATGGTGGTGTTTAAGTTGAAGTTTAAGTTTCAGTTTAAGGTCAAACTAAAACTTAAACGTGGAATTGGAAGAAAGCAACCCAGGAGAGTGAATATATCGAACACGTTTAACCTCCAGTTTGAGGTCAAACTGGAGGTTAAACTTGGAAATGAAGAAAGCAAGCTCTGGAGGGAATTAGGATCGAACACGTTTAACCTCCAGTTTGAGGTCAAACTGGAGGTTAAACGTGGAATGAAGAAAACACCCTGGAGGAAGGAAAACCATCGAACACGTTTAACCTCCAGTTTGAGGTCAAACTGGAGGTTAAACGTGGAAACACTTCCCTTTCTTGAGTCGTCACTTTGTTCTCTTGTCAACCTTGCCAATTTGATGCCAAATATGGACTATTATACCTCGTTGGAAAGCTATGGATGTCTACTTTCCAATGCAACTGGAAGCACATCATTTGGAGTTCTACAACTCGAGTTATACTCCATGGAAGGTGAAGAGGTCAGCTGGCCTGATTGCATGTTGGTACTATGCTCTTCTATGCACATTACGGGGCTGTTTTCTCCCTCAATTTTTAGTATCCACCATGCATGCCATATATGCTTGGAAAGCTCTAGATGTCTTCTTTCCAATGCATTTTGAATCACCTCATTTGGAGTTTTGTAGCTCAAGTTATTTATGTTTGAAGAATGCATGGTCAAGCTGTTCCATATAACACGTTTAAGCTCCAGTTTGAGGTCAAACTGGAGGTTAAACTTGGAAATGAAAAACACACCCTGGAGGAGAATGACCATCGAACACGTTTAACCTCCAGTTTGAGGTTAAACTGGAGGTTAAACGTGGAACTCTCCTGGTGCCTTTCTTGCCTCTGGCGTTTAACCTCCAGTTTGAGGTCAAACTGGAGGTTAAACGTGGAAATGCTTCATGGTGAGGAGAAGGTGTCGAACACGTTTAACCTCCAGTTTGAGGTCAAACTGGAGGTTAAACGTGGAAAAGCTTTTGTGCCTCCCTTAGTTCAATTCATCATTCTGGCGTTTAACCTCCAGTTTAAGGTCAAACTGGAGGTTAAACGTGGAATGCTTGTTGGTTCCCTTTCTCATTCTGGCGTTTAACTTCCAGTTTGAGGTCAAACTGGAGGTTAAACGCCAGTTACAGCATTTCCTCTCTTCCCATGATTTTGGCGTTTAAGCTCCAGTTTAACCTTAAACTGGAGCTTAAACGTCCCATTTGATATTCAAGCTTCCTTTATTGATGTTGTTGCTTCCTTGCCTAGCCTCTTCTTCCCTGAAATCATCCAAACAATTGCATCAAAGTCTTGCACAATTTCATGAGAATTCATCCATTCATAGCATTCAAGTAATATCACTAAAAACTCATGGAATTTGCATAAAAATCATAATGTTTGGATGGATCCTTGCTTTGTTGTTCAATTAACCATTCTTGGTTACTTTAAGCTCAAGAAAATGCATAAATCAACTAAAACTAACAGAAAAATGCTAGTGAAACTAGCCTAAGATGCCTTGGCATCACAACACCAAACTTAATACTTGCTTGTCCCTAAGCAAGTCCTGAGTTATTTGAGAAGAAAGTATGAAACAAAAGGCAATTACATTGGCTATATTAGCAAGCATTTGAAGCTCATCAGAGGGGTTTTATGCAGAAAGTTGCAGCATCACTTTTTCATACTTATCAAGTAGGATTATCACTTTTTCATTGCATCCATCAAACACTGCTATGGCCTCTTGTTATTCTTATGTCCTTGGCACTTTTTCCTTTCTTTGTTTTTCTTTTTCTTAGAGCTCTTTGCTCCTTGTTTGCTCAGTGTCATGTGTAGCACAAGCCTTTGGCATTTTTCTTTTTCTTATCAGTGCATTACACATATCCACTACAGGCATTTTAGTTCACATTTCTTCTTGAGACATTGGTGCACAGCACCTCTTTGTGTAACTAACTGTTTTGTAGCTAGGTTGCTCTTGATAATGGACTTTTGGTTGATAATCCCGGGTTAGTTAACCCAAGTTACCAAGTGTTGAAACACTCCACAGAACCTATTCATCCAAGCAGATCCTAGTACATAAACACCACAGGCATATGTCTCAAAAGTTCAAACCATTGGTGCCTAGCTTTATTTTCTTAATTCTTTTGCTTTTTGGTTGCCTTTTTCAGTGGCTTTTTCTTCTTCTTTTTCTTTCTTTTTCATGGCCAAAGACATTTATTCATCAAGATCCATAGACAGTATTCAACTTCTACACAAAAAATTGATAATTCTTCACTAAGTTCCAGTGAGCTAACTAAACAATCAAGCATGCATACCACCACTTAATTCTACTTGATTTGTCACTAAATGAGCCAAGTTACCTTTGTTCACACTTTTCTTTTATTTTTGGAAACAGAACAAGCATGGCAAGCATTTGTTTAAGTAGGTGAAGTTATATCCAAACAATCTAGGCAATTCACTTTATTTAAAGCAGTAAATCAACAAACATACTAAAAACTTCTCATTCCAAAAAGATTCAACAATTACAGTTTAAACCAGAACAAGCATGCTTTGTTTGCCTTTTAAAGGATAGTCAAGGAACAACACCACCTTGTGAAATTTCTTGTTTTCTCCTTGTTGCCAAGAAACAATTTGATTTCTCCTTCTTCTCCCAGTTGTTACTTCATGTTCTTTCTAAGATCCTTGTTTCCTTTCCTGCAATTAGTGATGAAGTTGCTTGCTTCTCAAGCACTTGAGTGGTTAGCTCAATGATGTATGGGCAAGTGTCTGAGTCTTAAGTTGGTGTGTGAACACCAAACTTAGTCTCCTACTTACTCCCCTGTTCTTTGAATTCTTGAATTCTCTTTGGAGTGAAGTTGTTGCTAAGGATTTTAAGCATTTCTGTGATTGCTTAGAATGGTTATTCCTTTCATATAATTCAAAGGTTGTTGTGTTCAGTTGATCTTTATGGTGGAACACCAAACTTAGAGTTACACATTCCCCTTTGAATTATTGATCCACGAATTCATTGTTTGGTGTGAAACACCAAACTTAATTCTTTGCAATGCACAGAAACTACTTCACCTTTTTATTGAAACAAATAAAAGAAACAGCAAAAGAGTGTTACCTCAGGTTGGGTTGCCTCCCAACAAGCGCTCTTTTAACGTCATTAGCTTGACGGTCAGTTTCCTCAGTTGAGGTGATATTTAACCTTGTCCTTCTCCTCTACATCTCCCAAGTAATGTTTGAGTCTTTGACCATTCACAGTGAAGGTTCTTTGTGACTTTTCTTCCATGATTTCTACTTGTCCATATTGGGAGACCTTGGTGACTAGGAATGGTCCAGACCACCTTGATTTTAGCTTCCCTGGAAATAGCTTCAGCCTAGAATTGTAGAGCAATACTTTTTGTCCCGCTTCGAATTTCCTTGGGGCTATGTTGCTGTCATGCTTCTTCTTTGCTCTTTCTTTGTAAATTTTGGCATTCTCATAAGCTTCAGCTCTGAATTCTTCCAGCTCTTGAATTTGCAACATCCTTCTTTCTCCAGCAGCTTTGCTGTCCAAGTTTAAGAGTTTCAAGGCCCAAAATGCCTTGTGCTCCAACTCCAGTGGCAAATGGCAAGCCTTTCCATATACTAGTTGGTAAGGAGACATTCCAATTGGTGTTTTGAAAGCTGTCCTATATGCCCAAAGAGCATCATCTAGCTTAATCGACCAGTCCTTCCTTGAAGCTCCCACAGTCTTTTCCAAGATTCTTTTGAGTTCCCTATTAGATATTTCGGCTTGCCCACTCGTCTGTGGATGGTATGGTGTGGCTACCTTATGTTTGACTCCATATTTTAGAAGCAATGCCTCTAATGGTTTGTTGCAGAAGTGGCTTCCTCCATCACTAATGATTGCTCTTGGAACCCCAAAACGGCAAAAGATGTGTTTTCTGAGGAAGTTTATGACTACCTTATTATCATTAGTTGGAGTTGCTATTGCTTCAACCCATTTGGAGACATAGTCTACGGCCACAAGAATGTAATTATTTGAGTATGAGGTGGGAAAGGGTCCCATGAAATCTATCCCCCATACATCAAACAATTCAAGTTCCAGAATAAATTGTTGTGGCATCTCATTTCTTTTTGGCAGGTTCCCCGCCTTCTGGCATTCATGGCAATGCTTCACTAGTTCCTTTGCATCTTTGAAGATAGTAGGCCAATAAAAACCACACTGCAACACCTTGGCTGCTGTTCTTTCTCCTGCAAAATGTCCTCCATAAGTGGAGCCATGGCAGTCCCATAAGACTTTCCTTCCTTCTTCCTCTGATATGCATCTTCTTAGTATGCCATCCGAACATTTTTTGAACAAGTAAGGTTCGTCCCAGATGAAGTATTTGGCATCATTTACCAATTTCTTCCTTTGATGCTTGTTAAATTCCAACGAAAAACTCCCAGTGGCCTTGAAGTTTGCTATGTCTGCAAACCATGGTGCTTTGTGAATCACCATGAGTTGTTCATTAGGGAAGCACTCATTTATGTGTGTGCTTTGTGTGCTTCCTTCTTCACATGGTATTCTTGATAAATGGTCTGCCACTTTGTTCTCTACACCCTTCTTGTCTTTGATTTCAATGTCAAATTCCTGCAACAAAAGAACCCATCTAATAAGTCTTGGTTTGGATTCTTGTTTAGCAAGTAAGTATTTTAAAGCTGAGTGATCAGTGAAGACAATGACTTTAGACCCAATGAGATAGGATCTAAATTTGTCAAATGCAAAGACTATTGCCAAGAGTTCTTTTTCAGTGGTTGTGTAATTCCTTTGGTTATCATTCAAGACTTTACTGGCATAATAAATCACATGTACCAAATTGTTTTTCCTTTGTCCTAACACTGCCCCAATAGCAAGGTCTGATGCATCACACATCAGTTCAAAAGGTAAGTTCCAATCAGGTGGGGCAATGATAGGTGCAGAGGAAAGTTTTTGCTTCAAAAGTTCATAGGCTAGCATGCAATTTTTATCAAATACAAAGGGTGTATCAGAGACAAGCAAGTTACTCAAAGGTTTGGCTATTTTAGAAAAGTCTCTAATAAACCTTCTGTAAAAGCCAGCGTGTCCCAAAAAACTCCTAACTGCCTTGACATTACTTGGTGGAGGTAGTTTTTCAATGAGTTCCACCTTAGCTCTGTCCACCTCAATGCCTCTATTTGAGATTTTGTGGCCAAGGACTATTCCTTCTGTGACCATGAAATGACACGTTTCCCAGTTTAATACTAGGTTGGTCTCTTGGCATCTCTTAAGCACCAAGGCAAGGTGGTGTAGGCAGCTAGGAAAAGAATCTCCAAACACAGAAAAATCATCCATGAAAACTTCAATAAACTTTTCGATCATGTCCGAAAAGATGGACAGCATGCACCTTTGGAAAGTGGCAGGTGCATTGCACAATCCAAAGGGCATGCGTCTATAAGCAAAAACTCCATATGGACAAACAAATGATGTTTTCTCTTGATCTCTTGGATCAACTACTATCTGATTATAGCCTGAGTATCCATCCAAAAAGCAATAGTACGCATGTCCTGCAAGCCTTTCAAGCATCTGATCCATGAATGGGAGTGGGAAATGATCTTTTCTGGTGGCTTCATTGAGCTTCCTGTAGTCTATGCACATCCTCCACCCAGTGACAGTTCTTGTGGGTATGAGTTCGTTCCTCTCATTTGGCACCACAGTTATGCCACCTTTCTTGGGAACTACATGTATGGGACTAACCCACGGGCTATCAGAAATGGGGTATATTACCCCTGCCTGCCATAACTTCATGACCTCCTTTTGTACCACTTCTTTCATGGTGGGATTCAATCTTCTCTGAGCTTGAATGGAGGGTCTAGCATCCTCTTCTAACAAAATTTTGTGCATGCATATGGATGAACTTATCCCCTTCAAATCAGCTAGGGTCCACCCAATGGCATCTTGATGAGTTTGTAGCACCTTGATCAATTCTTCTTCCTGTTCTTGGCTCAAGGCAGAGCTAATGATAACAGGATGGCTCTCATCACTACCCAAGTATGCATATTTGAGATTAGGGGGCAATGCTTTGAGCTCAGGTTTCGGTGCTTCCTTCTCTTCTTTCACTCTCTCAGGCATGCTTGGCATGGTTGTCTCAACAGCCTTCATGTCACTAACTTCAATCTCCTTGGTGAACTCCTCCTCTGCCACTTCCTTTGTTGTTTCCTCAAAGGTTTCTTGTATTGCAATATCCACTACATCCACCCTCATGCATTCCTTTAGTGATTCTGATGGATAGCTCATTGCCTTGAATACATTATACACCAATTTCTCATCATGTAATCTAAGAGTGAGTTCACCCTTTTGGACATCTATGATGGCTCCAGCAGTAGCCAGGAAAGGTCTTCCCAGAATTATGGAGGCTTTGGCTTCTTCCTCCATATCTAGCACCACAAAATCGGCCGGGAATATAAAATCTCCCACTTTCACCAACAAATCCTCAACTATCCCATGAGGGAACTTAAAAGTTCGATCTGCCAATTGGAGGGCCATTCTTGTTGGTTTGGCTTCCTCAATCTTCATTCTTTTCATCATTGTTAGAGACATCAAATTGATACTGGCCCCTAAGTCACACAAGGCCTTCTCCACCATGACTTCTCTTATGATGCAGGGGATTTGGAAACTGCCTGGATCCTTCAATTTCTGAGGTAATTTGTGTTGAATGATGGCACTGCATTCTTCAGTTAACAACACAGTTTCCTCATTTCTCCAGCTCCTCTTCTTGGTCATTAATTCCTTCAAGAATTTTGCATAGAGTGGCATTTGCTCTATTGCCTCAGCAAAAGGAATGTTGATTTGAAGCTTCTTGAAAATCTCCAAGAATCTGGAGAATTGGCCATCCTTTTCACTTTTCATCAAACGTTGAGGATATGGTACTTTGGGTGTATAAGGCTTCAGGACCTCTTTTTCTTTTTCTTTTGTTGCAGATGGTGTAAAAGATTGTCCTTGTTCCTTGTCTCCCACATCTTCCTTTGCTTCTTTCCACTTCTAAGTGTTATGGCTTTACATTCTTCCCTTGCAATAGCCTTGGCAGCATGAGAAACGCTCGGCCCAGGGGCTTGCTTAGACAAATACACAATTTGATTTTCTAGCTTCTGGATGGCAGCTCCTTGGTTTTGCAGGTTAGAATTTACTTCTTCCTTAAAAGCTTTCAATTCGGTTATGTCTTGACTCATGGTTGCAATAATTCTTTCTATCCTGTTTAATTGATCTTGGAATTGTTGGTTTGGATTAGGTTGGGCAGATTGGTTATTTTGGCCATGATATGGTGGTTGGGAGTAAGTGTTTTGTGTGGCTTGATATGATCTTTGGTTGGAGTTTTGGTATGTGGAATTGTTGTGTTGGTTGTGGTTGTAAGGTTTGTGGTTTTGTGGTTGGCTTTGTTGGTTTCCCCACCCAAAGTTTGGGTGGTTTTTCCATCCTGGGTTATAAGTGTTGGAATGTGGATCATATGATTGCCTTTGTTGATTTCCCACATAGTTGGCCTCTTCCCAATCATCTCCTTCAGTGTTTGTTTCCTCTTGGTCTTGTGTGTGTATTGCAGCCACTTGCTTTGTGTCTAACTTCCTGGTAAGCTCCGCTAGTTGCTTGGCAAACACCTTGTTTTGGGCTAGAATTGCATCAACATGGTTCAGCTCCATGACTCCCTTAGTGTTGTGTCTCTCTGAAGCATAGTAGTACTCATTCTCAGCCACTGTCTCAATCACTTCAATGGCTTCTTCCACAGTCTTTTTCCTGTTCAATGAGCCTCCTGATGAATGGTCTACAGCCTTCCTTGATTCATAAGAAAGTCCATCATAGAAAATGTGCAATTGCACCCAATCAGGGAACATGTTTGGTGGGCATTTCCTTGTCAACTCTTTGAACCTCTCCCATGCCTCGTAGAGCGTCTCACCATCTTGTTGTCTAAAGGTTTGAACCTCAGATCGAAGCCTATTGACCTTTTGTGGGGGGTAGAAACGTGCCAGAAACTTGCTCTCCACCTCATCCCAGGTTGTTAGGTTGTCCCTTGGGAATGATTCCAGCCACTTAGCTGCTTTGTCCCTAAGTGAAAATGGGAACAAGAGCAGTTTATAGGCATCATCCTGGACTCCATTGGACTTCACAGTGTCGCAAATTCTCAAGAATTTGGTGAGATGTTGGTTTGGATCTTCATTCGCACTCCCACCAAATGAACAATGGTTCTCCACCAATGATATTAGCTGTGGTTTGAGTTCAAAATTGTTGGCCTGAATGGGTGGTTTCTGGATGCTGCTACCACAATTCCCAGAGGTTGGGTTTATGTATGAACCAAGAACCCTCCTCCCAGGAATGGCATTGTTTCCATCATCCCTCTCATGGTTGTGAACTTCTCTATCCATGTTGAGATCTAGAGCTTCCTCAAAATTGTCCTCAGATTCTCCTTCAGATTCTTCTTCTCCCAGTACCCTCTTCCTTCTTGCTTTCCTTCTAAGTCTATGAAGGGTCCTCTCTGGTTCGGTATATGGGGGAGTTGATGTCTCTCCTCTTCTACCTGTCATACAAGAACACACCACAAGCAACAAACAAGTGGAATACTCTTGGTTACTGGAAGAGTATGGTTAGAGCAATTGAGGAATTAATTCAAATAGTTAGTGGGTCAGTGAGTTAGTTGCTTGAATTTAAAGACATAAAGAAAGAAAAAGCAAATAACAGAGTGCAGGAATTAAAATCAACAAGTAACTTGAACTAAATTAACAAAACAAGAAAAATGCTCAATCTAGTTAACTTCCAATTTGAGAATTGTCAATCGAAAACCAATCCCCGGCAACGGCGCCATAAACTTGGTGCGCTATAACTGGGTATAGCTACGATTTAGGAAATTGCACGATCGGCAAAATTCCTTCCGGCAAGTGCACCGGTTATCGTCAAGTAAAAACTCACAATAGAGTGAGGTCGAATCCCACAAGGATTGGTTGAATGAGCAATTCGAATTAGAAGTTTGATTAGTTGAGCGGAATCAAGAATTGGGTGTGAATTGCATAAAGTAAATTGGCGGGAAATGTAAATTGCAAGGAATTGAAATGACTGAATCTTAAATTGCGAGAATTAAAGTGCGAGAAGTTAAATTGCTGAAATTAAAAGGGATGGGGGTGATTGTAATTGAAATTGCAGAAGGTAAATAGAAAAGGGATAGATCAGAGAGATGGGTTCATTGGGGTCAGGAGATATTGAAATCTCCGAATCAAAACATTTTCATCTCTTCCTCAACCAATGCATTCATTGAATCTTGCTTGGCAATCTTACATGATTGGATCCCAATTCCTTGGCTCACCAATTCTCTCTAAAAACAAACAGATTCCCAATCCCTTGGTTTAAATGTTCATAAGAAGAGATGATTGCTCGATCACTGATTATACCACACAGTTTCATGAACCACAATTTGGTAGGATTACATGTCACAATATCCATCCAAACCCCAATCCAATTCACTGTGAGAAAGCTTCTCTAGCATGAATCCTCCATTCCTTTCCCAAGGTTCCGAAGGATTCCAATTATGGATAGTTTCTTTCCCAAGACAACTAACCAATGGAATTAGATCGAGAAGCTTTCTAACAAAATTCAAGAGAAAAGATTGAAGAAGAAGATGAAAACTATTATTGATTCATTGAATTACAATAGAGCTCCCTAACCCAATGAAAGGGGTTTAGTGATTCATAGCTCTCAATTCAATTACACAATATGAAAAGTTCTAAAGTGTCCAAAAAGATGTAAAAAAGTCCCCTCTAACTTAAATTCTATCCTATTTATACACTTTCTAAATTGAGCTTCTGTTGTGTTTCTTGGGCTTTGAGGCCTTTCCTTGATTTCCTTTTGCCTTGGGTTTATGGTCCATAATTCTGATGAGGCTGTGATCCAATTCTGCAACATTCATTGAGCAAACTTAGTGATAAACAAGTAATGACACAAGGCTCAACAAATTGAATTCCAGACTCATCAATTCTTCAGGCCCAATCTCATAAACCATGATATTCACTTGGGTTTCACACCATAATACGTTTAAGTTAGTATTTGTGCTCAATTGCTAACTTAAACTTCAATATATTTGGTCCAGAAACCTTTTCAAATGGTGGTGTTTAAGTTGAAGTTTAAGTTTCAGTTTAAGGTCAAACTAAAACTTAAACGTGGAATTGGAAGAAAGCAACCCAGGAGAGTGAATATATCGAACACGTTTAACCTCCAGTTTGAGGTCAAACTGGAGGTTAAACTTGGAAATGAAGAAAGCAAGCTCTGGAGGGAATTAGGATCGAACACGTTTAACCTCCAGTTTGAGGTCAAACTGGAGGTTAAACGTGGAATGAAGAAAACACCCTGGAGGAAGGAAAACCATCGAACACGTTTAACCTCCAGTTTGAGGTCAAACTGGAGGTTAAACGTGGAAACACTTCCCTTTCTTGAGTCGTCACTTTGTTCTCTTGTCAACCTTGCCAATTTGATGCCAAATATGGACTATTATACCTCGTTGGAAAGCTATGGATGTCTACTTTCCAATGCAACTGGAAGCACATCATTTGGAGTTCTACAACTCGAGTTATACTCCATGGAAGGTGAAGAGGTCAGCTGGCCTGATTGCATGTTGGTACTATACTCTTCTATGCACATTACGGGGCTGTTTTCTCCCTCAAATTTTAGTATCCACCATGCATGCCATATATTCTTGGAAAGCTCTAGATGTATTCTTTCCAATGCATTTTGAATCACCTCATTTGGAGTTTTGTAGCTCAAGTTATTTATGTTTGAAGAATGCATGGTCAAGCTGTTCCATATAACACGTTTAAGCTCCAGTTTGAGGTCAAACTGGAGGTTAAACTTGGAAATGAAAAACACACCCTGGAGGAGAATGACCATCGAACACGTTTAACCTCCAGTTTGAGGTTAAACTGGAGGTTAAACGTGGAACTCTCCTGGTGCCTTTCTTGCCTCTGGCGTTTAACCTCCAGTTTGAGGTCAAACTGGAGGTTAAACGTGGAAATGCTTCATGGTGAGGAGAAGGTGTCGAACACGTTTAACCTCCAGTTTGAGGTCAAACTGGAGGTTAAACGTGGAAAAGCTTTTGTGCCTCCCTTAGTTCAATTCATCATTCTGGCGTTTAACCTCCAGTTTGAGGTCAAACTGGAGGTTAAACGTGGAATGCTTGTTGGTTCCCTTTCTCATTCTGGCGTTTAACTTCCAGTTTGAGGTCAAACTGGAGGTTAAACGCCAGTTACAGCATTTCCTCTCTTCCCATGATTTTGGCGTTTAAGCTCCAGTTTAACCTTAAACTGGAGCTTAAACGTCCCATTTGATATTCAAGCTTCCTTTATTGATGTTGTTGCTTCCTTGCCTAGCCTCTTCTTCCCTGAAATCATCCAAACAATTGCATCAAAGTCTTGCACAATTTCATGAGAATTCATCCATTCATAGCATTCAAGTAATATCACTAAAAACTCATGGAATTTGCATAAAAATCATAATGTTTGGATGGATCCTTGCTTTGTTGTTCAATTAACCATTCTTGGTTACTTTAAGCTCAAGAAAATGCATAAATCAACTAAAACTAACAGAAAAATGCTAGTGAAACTAGCCTAAGATGCCTTGGCATCACTTCTCATGTGCCTGGGCTGTTTCTGGAGTTGAACGCCAGGTTGTAACCTGTTTCTGGCGTTGAACTCCAACTTGTAACTTGTTTCTGGCGCTGAACGCCAGACTGCAACATGAAACTGGCGTTGAACGCCAGTTTATGTCGTCTATCTTCACGCAAAGTATGGACTATTATATATTTCTGGAAAGCCCTGGATGTCTACTTACCAACCCAATTAAGAGCGCGCCAATTGGACTTCTATAGCTCCAAAAAATCTATTCCGAGTGCAGGGAGGTCAGAATCCAACAGCATCAGCAATCCTTTTTCAGCCTAAATCAGATTTTTGCTCAGCTCCCTCAATTTTAGCCAGAAAATACCTGAAATCACACACAAACTCATAGTAAAATCCAGAAATATGATTTTTGCTTAAAAACTAATAAAATTCTATTAAAAACTAATTAAAACATGCTAAAATCTACATGAAATTACCCCCAAAACGCGTATAAAATATCCGCTCATCACCAGTCTGAGAGGGTAGTGCCCATGCACCTCTCACTAGAGACAGTGCTATCTGGGATACGTGCCCGGCCATCCTTACAACCAGAGTGAGTCACAAAACAAGTAGGATTAACCACCATCCTTGTTTTAGCATAACTCAGCTCAGTGCAAGCGGGATTCACCACCGTCTTTGCCACGTCCTTGCCACATCCTTGCCAAGAGTAATAATCAATTTAGTACACGAGCGAGATTAACACCAGCTCTTGCCAGCACAAGTATGCAAGCGGGATTAACCCCGGCCCTAGCCAGCACAATAAAACCAGACCATAATCAGTCTTATATCATTATCTTTGACACTCTAATCCACAATCTTATTCAAACTTATCCATTTCATCCCTTAATTATGCTCATACTCATTCTCAAGCCTAAATACTAGTTAGCAGACTTTAAACAGGGGATTACAGAGGTGAAAAAGCATATTAGATAGGTAAATATAGTTTAAATCAACATATTTTGAAAAACAAGACAGTCGTGCATACGCACGCCTTATGCATACGCACGAGTTCCCTTTGGCGCGTACGCACGGAAACACGCATGAAAAACATTCAATTCTATAATGCAAGTTGTGCGTATGCATGGGTCATGCGAATACATGACTTTTGTGCGTACGCATGAGTCGTGCGTATGCAGGACCTCAGTTTTCTACAATTTCTACAGAATTCAATTTTTAAACATAAACTTCAAATGGCATAAATTTTTCCTTAAAAATTATTTTTCGTTCGTTCTTCGAATGTCCTAAACTAAACAAATCCAATTTTCATTTAAGATAAGTTTCACAAGATTTAAAGGTCTGAGAACCAAGTTATGGCCTGTAGAAGTTTGTTAAAATATGTTTTTATCAAATTTACACAATTGCTCAATTCCGTCAATTTTTAATCCAACTCATTTCCAAACCATATCGAAACCTTTACTAAGCATACTCAACATGCATTTATCAATTCTCTACCCCCTTTCTAACCATTTCAACCCCTAATCAACCAATCAAACCCTTGGCATACATACTTATACAACTATCATTCCATTCACATCAACAATGCATAACACTCATATATCCAAGTTCACAATCAACCAAGAATCAATCATCTCACACCACTTACCTTCACTTACCAAATAGGGGATTCCTCACTCTATCACGGCCTCCGACCCAATTTCCACTTCAATTACCATTTCCATCTTAAATACGCATACACATATATTCATTCACATCATAATTCAAGCTATTGTCCAACCAAACAATCACCAAAACAATTAATTCATTCAATCCTATCCTAGGGACAATTAGCATAGAATTTTACATAGCTTTACAAAATGCCTACTTGAAACTAAAATCTGTACCACAAGCAAAAAAATCCAAGCCCTTTAGTCTCTTCCTCCGTCCAATTTCGAGCTTCACCCAGCATCAGCGAGCCTCAACGGATCATCCACCAATCAAACCAAATCAACCTAGGCAATTAAGCAACACTATCTCATCGAATTACATCAAATTTTACTTAGTTCAAGCTAGGGTATGCATACAAATCAGGGAAAATTAGAGGAAATGAATATTTTACCTTAACCTATTAGAAAATTGGGATGGAATCCACTTATAATCTATGCTAGAATACCCTTAAAAAACCAAAATCACAATATCTCAATACTATATACCTCAAAAATGAAAATGGGAAGAGAATAGAGAACTAGGAAATGAGTTCAAAGTTTCTTATCATAATAATTAAATTGAATTGAAGAGGGATCCAAGACAAACGCATGGCCATAAATGGCTTGTCAATCAGAGCTTCAGATTGAAAGTTATGAGCAATTGAAAGGGATGATAAGTAGTGTATCAAAGGTTTCTCTTGTCCTCTCTTTTTTATTCTTTTAGATGTTTTCTCTTAATGTGTGGGGAAGGTGAGGCTAAAATGCTTCTAATTGTGGGTTTAAATATGTGGGCTTGGGCCCAGTGAAGGCCATTTGCAGATTTTAATCCGTTTGGCCTAACATTTGGCCAAAACCTTTAAAATAAGTGTTTTAATTCACGTCCTAATTATTTTTACTTTCCCAAATTATGAATTTTAAATTCTTAACCTTCTTTGCTCATAATTAATTTATTAATTATAATTTAATCGAGTTTTACAATAAATGTGTTATTAAGCAGTGATACTTTTATTTTGTTCAACATATCGCCGTCAATACATATGTTATTGACCATTGTTGTTTTCAATTGATTTCAATGGTTTGTTCGATGTAAATAAATGTAAATGCAATTCACGAATCTCTCTTTATATCTGTTTTTGATTTCTTCTTCTACCTCTCAAATCCCAAATTGGCTTCTGGATCTTTCTGGTTCTCCATGGTTGCATGTCATGGTTAAATGGTTCCTCTTTCTCTGGCCAGTTCGATGGTCCCCCTTTTGTGCTGTCTCATCTTATTCGCCTCCTTACACCGCGTCTCTTGGTATGTGCCACGATTTTTTAACTTATTTTTTCGTGTGTTGAGGTTTTGTTTCCATTATTTTGTTCAGTTGTTCTCTATTTCATTGATTTGTAATTTTCTTTGTATTTTGTGTTTTCAATACCTGGTGATGTGTGTTTGATGATGGTGATTATGTTTTGGTTTTTTTTTCCTTTTGCTGGTCTCCATCTAATCTTCTTGATTTCTTTTGGGTACTTCTCATGGCAAATCAACATCATGCATCTTATTGTCATCGCTTCTATCAGACACTGTGTATGGCAATTAGGACGCAGGGGGAAGAAAGCATTGGAATAGTTAATTCAGGTACCTCTTGGTGTGGCCCTTGATTTCGTTAATTTTACATTATTTTTCTATTTTTTGTATTTTTCTTCCTATTTGTTTATTGTGTTATTGTGTATATCTATTTGGTTTCTTCCTAGGGTAATTAATTTCCACTATTAATTTGTAATCTTCATTATCTTTGTCTGGTTATTCTTAACTCTAACTCGTTCCTTCCATCCACGTTCCATTAACAGAAATTCATCACTCTTCTTTTTCAACTCCACCAATCACCTCCATTTTCTTCAATCCTCACACTCCATTACTGGTGGGGAATTCGAATGTTCACAACTGAACTGACAAGTGCACCGAAGCATACCAAGTAATACCTCAGGTGAGTGAGGGTAGATCCCACGAGAATTAATGGATCAAGCAACAATAGTTAATTGATTAATCTAGTCAGACAATCAAAATTTAGGGTTTCAATAGCAAATAACATAAAAATAAAAAATTAAATAAGAACAGATTAAAATTGGTTAAGAAAGAAATATGATAAAGATAGTTAAGGTGTCAAAGATATTTAAGTTTCCGGATTAACAATTCTTGTCTTCTACCTTAATCATGCAAAGATTTAATTCATAGCAAACTTTAAGTGATTAGACTCCAATTTCTTGGTAATTTAATCCTTCTCTAACTCAATCAACCGTCAATTCCTTGGTCACTTAATTTAATTAGAGGGTTTAAGTTCAAATCCTAATTTATAAACCATAAAAATCCTAAGAACCAAAAAATAAGACGATTATATGTCACGTATCACGTTAAATCTAGATAATTAGAGAATTATGAGAAATTGATTTCAAGCTATAATTCCAGTGATATAACATTTTCAAGATTCAAAAGGAATTCAAATTGAAAAAGAGTTATCTTTCAATATACTCTAATCCCTAAGATGAAGAACGAAATCAATCCTTGAATATAAATAAATGCATTAATCAAAGAGTAAAAGAACAAATAATATTAATTCATCAAGATAAATAAAGCTCCTAACCTTAACAATGGAGGTTTAGTCGCTCATAGTGCGGAAAAACCCTAGCAGAGAAAAAGTGTAAAAGTGTGGAAGAAGAGAAGAAGAGAAGAGGGAGAGAAACCCTAGGCCAAGATCTCTTCTCTTTTTATATCTAATCCTAATTAGCATAAAATATATTTTCTAAAACCAAATAATATCTTTTCCTATTGTAAAAAAAAGTTTAATCAAAATAACAAAGTATCTTCATTGCTGGCTTCAAGTAGGTATGGGGACCACCAAATTCTCTAAGGCTGCGTCAAACTTGGAGATCCACTCGTGCAATTTAGTGAATAACTCTTCATCCTGGCACCAAACTTGGATTACCCAAGTTTGGCGCCACCAAGGTAGCACGTATTGGGAGTTTTTCTTGATCTTGGTCCCAAACTTGGAAAATCCCAAGTTTGGCACCACCTTGATGGCGTTTGGCACTATGATTCCAAAAGAAAAGCATAAACTATTATATATTATTGGAAAGTTCTGAAAATTGGCTTTCTAATGTCGCTAAAACTGCATCAATCGAACTTTTTAGCTCAAGTTATGGTTGTTGGAGTGCGAGAAGGTCAGGATTGACAACATCATCCACTTTCTTCCTTTTCTTCTACACCAACTCTGTCAAATCCATCCGAATGCTACCTAAAATAAATCAAATTTCACATGACTCAAAGTAGCATCCATAGTGGCTAAAAAGTACTTAAATATTGATTAAACTTAACAAATTCAAATGCAAATTCACTAGGAAAAGATAGGAAACATGCTCACGCATCACAACACCAAACTTGAATTGTTGTTTGTCCTCAAGAAACCAAAACTAATATCAACTTAAGATGTGAATTTGCATGAGAGTTGAATGTTCAATTAAGCTCATGTTTGTCTCAAAATGGGGTTAGGAACACTAAAGCTCTAAATAGTTTTGACATCTCACTATCCTTTGAATCTTAAGAATGTCAATGTCATTTGGAATTAGATTCCGGATAATATTATGTATTCTCTTACCTTTTTACTTCGGATTAATCCTTGAATAGGGCATTTTTCTTTTATTTTCTTTTCTCTAGTGCTTTGCACCTTGAGCCTAGCCGTGACTTTAAGATTTACTTGACATAAAAATACCACAATAAGCACTTGACTGGGGAACTCTTTTAAGTTCTGATTTCTCTTTCAATTTCTCCCAAACAGTGGTACTCAAAGCCTTTGGCATACTCTGTATTTGTACTTGGTCTCGACTTTTAGTGCTCTGTCTCAAGGATTACTTGACACATTCACACCACAAACATATGGCTAGGAAAACAACTTATTGAGCTTTTAATCATACTTGACCTTCCTAACCATTGATGCTCAGAGCCTTGGAACTTACTTTTTATTTTTTTTCTTTTTGTTGTTTTTTTTTTTGCTTCAAAGATTGATTTCTTTTTTAGTTCAGAGAATTCATAATACTTCTCTAAATTCTTATTCCCCATGCATCAACATCCTTTGATTCAAATTCAAATATGCACTGTTCATATCATGCATTCAAAGTCACAGGTAACACCACAATATTTAAGTAAATAAGACTACTCTTAAATATAGACTCGATTTCTCGTGCAATGCATCACTTCTTTTCTTTTTATTTTTAGATTCAAGCTCAGTGAGCGATACATGAACACATTTTTTTAATTTTAAAACAAACAACATAATCAAACTAAAACCTAGGAATTGAAAATACTAAAGATCATGCAGTCATTCAAAGAAAAATAGCAAAAAATAGGAATATAACATAATAGGAATAGAAGAAAATAGGAAGTGAAAAAAGGACTAAACCACCTCAGTCGACCTAGTGGCCATCTCATTCCAGGTTGTGCTTCTCTGTGAAGATGATTCACCTCTTTATGGTGCCATTGATGGTAAGATAAATAGAGAGCACGCTCTACAACACCAAACTTAAAAGTTTGCTTGTCCATAAACAAAGAAAAATTGTTCCTGTTTTACACACTCTGCATGATCAAAACACACTTAAAAAAGAAGGAAAACTATAAGAAATTAAAACAAACTAAATAAATTGAAAATTAACAAAAAATCAAAGGATATAGAATATTGGGTTATCTCCCAACAAGCACTTCTTTAACGTCACTAGCTTGACGATTGGTTCTTGAATTTTCTTCCTCTTTGTCCAGTTGGTTAAAAGAAATGACTTCAGTGGATATGTGGAGAAAAAGAATGCCCACCAAAAAGTAACTCCCATACAACTTATTGATTCACTAGGACCAAAGAAAGCACATTCTAGTGTTGGAAGAGAAGACCTCAATTTTCATGTGGGTGGTGCATTCAGATTTTGCTTTTTCGGAAACTTGCATGCATGGATTTAAAAAGACTTGTATGGCTTCCTCCTTAATTATTTGAATGTGCAAGCATGGAGTGTGCATGGCTTCCTCCTTTGTTTGTGCATCTTCTGCTTGTAGCCTCTGAGGATATAGAATTCTAGGCTTGTATTCAGTTACTACCTTCTTCTTTATTGAAATTTCACTTAGTACAGGGGTCTCTTGGTCTTGCTCTTGCACTTCTAACTCTTCTTCTTTCACTGAGTGTTGTGTAGTGTTTAGAAGGACCTCTTTATCAACAACTTCTTGGATTAATGGTTCAATTAAATCAACCCCTATGTAGCTCTCTGATTCACTAGAGGATGGACTCCTTTGAATGATTCTCTCACATTCTTTTGTAGGAATTTGTATTACTTCTCTCGGGAGGGAGTTCACTTGTTCCTCTGCCCGACGCTTGGTAATTAACTCCACATGTCTCTCTATATTTTTGAGACTCATTCTCATATCATTTATGAAACTTTGAGTAGTATTCCATAATTCTTTCATGGCAAGCTTTAGAGCTGATAGTTCTTGATATGAATAAGGAGGTGATGATTCTTGATATAAGTAAGGAGATAGTGGCTCTTGATATGAGTAAATGGATGATGGTTTTTGGTATTAATAAGGAGAGGGTGGCTCTTGATATTAATAAAAAAGAGATGGTAGTTCTTGATAGATGGGATATGGAGCACTGAAGTTTCCTTGTTCTTGACTTTGCCAACCAAAATCCGGGTAATTTCTCCATCCACAATAATATGTATCACTTATTGGGTGTGAGTAGTAACCCATGTAATCTCTCTTCATTATTTTTCTTAGCACAAAATACCAAACAGAATTAAACGCACCATGTGGTAAATAGGAAAGCAAATAACAATGAAGAGAATTTTTTTCTTTTTTTTAATTTAAATTTTTTTATAAAGAGAAAACAGAAAGACAAGTGTCTAATCTAGGTAATCAACCAACTGGTAGTTGTTAATCACAATTAATTCCCGGCAACGGCGCCAAAAACTTGGTGTGAAATTCGAATGTCCAGAACTAAATCAGCAAGTGCACCGGGTCGTACAAAGTAATATCTCAGATGAGTGAGGGTTGATCCCACGAGGATTAATGGATCAAGCAACAATAGTTAAATGATTATTCTAGTCAAACAATCAAAATTTAAGGTTTTAATAGCAAATAACATAAAAATAAAAAATTAAATAAGAACAAACTAAAATTGGTTAAGAAAGAAATATGATAAAGATAGTTAAGGTATCAGAGATATTTAAGTTTCTGGATTAACAATTCTTGTCTTCTACCTTAATCATGTAAAGATTTAATTCATAGCGAACTTTAAGTGATTAAACACCAATTACTTGGTAATTTAATCCTCTTCTAACTCAATCAACCACCAATTTCTTGGTCACTTAATCTAATTAGAGGGTTTAAGTTCAAATCCTAGTTTATAAACCACACAAAACCCTAAGAACCCAAAAATAAGATGATTATATGTCACGTATCGTATTAAATCTAGATAATTAGAGAATTATGAGGAATTGATTTCAAGCTATAATTCCAGTGATATAACTTTTCCAAGATTCAAAAGGAATTCAAATCGAAAAAAAGTTATCATACAATATACTTTAATCCTTAAGATGAAGAACAAAATCAATCCTTGAATCAATGCATTAATCAAATAGTAGAAGAACAAATAATATTAATCTATCAAGATAAATAGAGCTCCTAACCTTAACAATGGAGGTTTAGTCGCTCATAGTCCGGAAAAACCCTAGCAGAGAAAAAGTGTGAAAGTGCGGAAGAGGAGAATGAGAGAAGAGGGAGAGAAACCCTAGGCCAAGATCTCTTCTCTTTTTATATATAATCCTAATTAATGTAAAATATATTTTCTAAAACTAAATAATATCTTTTCCTATTGTAAAAAACAATTAAAGTTTAATAAAAATAACAAAAGATATTCGTTGCTGGCTTCAATTAGGTGTGGGGACCACTAAATTCTCTAAAGCTGATGCCAAACTTGGAGAATCCCAAGTTTGGCACCACTCCACTCGTGCAATGTAATGAATAACTCTTTATCCTGGTGTCAAACTTGGATTTTCCAAGTTTGGCGCCACCAAGGCAACACGTATTGGGATTTTTTTCTTGATCTTTGCGCCAAACTTAGAGAATCCCAAGTTTGGTACCACCTTGATGGCGTTGGCACCGTGGTTCCAAGAAAAAATTATAGACTATTATATATCGTTGGAAAGCTCTGAAGGTTGCTTTCTAATGCCACTGGAACCATATCAATCGGATCTATGAACCTCAAGTTATGCACGTTGGAGTGCGAAGAGGTCAAGGTTGACAGCATCATCCACTTTCCTCCTTTTCTTTTACACAAACTTTGTCAAATCTGTCTGAATGCTACCTAAAATAAACCATATTGCACAAGACTCAAAGTAGCATCCATAGTGGCTTAAAAGTACTTAAATCTTGATTAAACTCAACAAATCCGAATGCAAATTCAATAGAAATATATAAGAAAGATGCTCATGTATCAACTACTGCAAGATTTTCGAATTCTATTCAATGTGCCGTTCGATTCCGACCCTGCATCGACATACACAAGGTATGCACCGCATTTACTTTCTCATGTTTCTTCATTTTAATATTGTTAAAAATTATTTTTTAAGAAAAAGCTGTTATTTTACGTTATTGAAATTTTCAGTGAAGGTTGTTTTTGTTCTTATGTTTGTATTTGTGTTGTGTTGATTGAAAATTTGTGGCATTAACTGTATGTGGTAACTTGTGAAATGATCAAGGAGCTTTTTTTCTAAATTTTAGAAGAAAAAAATTATGTGATTGCAATTCTGGAGAATGCTGCATATGCTGGGATTTTATATGAATGAAGTGAACCCATTTATCATTATAATGAAATTAGAATGAAGGTTACTATGACTTTTGGTTATAGTGATCGACAATTTGTGTCAATAATAATGTTCAGTGTTTTTTTGTTGTATTATTTGTTTTCCAAATGTGATTTTGCATTTTAGGAGTTCAATTGATGTTATCTTTTATACTTATGGCAGGGAAAAGTGAAACAAATTGTTGGTTCACCCCTTTAGGATTTAAAGGAGGATGGGTCAAATTTGGGAACAAATTTTCAATCTAATAAGTTAGTAGCTGAGTATGCTATTCTTTACAAACAAGATGGACTTACCAGCGGCCATGCAATCATGCTTGATGCAGATCCTTTTAGCAAAGCTGCTGCACTTGAAGCATTGCTTGCTTATACAGGTATGTTTTCTAAATGCTACCCCTGATTAGTGGTATTTGTGTTTTCAATAATAGAATAGAAACATTAAAAATTATCCTTTGTGTATTGTGTTTGAATATAATGTATAAGACACTAAAGTAATGTCCAATATTATGTTTGAATACATATGGAAAAGACTAAAATATTATGCAAAATGACTAAAATAGACATATCTCTCATACCCTCCTCTCCCTTATTCTGTCTCTCAGTCCTTTCTTGCCACCTAATGTAACACCCTACCACATAGAGCTTTACACTTAAATCGTAAAACATAGGTGGTGAGGTATTACGACTTCTAAAATAAAATATATACATAGTACTAGTTGAAAGAAATTTATAAGCAGGAGCCTTGAAGGAAAGCCTAAAAAAAGTCACAAAGCGAAAAGCGCAATGATCGGCCAGAGAATATGTACATACATGAAAGCCCTGGATGTCTACTTTTTAACCCAATTGAGAGCGCTCCAATTGGACTCCTGTAGCTCCAAAAAATCCATTCCGAGTGCAGGGAAGTTAGAATCCAACAACATCAGCAGTCCTTTTTCAGCCTGAATCAGATTTTTGCTTAGCTCCCTTGATGAGCGGATAATTTATACGCTTTTTGGCATTGTTTTTAGTATATTTTTAGTATATTTTAATTAGTTTTTAGTATACTTTTAGTAGTTTTTAGTTAAAATTCACTTTTCTGGACTTTACTATGAGTTTGTGTGTTTTTCTGTGATTTTAGGTATTTTCTGGCTGAAATTGAGGGTCCTGAGCAAAAATCTGATTCAGAGGCTAAAAAGGACTGCAGATGCTGTTGGATTCTGACCTCCCTGCACTTGAAGTGGATTTTCTGGAGCTACAGAAGCCCAATTGGCGCGCTCTCAACGGCGTTGGAAAGTAGACATCCTGGGCTTTCCAGCAATGTATAATAGTTCATACTTTTCCCGAGATTTGATGGCCCAAACCGGCGTTGCAAATCAGCCTCAGAATTCCCAGCGTTTAACGCTGGAACTGGCATAAAAATTGGAGTTAAACGCCCAAACTGGCATAAAAGCTGGCGTTTAACTCCAGAAAAAGTCTCTACACATGAAAGCTTCAATGCTCAGCCCAAGCACACACTAAGTGGACCCAGAAGTGGATTTTTACGTCATTTACTCATTTCTGTATACCCTAGGTTACTAGTTCACTATTAATAGGATCTTTTGACATTGTATCTCTACCTCATGACACTTTACACGTTTCTTTGTGTACTTCTTACGGCATGAGTCTCTAAACCCCATGGTTGGGGGTGAGGAGCTCTGCTGTGTCTTGATGGATTAATGCAATTACTACTGTTTCTTATTCAATCATGCTTGCTTCTATTCTAAGATATTACTTGTTCTTAAACCGGATGAATGTGATAATCCGTGACACTCATCATCATTCTCAACTATGAATGTGTGCCTAACAACCACCTCCGTTCTACCTTAGATTAAGTAGATATCTCTTGGATTCTTTAATCAGAATCTTCGTGGTATAAGCTAGAACTGATGGCGGCATTCAAGAGAATCCGGAAGGTCTAAACCTTGTCTGTGGTATTCTGAGTAGGATTCAATGATTGAATGACTGTGATGAGCTTCAAACTCCTGAGGGCGGGGCGTTAGTGACAGACGCAAAAGAATCATTGGATTCTATTCCGGCCTGATTGAGAACCGACAGATGGATAGTCGTGCCGTGACAGGGTGCGTTAAACATTTCCATTGAGAGGATGGGAGGTAGCCACTGACAATGGTGAAACCCTTGCATACAGCTTGCCATGGAAGGAGCCTTGCGTGCTTGAAGAAGAAGACAGTAGGAAAGCAGAGATTCAGAAGATGGAGCATCTCCAAAACCTCAACCTATTCTCCATTACTGCAAAACAAGTACTTATTTCATGTTGTTTTACTTTTCACAATCAACCCTGATAATTATTGATATCCTGACTAAGATTTACAAGATAACCATAGCTTGCTTCAAGCCGACAATCTCCGTGGGATCGACCCTTACTCATGTAAGGTATTACTTGGACGGCCCAGTGCACTTGCTGGTTAGTTGTGCGGGGTTGCAAAAGTGTGATTGCAATTTTATGCACCAAGTTTTTGGTGCCGTTGCCGGGGATTGTTCGAGTTTGGACAACTGACGGCTTATCTTGTTGCTTAGATTAGGACTGTTTTATTGGTTTAGAGTCTTTTAGTTGAGTCTAGTTTCATATTTTAAGTTTGGTGTCAATTGCATGCTTTTGTTTTTCTTTTAATTTTCGAATTTGCATGTCTTTAGTCCCTTTTGATCCGTAAAAATTCTAAGTTTGGTGTCCTCTTTGTGTTTTTCCCTTAAAATTTTCGAAAATTAGTGTTTGATTTTCTAAAAATTTTAAGTTTGGTGTCATTTTGTTGTTTTTCTCTTTCCTCATTTCAAAAATCAAATCTTTTTCATAAAATTTTTCAATCATATCTTTTTAATTGCTAATCTCAAAATCTTTTTAATTAACTAATTGATTCAGTTTTCAATTTGCTTTGATCTTATTTTCTTTTAATTTTCGAATTTTTATTTTATTTTTCTTTTGTTTTATTTTATTTTTTTTCGGTTAATTCAAAAAAAAATTTATCTACTTGCAATCCATATCATTTCCCTTTATCCATCATGGACCTAAGTGGGATTGAACAGTCCAGAAGGACTCTGGGGTCATATGCTAACCCCATTACAGCTGCATATGGGAGTAGCATCTGTACACCTCCCATCAAAGCAAGCAGCTTTGAGCTAAATCCTCAACTCATTATCATAGTGCAGCAAAATTGCCAGTATTCCGGTCTTCCACAGGAAGAGCCTACTGAGTTTCTGGCACAGTTCTTACAAATTGCTGACACAGTACGTGATAAAGAGGTGGATCAAGATGTCTACAGACTATTACTGTTTCCATTTGCTGTAAAAGATCAAGCTAAGAGGTGGTTGAATAACCAACCTACAGCAAGCATAAAACATGGAAACAGTTATCAGACAAATTCCTGAATCACTTTTACCCTCCAAAGAGGATGACATAGCTAAGGCTGGACATCCAAGGCTTTAAACAAGAGGATAATGAATCCCTTTGTAATGCCTGGGAGAGGTATAGAGGTATGCTAAGAAAATGCCCCTCTGAAATGTTTTCAGAGTGGGTACAGCTAGACATCTTCTACTATGGGCTTACAGAAAAAGCTCAGATGTCTTTAGACCACTCAGCTGGTGGATCTATACACATGAGGAAGACAATTGAAGAGGCTCAAGAACTTATAGATACTGTTGCTAGAAATCAATATTTGTACTCTAGCAATGAGTTCTCTATAAAAGAAGAAGCTATGGCAGTAACTACTGATCCTAACCCTCAAGAACAGATGGTTGAGCTTAATCAGCAATTACTCCTTGTGACAAAACAATTAGCAGAATTTAAAGAGATGCTCCAAGAAACTAAAATTGCTAACAAGAATATAGAACTGCAATTGAATCAAGCAAAACAGCAGATATCTAAACAGATAACAGAAGAATGTCAAGCAGTTCAACTGAGGAGAGGGAAGACATTGAATAACACTGCTCAAAGTAGCAAAAATAAAAATAAGGAACAATTGACAGAGGATAACCAAACCACTGTCCAAAATCCCTCTGAGGACAGTAAGAGCCCAGAGAGGATTACTTTTGGCGTTCAAACGCCAGAAAGGGGAGGAAAGCTGGCGTTAAACGCCCATTCCCTGCCCAGTTCTGGCGTTCAAACGCCAGAAAAGGGGGAAAAGTTGGCGTTAAACGCCCATTCTTCACCCAATCCTCGCGTTCAAACGCCAATGGGGAATCAGACACCTGAGAGTGCTGATAGTAACCCCTATAAAAAGGCTTCTCCAATCACCTCTGTAAGGAATAAACCTGCAGCAACTAAGGTTGAAGAATATAAAGCCAAGATGCCTTATCCTCAGAAACGCCGCCAAGCGGAACAGGATAAGCAATTTGCCTGCTTTGCAGACTATCTAAGGACTCTTGAAATAAAGATTCCGTTTGCAGAGGCACTTGAGCAAATACCTTCTTATGCTAAGTTCATGAAAGAGATCTTAAGTCATAAGAAGGATTGGAGAGAAACTGAAAAGTTTTTCTCACTGAAGAATGCAGTGCAGTTATATTAAAGAGCTTACCAGAGAAGCTTAAAGATCCTGGAAGCTTTATGATACCATGCACATTAGAGGGTACTTGTACCAAGAAAGCTCTATGTGATCTTGGGGCAAGTATCAACCTAATACCTGCATCCACTATTAGAAAGCTTGGCTTGACTGAAGAAGTCAAACCAACCAGGATATGTCTCCAACTTGCTGATGGCTCCATTAAATACCCATCAGGCATAATTGAGGACATGATTGTCAAGGTTGGGCCATTTGCCTTTCCCACTGACTTTGTAGTGCTGGAAATGGAGGAGCATAAGAGTGCAACTCTCATTCTAGGAAGACCTTTCCTAGCAACTGGACGGACCCTCATTGACGTCCAAAAAGGGGAATTAACCCTGAGAGTCAATGAGGATGAGTTCAAGTTGAATGTTGTCAAAGCTATGCAGCATCCAGACACATCAAATGACTGCATGAGCACTGATATTATTGACTCTTTGGTGGAGGAGGTCAATATGACTGAAAGTCTTGAATCAGAGCTAGATGACATCTTTAAAGATGTTCAGCCTGATCTGGAGGAACTAAAGGAAATAAAAGAAATTCTGAAAATTCCTCAGGAAGAAGATAAGCCTCCTAAACCAGATCTCAAGCCACTACCACCATCCCTGAAATATGCATTTCTGGGAGGAGCTGACACTTTTTCAGTGATCATAAGCTCTACTCTAAATCCACAGGAAGAGGAAGCACTAATTCAAGTGCTAAGGACACACAAGACAGCTCTTGGGTGGTCCATAAGTGATCTTAAGGGCATTAGCCCAGCAAGATGCATGCACAAGATCCTATTGGAGGATGATGCTAAGCCAGTGGTTCAACCACAAAGGCGGCTAAATCCAGCCATGAAGGAGATAGTGCAGAAAGAGGTCACTAAGTTACTAGAGGCTGGGATTATTTATCCTATTTCTGATAGCCCCTGGGTGAGCCCTGTCCACGTTGTCCCTAAGAAGGGAGGCATGACAGTGGTTCATAATGAAAAGAATGAACTTGTTCCTACAAGAACAGTTACAGGGTGGCGCATGTGTATTGACTATAGAAGGCTCAATACAGTCACCAGAAAGGATCATTTTCCTTTACCATTCATAGACCAGATGCTAGAGAGACTAGCAGCTCATGAATACTACTGCTTTTTGGACGGCTACTCAGGTTACAACCAAATTGCAGTAGATCCTCAGGACCAAGAGAAAACAGCATTTACATGTCCTTCTGGAGTATTTGCCTACAGAAGGATGCCTTTTGGTCTGTGCAATGCACCTGCAACCTTTCAGAGGTGCATGCTCTCTATCTTCTCAGATATGGTAGAGAAATTTCTGGAAGTCTTCATGGATGACTTTTCAGTATTTGGAGACTCATTCAGCTCCTGCCTTAACCATCTAGCACTTGTTCTGAAAAGATGCCAAGAGACCAACCTAGTTTTAAACTGGGAAAAATGTCACTTTATGGTGACTGAAGGGATTGTCCTTGGGCATAAAATTTCAAACAAGGGAATAAAGGTGGATCAAGCTAAAGTTGAAGTAATTGAAAAATTACCACCACCTACTAATGTTAAGGCAATCAGAAGCTTTCTGGGGCATGCAGGATTCTACAGAAGGTTTATAAAGGATTTTTCAAAAATTTCCAAACCTCTGAGTAATCTGCTAGCTGCTGACACGCCATTTATCTTTGATAAAGAGTGTCTGCAGGCGTTTGAGACCCTGAAAGCTAAGCTGGTCACAGCACCAGTCATCTCTGCACCAGACTGGACATTACCATTTGAACTAATGTGTGATGCCAGTGACCATGCCATTGGTGCAGTATTGGGACAAAGGCATGGTAAGCTTCTACACGTCATTCATTATGGCAGCCGTATTCTAAATGATGCACAGAAGAACTACACAACCACAGAAAAAGAGTTACTTGTAGTGGTTTATGCCATTGACAAGTTCAGATCTTATTTAGTAGGATCAAAAGTGATTGTGTACACTGACCATGCTGCTCTTAAATATCTACTCACAAAGCAGGATTCAAAACCCAGGCTCATAAAATGGGTGTTGCTTCTGCAAGAGTTTGATATAGAAATAAGGGACAGAAAAGGGACAGAGAATCAAGTAGCTGATCACCTGTCCCAGATAGAACCAGTAGCAGGAGCATCCCTCCCTCCTACTGAGATCTCTGAAACCTTTCCGGATGAGCAATTATTTGCTATTCAGGAAGCTCCGTGGCTTGCAGACAGTGCAAACTATAAGACTCAAGGTTCCCCTTCTGTAACCATGGAAAGGAAGCATGAAGAGCTTCTCTCAAAACAGAGTCAAACAGAGCCCCCACAGTCAAACTCTAAGTTTGGTGTTGGGAAGTTCCAACATGGCTCTGAGTATCTGTGAGGCCCCATGAGAGCCCACTGTCAAGCTACTGACATTAAAGAAGCGCTTGTTGGGAGGCAACCCAATGTTATATTTATTATTTTTCCTTTGTTATTTTATGTTTTTTGTAGGTTGATGATCATGAGAAGTCACAAAATCAATTGAAAAAGCAAAAACAGAAAGAAAAATAGAAAGAAAAATAGCACACCCTGGAGGAAGATCACGCTGGCATTTAAACGCCAGTAAGGCTAGCAGATGGGCGTTTAACGCCCAGTCTGGCACCATTCTGGGCGTTTAACGCCAGAAAGGGGCACCAGACTGGCGTTAAACGCCAGGAATGGGCACCAAGCTGGCGTTAAACGCCAGAAATGGGCACCAGCCCGGCATTTAACGCCAGGATTGGTAGAAGGAGCATTTTTGCTCACCACTTGGTGCAGGGATGAATTATCCTTGCCACCTCAGGATCTGTGGACCCCATAGGATCCCCACCTACCCCACCACTCTCTCTCTTCTTTCTTCTTTTGCTCGAGGACGAGCAAACCTTCTAAGTTTGGTGTGGTAAAAGCGTTGCTTTTTGTTTCTCTATAATCATTTATGGCACCTAAGGCCGGAGAAACCTCTAGAAAGAGGAAAGGAAAGGCAAAAGCTTCCACCTCCGAGCCATGGGAGATGGAGATATTCATCTCAAGGGATGCACTTTCCTCCACAAAACTATTGGGAGCAAATCAATACCTCCCTAGGAGAATTGAGTTCCAACATGGGACAACTAAGGGTGAAGCACCAAGAACATTGATGAGCGGATAATTTATACGCTTTTTGGCATTGTTTTTAGTATGTTTTTAGTATGATCTAGTTAGTTTTTAGTATATTTTTATTAGTTTTTAGTTAAAATTCACTTTTCTGGACTTTACTATGAGTTTGTGTGTTTTTCTGTGATTTTAGGTATTTTCTGGCTGAAATTGAGGGCTCTGAGCAAAAATCTGATTCAGAGACTGAAAAGGACTGCAGATGCTGTTGGATTCTGACCTCCCTGCACTCGAAGTGGATTTTCTGGAGCTATAGAGTCCCAATTGGCGCGCTCTCAACGGCATTGGAAATTAGACATCCTGGGCTTTCCAGCAATGTATAATAGTCCATACTTTGCCCGAGATTTGATGGTCCAAACCGGCGTGAAAAAACAGCCTCAGAAATTCCAGCGTTTAACGCTGGAACTGGCATAAAACTTGGAGTTAAACGCCCAAACTGGCATAAAAGCTGGCGTTTAACTCCAGAAAAGGTCTCTACACGAAAATGCTTCAATGCTCAGCCCAAGCACACACCAAGTGGACCCAGAAGTGGATTTTTACGTCATTTACTCATTTCTGTATACCCTAGGTTACTAGTTTACTATTAATAGGATCTTTTGACATTGTATCTGTACCTCATGACACTTTTACATGTTTCTTTGTGTACCTTCCACAGCATGAGTCTCTAAACCCCATGGTTGGGGGTGAGGAGCTCTGCTGTGTCTTGATGGATTAATGCAATTACTACTGTTTTTCATTCAATCATGCTTGCTTCCATTCTAAGATATTACTTGTTCTTAAACCGGATGAATGTGATGATCCGTGACACTCATCATCATTCTCAATTATGAACGTGTGCTTGACAACCACCTCCGTTCTACCTTAGATTGAGTAGATATCGCTTGGATTCCTTAATCAGAATCTTCGTGGTATAAGCTAGAACTGATGGCGGCATTCAAGAGAATCCGGAAGGTCTAAACCTTGTCTGTGGTATTCTGAGTAGGATTCAATGATTGAATGACTGTGACGAGCTTCAAACTCCTGAGGGCGGGGCATTAGTGACAGACGCAAAAGAATCACTGGATTCTATTCCGGCCTGATTGAGAACCGACAGATGGATAGCCGTGCCGTGACAGGGTGCGTTGAACATTTCCACTGAGAGGATGGGAGGTAGCCACTGACAACGGTGAAACCCTTGCATACAGCTTGCCATGGAAGGAGCCTTGCGTGCTTGAAGAAAAAGACAGTAGGAAAGCAGAGATTCAGAAGATGGAGCATCTCCAAAACCTCAACCTGTTCCCCATTACTGCAAAACAAGTACTTATTTCATGTTCTTTTACTTTTCACAATCAACCTTGATAATTATTGATATCCTGACTAAGATTTACAAGATAACCATAGCTTGCTTCAAGCCGACAATCTCCGTGGGATCGACCTTTACTCACGTAAGGTATTACTTGGACGACCCAGTGCACTTGCTGGTTAGTTGTGCGGGATTGCAAAAGTGTGATTGCAATTTCGTGCACCAAGTTTTTGGTGCCGTTGCCGGGGATTGTTCGAGTTTGGACAACTGACGGCTTATCTTGTTGCTTAGATTAGGACTGTTTTATTTTTGTTGGTTTAGAGTCTTTTAATTGAGTCTAGTTTCATATTTTAAGTTTGGTGTCAATTGCATGCTTTTGTTTTTTTTTTCTTTTAATTTTCGAATTTGCATGTCTTTAGTCCCTTTTTGATCCGTAAAACTTCTAAGTTTGGTGTCCTCTTTGTGTTTTTCCCTTAAAATTTTCGAAAAATTTGTGTTTGATTTTCTAAAATTTTAAGTTTGGTGTCATTTTGTTGTTTTTCTCTTTCCTCATTTCAAAAATCAAATCTTTTTCATAAAATTTTTTCAATCATATCTTTTAATTGCTATTTTCAAAATCTTTTTAATTGACTAATTGATTCAGTTCTCAATTTGCTTTGATCTTATTTTCTTTTTAATTTTCGAATTTTTATTTTATTTTTTTATTATATTTTATTTTTTTCGTTTAATTCAAAAAAAAATAATAAATAAAAAGATATTTTATCTATTTGCAATCCATATCA